>NC_057804.1:91074830-91438088 GCF_018294505.1 Triticum aestivum
CGGTGGACTTTGGGGTTGATTAAACATCACCTGTAATACGGTGATCATAAAGACAACTTGCTGGCTCATCGAAAAGTTTGACAAGGGACAAGATAGCTCGACGGTGGGATTTCCTCCGACGATGATGGAGAGATATTCTTAGGGCCCTCTCAGTGTGATGGCAACCATCATCGTCTAGCCAAACACAGGTGACGGCGTCACGGGTATGCCGAAACACGATAACGAGAAAGAAGAACAAAACCGGTAACAAGGATACGGTATAGTGAGCATGTGATGACTTATGAGGATATTAGTGCATCTCGGGTTTTGTGAAGTATCGTGAAGCAAAGGGAACAACGCATGATAAGTAAAGGTTCACTCGAATATCATTCATGTGTTTATAGGGATTGATATGGACGTCCATGGTTCCGCTATCGGTCATTGAACGAAGGAGTTTCATTCATGTCTGTGAGTTACCGAATCTACGGGGTCACAAGCTTAAGGCAATCATGATATTCTGAGTGTTAATAGGACGGGAGTGATGAGAATACATTTGTGGAATTTTTTCATTAATATTTGGAATAGTTCTGAGAGGATCCGGAAGCGTTTCAGGGTCACCGAAAGGGTTTCGGAGAGTATCGGGTAATATCGGGTATTACCGATAAATAATATATATGTGGGAAATGTTTCTGGCATTGTTAAATTACATATAAAAGGGTCCAAAAATATTTAGAACACTTCTATATTTAATTTAACATCAACGGGCCTAAAAAGGCCAGGTGGTGGAAGGCAACTTGGGCCACCAAGGCCCAAGTGGGGGGGGGGGGCGCCCCCTTTGCCATGGAAGGAGGCCGAATTGGATGGGGAGGAGTGAGGGAGTCCTGAACTAGGGGGTCCTCGGGCGTCTGGCCTATTCAATATGGGTCAGACTGATGGGCTGTCAAGATGAAGGAAGAAGACCACCTCCCGTGTCCGGTTAGGACTCCTGTATGTGTGAACGGCAACATTAGGTGTTTGGATATGCTATTTCCTTTCTCTGTAAACCGACTCTGTACAACCCTAGGCCCCTGCGGTGTCTATATAAACCGGGGGGGTTAGACCGGAGGCAGAATCATAACATTCATAGGCTAGGCAATCTAGGGTTTAGCCATTCGAGGTAGATCAACTCTTGTAACCCCTATACTCATCGAATATAACCAAGCAGGACGTAGGGTTTTACCTTCTTTAGGAGGCCCCGAACCTGGGTAAACATTGTGTCCCTTTGTCCATTGTTACCATTGATCCTCAGACATACATCTTGGGCCCCCCCTACCTGAGATCAGCCGGTTTTGACACCGACAAGGAGGACTCTTCCTCCCCTCCCTTGGCTAGCGTCCTAAGGAGGGACTTCCCTCCTTGGTGGCTTGCCTCTCCCTCCCTCCAACCTATATATACTAGGTTTTTGCTCTTTGGAACACACAAGTTTCAGAGCCTCCTCTAGTTCTTCTAGCCCTAGTTCTAGTTGGTCCTACTTGACTAATTAGAGGTTGGTCTAGTTCTTCTAATCCTCATAATTAGAAGTGTAGTGTGGTTCTAATATCCTCCCTCTAATTCTCCAATGATGATTAGCTCTAGACGGCAAAGCGCTGCCGGATCATAAGGCTGTGCGCTTGCAACCATGTAGAGAAGTCGTGCTTTCGGTCTTTGGTTTGAGCGACTATTCATGGGAAGTTCATGGGATCATTCATCAATGGTTCAAGGGACTCCAAGTACGATATGTACCGACGTGTTCTTCTTTCGCTGCAACTCAGTGATGGTAACGATCGTGATCCCAATCCGTTATGCATCTTCATATTGATCTTGGGTGTGCATAGGCACGGAATTTTTGTTTTCTACTATGTTTCCCAACATCCACGACCATAATGTCGGCAATGGCGCGGAAATTTTTGGGACATACCATGGGTGCATAATCGTAAGCCTAGGGAGATTGCACCCCTCATTTATGAAGCATCCAAGAAAAAGAATTAGAAGGTGCGAGAAGCTCTCAATAATGATGCATGGGTCTCCAAAATCAAGATTACAATGTCATTTTACCTAGCTCACCTCCGTGAATTTGTTTCCCTTTGGACCACATTACGTGGTGTCCAACTTGATAACAATGTCGATGATGATATTGTGTGGAAGCACACTGCTGGTGGCCAATATACGGCATGATCCGCTTAGAAAGCGCAATTTTTTGATGCTACCCAATCTGCTATGAAGCACACAATGTGGAAAGCTTGGGCGCCGCCTAATCTCAAGTTATTTGCTTGGCTGGCCATCCAAAATAGAATTTGGACCACATATACACCGGATAAGAGTTTTTTGCCAAATTGTGGCATTTGCTCCTATGCAAGGGTGAACAAGAATTCGTGGATCACCTCCTCTTCAAATGTCGGTTTTCTCTCCACCAGTGAGATATGCTCAAAGGTTGGCTTCAACTTGAGAGCAATGATACTACCACTTGGCACCTCTGGCGTACGACTAGAGATAGGTTGTTGTATTATCCGACAAGGCCATCCAATTATAAAAGTGATGGCAGCCCTCATCATGCTCACCTCGTGGACCATTTGGAACAAAAGGAATGCACATGTCTTCCACCACAAGAACTCCCCGCACCGATGGTTCTCCTTGCCAACATCAAGAAGACATTTATGCTTTGAGTCATCGCTGGTGTTAAAAAATTAGGAAATAATATGCCTCGAGAGTAATAACCTTTTGTTTTAGGGATGTTGTAATACGGATTTGCTAAACCTCATCTAGATGAGATGTAGCTACATATAAATCCCTCACAACATGATCAAATTTCTTCAAGAGTCGTTGTAACACCCACGATGCGGCTATATCTCCCATATGTCGAAGCACGACTTAGAGGCATAACCGCATGGTGGTTTTGTCGCAAGAAGCGTCATCTTCACACAATCCCATGTAATGAACAAGAATGGGATAAAGAGAGTTGGCTTACAATCGCCACTTCACACAATACATAATTAAGATCATACATCATTCAAATACACTCATAGACCGGCTACGGTCAAGTTCAAATGAAAAGAAGACAACCCCAAGTGCTAGATCCCCGATCGTCCCGACTGGGCACCTCTACTGATCATCTGGAAACGATACATAGTAACGACCAAGGGCCTCATCAAATTCCCACTTCAGCTCAGTTGCGCCATCTACGCTGGTATCCTCGGCACCTGCATCTGTTTGGTAGAATCTGCAAGCCACGGGGACTCAGCAATCTCACACCCGCGAGATCAAGACTATTTAAGCTCATAGGTAGGAAAAGGGGTAATATGGTGGAGCTGCGGCAAGCACTAAGCATATATGGTGGCTAACATGCGCAAGTGAGAGCGAGAAGAGAAGCAACGCATCGGTCGAGAAGCTAGAAGTGATCAAGAAGTGATCCTGAAACTACTTACGTCAAGCATAACACAAACCGTGTTCACTTCCCGGACTCCGCTGAAAAGGGGCCATCACAGCTACACACCCGGTTGATGTATTTTAATGAAGTCAAGTGCCAAGTTATCTACAACCGGACATTAACAAATTCCCATCTGCCTCATAACCGCGGGCATGGCTTTCGAAAGATAATATACCCTGCAGGGGTGTCCCAACTTAGCCCATCATAAGCTCTCACGGTCAATGAAGGATAAACCTTCTCCCGGGAAGACCCGATCAGTCTCGGAATCCCGGTTCGCAAGACATTTCGACAATGGTAAAACAAGACCAGCAAGACCGCCCGATGCGCCGACAAATCCCGATAGGAGCTGCACATATCTCGTTCTCAGGGCAGACCGGATGAACACTACGTACAACTAAAACCATCCCTCAAGTTTCCTCGAGGTGGCGCTGCAAGTGGCTCTAGTTTGGACCAACACTCAAAGGAGCACTGGCCCGGGGGGGTTAAAATAAAGATGACCCTCGGGCTCGCAAAAACCCAAGGGAAAAAGGCTTAGGTGGCAAATGGTAAAACCAAGGTTGGGCCTTGCTGGAGGAGTTTTATTCAAAGCGAACTGTCAAGGGAGTCCCATAAATCACCCAACCGCGTAAGGAACGCAAAATCAAGGAACATAACACCGGTATGACGGAAATTAAGGCGGCAAGAGTGGAACAAGTCACCAGGCATAAGGCCGAGCCTTCCACCCTTTACCAAGTATATAAGGTGCATTAATTAAACAAGAGATATTGTGATATCCCAAAATATCCATGTTCCAACCAGGAACAAACTTCATCTTCACCTGCAACTAACAACGCTATAAGAGGGGCTGAGCAAAAGCGGTGACATAGCCAAACAACGGTTTGCTAGGACAGGATCGTTAGAGGTTTGACATGGCAATAGGGAGGCATGATAAACAATGGCAGGTAGAGCTAACATAGCGATAGAGCGAGTACTAGCAAACAAAGATAGAAGTGATATCGAAGGTATGGTCATCTTGCCTACAAGGTTCTCAGAGTTATCGAAGGCTTGATCCTCGTTAATGTACTCAACAGGTTCCTTGTGCACGTACTCGTCTCCCGGCTCTACCCAAAGCAGGAACACAAGCAAAGGAACCACAATAAATCACGGTGCAATGCACAAGCAACATGATGCAATACATGTCATGATATGTGAGATGTGATATGCAATGCGCATGCGTGCTTTGGGAGGAAAACGGATGAACAAGGCATCAACTTGGCAAACCAAGTATGCCGCTGGAAAGATGAGATGATTTCGGTTGAAATCGATATAAGGATCACCGGGAACGGATGCACGGTTTGCAAATGGCAAGCAAAACAAGAATGGCACAAAGCTGCGATTAACAGCACGATGCTACTTAGGATGCAACAGTAAACTATGCTACAGCACCCCAACATAAAAACAAAACATATGGCAGTGATCTACAGGAGATGCTTAACAAAAGAGGAACACTGAGCTACGGCTAAATCACATCATAACAGGTTCAAACAAGCATGGTGAAAGTGCAAAAAAATATCATGTTGGACATGGCATAAACAGCATCACGAAGCAATGTTCATAGCAAGTTATCAACAAGCTACATGAACTTATAATAGCAAAACAAGACATGGCATGAATCTACTCAAAGCATAGATCAAAAGTCCCTTACTGACCATAAGCCAAAAAGGATCAGAAAATATGATGGCACCCATGTGAACTTAGCAAGTTTCATTAACAGATTCAGCAAACAGAGCATGGCATAAACAGAATTATGAAGGCACCTTCGCGAGCTCGATGCACTCACTACAGAGCATCTCATGATAAACTAAGCATACATACATCAAGAAGACATGTCATAGAAGCTATACATGGCAAGAACAACATCATAGCATACACGGATCAACTACAACAACCTTGGCAAAATTGAATAACATGTAAACAATCTGCCAGGAAACATTTTGAAGCAAAAGTAGAGCACTAACATGACGTGCTAGATTACTCCATAATTGCAACCAGGGCCATGGATGGATAGAGCATAACCATATGTTCAAAACATCCTCACTGAAGTAACTCAAAATATGCATAGATCTCTCTGTAGCATCATGTTTACATGGCATGAAAATAACAGCAGAACAGGGATTAAAATTAGCAATATCACGAAGCCTAGTTTGCATGCTTGTGCTAGTCACCACATTGATCACAAAAATACATGGCAAGTACCTCTGTAAAGAAGACATGGTATAGATCAACTCACATGTAGGGATCAAGTACATAGGATGCACACATCATTCATGGCAAAAATGACAAAAGTGCATGTTCTGATACGAATCTGAAACTAATATTATGAAGCACTTTTCCAACAGCATTTCGGGAATCAAGACGATCTCAAATGAAAATGTTCCACGGAGATGAAATGATGTACTCTTTGAGACGAACAATTAGGTATGCTACACGTCCAAAACAGAGCCACGGGTGCAGAGTTGTGGGACGATGAACATGCAACAAAATTTATCACAGAAAAGACTTAGACAAAAATTGGGGGGAGGAAGAAAAGTCAACCGAGGCTTCTCCGATCGGATATGGGCGCGCGGAAGCCAAGGCGTCGCCGGAGGCTCAGGGACGCGGCTGCCGGAGTCGGGGGAGAATGGAGACGAGGCCGGGGCGACGGCCGGAGCCGGATCTGGGGTGGCGGCGGTCGAGGACGACGCCGGACGGCGCGGTCGCCGGAGTACTTGGGCGGGGCCGGGCGGCATACGAGGCGGGCGGCGACGGGGCGGAGGCGGCCGACAGCGAGGCGGAGGCAGTCGGCGGCGGGCCGCGGGAGCGGGCCGGGCGGCGCACGAGGCGGGCGGTGACCGGAGGCGGCTCTCTGGTGAGGGCGAGGTGGCGGCGATGTGGCGGTGGAGACCGGCGACGGCGGCGGAGGGCCGGAGCACGGGGCCGTGGCGATGGCGGGCGCGCGGGCCGAGCGGGGGCTGGGAACGGGCCAGGCGGGCCGGTGGCGTGGGGGCGGCGGAGCGGCCACGTGTCGCGCTGCGATTGGCTCGGGCGGCGGGGCGGACGCGTCCGGCTCTGTCCGGACGTGTCCGGCGGCGCGGAGAGGAGCGGGGCTAGGGTTGGACTGCGAAAAATCCGGGGGGAAGCACATATTTATAGGTAGAGGGAGCTAGGAGTGTCCAAATGAGGTGCGGTTTTCGCCCACACGATCGTGATCCAACGACGGAGAGCATGGAAGTGACTTAGATGGGTTATTGGGCTGTAACTCAAAAGAGGCCTTAGCGGTTATGCGGATAACCGTTGGAGTACCAAACGAGCTCCAAATGACCCGAAACTTGACAGGTGGTCTACCGGTGCTATACCAGGGCCACTTGTCAAGGCTCGGTCCATTCCGAGAACGTTCAACACCCGCACACGAAAAGAGAAAAGAGGGGTGCGCCGGTGCACGTGGGAGTGTCGGACTGCGAAACGGATAACGGGGAAAAAGCTCGGATGCATGAGACGAACACGTATGCAAATGATATGCACATGATGACATGATATGATATGCATGACATTAATAAAATGCAAAACAAAAGACAAAACCCAACCACGGAGGGAATAACATATCACATAGTCGAAAATGGCAAGAGTTGGAGATACAAAGATGGAAATTTACATCTGGGGTGTTACAACACTCCACCACTACAAGAGGACCTTGTCCCGAGATCTAGGACTGAAAGAACTCCGGATATTCGGAACGGAGGTGATCCTCGCGCTCCCAAGTGGCTTCTCGGTCGGAATGGTGTGACCACTTCACTTTCTGGAATTTGATCGACTTGTTGCGAGTCTTGCGCTCGGTTTCTTCAAGAATAGCAACAGGGTGCTCATGATAAGAGAGATCTTCTTGGAGGTCGATCTCTTCAAAGTTGATAGTGCGCTCAGGAGTCTTGAAGCACTTGCGAAGCTGTGACACGTGAAGCACATCGTGCACGTTCGCAAAGTTGGACGGAAGCTCAAGTTGATAGGCAAGATCGCCTCTTTTACCAATGATCTTGAAAGGACCCACGTATGTAGGGGCAAGCTTCCCTTTGATACCGAAGCAACGAGTGCCTTTCATTAGAGAGACGCGGAGGTAGACATGGTCTCCGATTTCAAAAGCCAAGTCACGGTGCTTGCTATCATAGTAGCTCTTTTGGCGCGATTGCGCGGCTTTGAGATTCTCACGAATGACTTTGCACATTTCTTCGACTTCTGTGATCAAGTCGTTGCCAAGAAGTTGGCGTTCACCTGTCTCGGACCAGTTGAGAGGAGTACGGCACTTTCTGCCATAGAGAATTTCGAATGGGGCCTTGCCCGAACTCGCTTGGAAGCTGTTGTTGTAGGAGAACTCGGCATATGGAAGACAATCTTCCCACTTCATACCGAAAGAGATGACACAAGCCCTGAGCATATCTTCAAGAATTTGATTGACTGGCTCGACTTGGCCACTTGTTTGAGGATGGAAAGCTGTGCTGAAACGAATGTTGGAGCCCATGGCCTTCTGAAAGGATTCCCAGAACTTAGAAGTGAAGATGCTTCCACGATCTGAAGATATCAATTGTGGAATACCGTGCAAGGAGACAATTCTGGAGGTGTATAGCTCTGCTAGCTGAGCTATTGTGATAAATTCTTTGATAGGAAGAAAATGAGCCACTTTGGTAAGCTTGTCAATGACAACGAAGATAGCATCATTTCCACGCTTGGACTTAGGAAAACCAGTCACGAAGTCCATCTCGATGTGGTCAAACTTCCATTCTGGAATAGCAAGAGGTTGAAGGAGACCAGCTGGTCGTTGGTGTTCTGCTTTCACCCTTTTGCAGACATCACATTCATTCACGAATTGAGCAATCTCTTGCTTCATTCGAGTCCACCAATATGACTGCTTGAGGTCATGGTACATCTTTGTACTTCCAGGATGAATGGATAGGAGGGAATTATGTGCCTCATTCATGATGACTTTTCTCAAACATCTTTAGGAACCACAATTCGATCCTCGAAGAAAAGAGTATCTTTGTCATCCAAGCGATAGCACTTTTTTTTGGGAATGCCCTTGTCAATACCACGTTTCACCTTCTTCACCATGGTATCCAGGAGTTGTGCCTCGCGAATTTGATCTTCCAAAGTAGGAGAGACTATGAGGTTGGCAAGAAAGCCTTGAGGAACAACTTGAAGATTCAGCTTGCGGAAAGCCTCACAAAGATCCAGTTGAAACGGCTTGAGAATTAGACTGTTGCAATAAGACTTTCTGCTCAGAGCATTTGCAATCACATTCGCCTTGCCAGGAGTATATTCGATACTCGGATTGTACTCTTGAATCATTTCGACCCATCGAGTTTGCCTGAGGTTAAGGTTGGGTTGAGTGAAGATATACTTGAGGCTCTTGTGATCGGTGAAAATGTCCACTTGCCTTCCCAATAAGAGATGTCTCCATGTTATCAATGCATGGACAACTGTTGCCAACTCAAGATCGTGAGTGGGGTAGTTCTTTTTATTGGGCTTCAACTGACGAGAGGTATAGGCCACAACTTTCTTCTCTTGCATTAACATAGCACCGATACCTTGAAGGGAAGCATCACAGAAAACTTCGAATGGCTTGGATTCATCAGGAGGAGTCAAGACAGGAGCTGTGACTAGCTTCTCTTTGAGGGTGTTGAAAGCGACGTCACACTCAGGCGTCCAGACATACTTGACATGCTTCTGGAGGAGGTTGGAAAGAGGCTTTGCAATCTTAGAGAAGTTCTCAACGAATCTTCGGCAATAGCTTGCAAGACCAAGAAAACTGCGGAGCTGTTTGACATTCTGAGGAGGTTCCCAATTCAGAACTGCAGACACCTTCGCGGGATTAACAGCAATGCCCTTGGCAGAGATGATATGACCAAGGTAAAGAACTTCATCAAGCCAGAACTCACATGTAGGGATCAAGTACATAGGATGCACACATCAATCATGGCAAAATGACAAAAGTGCATGTTCTGATACGAATCTGAAACTAATATTATGAAGCACTCTTCCAACAGCATTTCGGGCATCAAGATGAGCTCAAATGAAAATGATGTAATGAGATGAAATGATGTACTCTTCGAGGCGAACAATTCGGTATGCTACACGTCCAAAACAGAGCCACGGGTGCAAAGTTGTGGGACGATGAACATGCAACAAAAAAGCCCGCCTCGTCCGCCGCCCGGACGCGCCCAAGTACTCCGGCGACCGCGCCGTGCGGCGTCGTCCTCGACCGTCGCTGCCCCAGATCCGGCTCCGTCCGCCGCCCCGGCCTCGTCTCCGTCCTCCCCCGACTCCGGCAGCCGCGTCCCCGAGCCTCCGGCGACGCCTCGGCTTCCGCGCGCCCAGATCCGATCGGAGAAGCCTCGGTTGACTTTTCTTCCTCCCCCCGATTTTCGTCTGTCTTTTCTGTGATAAATTTTGTTGCATGTTCATCGTCCCACAACTCTGCACTCGTGGCTCTGTTTTGAACGTGTAGCATACCTAATTGTTCGTCTCAAAGAGTACATCATTTCATCTCCGTGGAACATTTTCATTTGAGCTCGTCTTGATTCCCGAAATGCTGTTGGAAAAGTGCTTCATAATATTAGTTTCAGATTCGTATCAGAATATGCACTTTTGTCATTTTTGCCATGATTGATGTGTGCATCCTATGTACTTGATCCCTACATGTGAGTTGATCTATGCCATGCCTTCTTTACAGAGGTACTTGCCATGTATTTTTGTGATCAATGTGGTGACTAGCACAAGCATGCAAACTAGGCTTCGTGATATTGCTGATTTTAGTCCCTGTTCTGCTGTTATTTGCATGCCATGTAAACATGATGCTACAGAGAGATCTATGCATATTTTGAGTTACTTCAGTAAGGATGTTTTGAACATATGGTTATGATCTATCCATCCATCGCCCTGTTTGCAATTATGGAGTAGTCTAGCACGTCATTTTTGTGCTCTACTTTTGCTTCAAAATGTTTCCTGGCAGATTGTTTACATGTTATTCAATTTTGCCAAGGTTGTTGTAGTTGATCCGTGTATGCTATGATGTTATTCTTTCCATGTATAGCTTCTATGACATGTCTTCTTGATGGATGTATGCTTAGTTTATCATGAGATGCTCTGTAGTGAGTGCATCGAGCTCGCGAAGGTGTCTTCGTAATTCTGTTTATGCCATGCTCTGTTTGCTGAATCTGTTAACGAAAATTGCTAAGTTCACATGGGTGCCATCATATTTTCTGATCCTTTTTGGCTTATGGTCAGTAAGAGACTTTTGATCTATGCTTTGAGTAGATTCATACCATGTCTTGTTTTGCTATTATAAGTTCCTGTAGCTTGTTGATAACTTGCTATGAACATTGCTTCGTGATGCTGTTTATGTCATGTCCAACCTGATATTTTTTTGCACTTTCACCATGCTTGTTTGAACCTGTTATGATGTGATTTAGCCGTAGATCAGTGTTCCTCTTTTGTTAAGCATCTCCTGTAGATCACTGCCATATGTTTTGTTTTTATGTTGGGGTGTTGTAGCATAGTTTCTTGTTGCATGCTAAGTAGCATCGTGCTGTTAATCGCAGCTTTGTGCCATTCTTGTTTTGCTTGCCATTTGCAAGCCGTGCATCCGTTCCCGGTGATCCTTATATCGATTTCAACCGAAATCATCTCATCTTTCCAGCGGCATACTTGGTTTGCCAAGTTGATGCCTTGTTCATCCGTTTTCCTCCCAAAGCACGCATGCGCATTGCATATCACATCTCACATATCATGACATGTATTGCATCATGTTGCTTGTGCATTGCACCATGATTTATTGTGGTTCCTTTGCTTGTGTTCTTGCTTTGGGTAGAGCCGGGAGATGAGTACGTGCACGAGGAACCTGTTGAGTACGCTAACGAGGATCAAGCCTTCGACAACTCTGAGAACCTTGCAGGCAAGATGACCATACCTTCGATATCACTTCTATCTTTGCTTGCTAGTACTCGCTCTATCGCTATGTTAGCTCTACCTGCCATTGTTTATCATGCCTCCCTATTGCCATGTCAAACCTCTAACCATCCTGTCCTAGCAAACCGTTGTTTGGCTATGTCACCGCTTTTGCTCAGCCCCTCTTATAGCGTTGTTAGTTGCAGGTGAAGATGAAGTTTGTTCCTGGTCAGAACATGGATATTTTGGGATATCACAATATCTCTTGTTTAATTAATGCACCTTATATACTTGGTAAAGGGTGGAAGGCTCGGCCTTATGCCTGGTGACTTGTTCCACTCTTGCCGCCTTAGTTTCCGTCATACCGGTGTTATGTTCCTTGATTTTGCGTTCCTTATGCGGTTGGGTGATTTATGGGACCCCCTTGACAGTTCGCTTTGAATAAAACTCCTCCAGCAAGGCCCAACCTTGGTTTTACCATTTGCCACATAAGCCTTTTTCCCTTGGGTTTTTGCGATCCCGAGGGTCATCTTTATTTTAACCCCCCCCCCCCCCGGGCCAGTGCTCCTTCGAGTGTTGGTCCAAACTAGAGCCACTTGCAGCGCCACCTCGAGGAAACTTGAGGGATGGTTTTAGTTGTACGTAGTGTTCATCCGGTGTGCCCTGAGAACGAGATATGTGCAGCTCCTATCCGGATTTGTCGGCGCATCGGGCGGTCTTGCTGGTCTTGTTTTACCATTGTCGAAATGTCTTGCGAACCGGGATTCCAAGACTGATCGGGTCTTCCCGGGAGAAGGTTTATCCTTCGTTGACCGTGAGAGCTTATGATGGGCTAAGTTGGGACACCCATACAGGGTATATTATCTTTCGAAAGCCATGCCCGCGGTTATGAGGCAGATGGGAATTTGTTAATGTCTGGTTGTAGATAACTTGGCACTTGACTTCATTAAAATACATCAACCGGGTGTGTAGCCGTGATGGTCCCTTCTCAGCGGAGTCCGGGAAGTGAACACGGTTTGTGTTATGCTTGACGTAAGTAGTTTCGGGATCACTTCTTGATCACTTCTAGCTTCTCGACCGATGTGTTGCTTCTCTTCTCGCTCTCACTTGCGTATGTTAGCCATCATATATGCTTAGTGCTTGCCGCAGCTCCACCATATTACCCATTTTCCTACCTATGAGCTTAAATAGTCTTGATCTCGCGGGTGTGAGATTGCTGAGTCCCCGTGGCTCACAGATTCTACCAAAACAGATGCAGGTGCCGAGGATACCAGCGCAGATGGCGCAACTGAGCTGAAGTGGGAATTTGATGAGGCCTTTGGTCGTTACTATGTATCGTTTCCAGATGATCAGTAGAGGTGCCCAGTCGGGACGATCGGGGATCTAGCACTTGGGGTTGTCTTCTTTTCATTTGAACTTGACCGTAGCCGGTCTATGAGTGTATTTGAATGATATATGATCTTAATTATGTATTGTGTGAAGTGGCGATTGTAAGACAACTCTCTTTATCCCATTCTTGTTCATTACATGGGATTGTGTGAAGATGACCCTTCTTACGACAAAACCACCATGCGGTTATGCCTCTAAGTCGTGCTTCGACACGTGGGAGATATAGCCGCATCGTGGGTGTTACAGTCGTGCTACTGTGCTCGCCTAAATATGCCTCGCTCTGGTGCTGCGTTGTGTTTTTGTTGCCTCACGGGTTGTTGGAGGAGGGGAGTGCGCGTGTGTGTTTTTAAATAGTGGGTTGTGTTGTGTTGCTTTTGCTACTGCCCAACCTTGGGACGCCCCTATGTCTCGCTTCACGCGAGACAGGGGGAACCCTCGCTGAAGGGTGACATGAGTTGGGTCGGCCCAGGCGCGGGAACACCATCCTCGTTTTTTGTTTTCATTTCTTTGCTTTGTTTTTTACTTTTGTTTATACTTACAAATAATCAAAATAAATATATTACAAAAATCACTCTACATAAAACATTTCACAAAATATTGACCAAGCATTTGAAAAAAAATGTATATAGAAACAATGTTTATCATGTACACGAAAAATGCATACAAAAAACTAAAATGTGTATGAAACAAAAAAAAATGCGGGTATGAAACTTGTATTAATCAAGGAACATCTGGTCGTTCATACATAAATTCACTATCCCTTGGGGCCAGAGCCCAACCAAACAGCTGTTCTACCTTCTATTATAGTAAACTTTGCTAAGTAATCGCTAGCCAAATTCTGTGTATGAGAGACATGCTTAATATATGTCATGCAAAGAGATCTCAGGTGCTTAATCTCCCCTACCAAAGCTGCAAAGACAGGACTATCCATGTCTTCATCTTTTACCATGTTCACCGCCAAGAGAGAATCCATCTCAATAAATATTGCCAACTAAGTGCGTTGGATAGCGATGGAAAGGCCCTCCATACAAGAACATAACTCGGCTTCCAGCACATCCCGGCATGAGAATAACCCTCTACATGATGAGTAAATTATATTTCTCATATGATCCCTAAGAATCATGCCTCCTCTTTTTCCATCATCTATCCATGAACCATTAGTACTCAACTTAACCCATCCCACAGAAGGAGGAATCCACTTACTTTGCTCTCTACCTGTTGTTATCACATGTTGCTCATGGGAACCGGTTCATACGTGATCACAGCCTTCCCTTTTTCTGGGTCACAACCTGAGTTATGTTCTAATGCAATCAGGGAGTCCAGATAACTGCATAGGTATCCTTTTGAAACATCCATTGGTGGGAGTCCTTTTTCATGTAACACCTCATTCCTATTGTGCCAAGCCATCCAAAGAAATCATCTATAAAAAAATGTTGAACAAGTGTTTGAAAAATGTTAATCAAGCATTTGTAAAATATTAAGTGTGTAAACAAAAATGTTGACCATGTATTATAAAATGTTAATCTTGTACTCCCTCCATTCCTAAATATTTGTCTTTCTAAAGATTTTAATAAGTGACTACATAGGGAGCAAAACGAGTGAATCTACACTTTAAAATATGTCTATATACAGCTGTATGCGGTAGTCCATTTGAAATCTCTAAAAAGACAAATATTTAGGACCGGAGTGAGTATTAGAAAAATGTTAATCAAGCATTTTAAAAAATGTTGAACAAGTATTTGAAAAAGCTTAGTCAATTATTTGAAAAATGTTTAATGTATGTAGAAAAAATGTTGACCATGTATTAAAAAATGTTAATAGTGCATATGAAACAAAGCTAATCAAGCATTTGAAAAATATTAAATATGTATAAAAAATGATTGCTATGTATCAAAAAAAATGTTAATCTTGCATTTGGAAAT
Organism: Triticum aestivum; assembly: GCF_018294505.1. Lineage (NCBI taxonomy): Eukaryota > Viridiplantae > Streptophyta > Magnoliopsida > Poales > Poaceae > Triticum > Triticum aestivum. The sequence continues at coordinate 91,089,513 of NC_057804.1, forward strand.
GCAATCAAGCATTTGAAAAAATGTTGAGCAAGTATTTAAAAAATGTTAACCAAGTATTTCAAAATTGTTAAATGTATATAGAAAAAATTGTTGACCATGTATTAAAAAAGTTAACATTGCATTTGAAAAAATGTTAATCAAGCATTTTAAAATGTTAAATATGTATTGAACAAATGTTAACCATGTATTATAAAATTTAATCATGTATTCAGAAAATGTCAATCAAGCATTTGATAATGTTGGAAATATGTACAGAAAAATTGTTCCGTGTATTCAGAAAATGTTAATCGTGTATTTAAAGAATTCTAATAAATCATTTAAAAATCTTTAAAATATGTCTTGAAAAAATTGACCATGTATTAAAAATGTTAGAATTTTATTTGAAAACTTCTAAACGTGTATTAGAAAAATGTACTTGACGTGTACGAAAAATGTAGAATAAAAACAAAAAAGAAGGTAAAACAAAAAAAACAATGAAAATTGAAAAGGAAACCAAAGAAAAGAATACGAAAAATAAAAAGGAAAAAACAAATACAAAAAGAATTGAAAACGGTGAAACCAATAAAGAAACAAAGAAAAACAAAAGGCATTGAATACTAAGAAAGAAAACAAAAAACTTGAAAACCAAGAAAGAAAACAAAAAAACAAGGAATGAAAGAAGAAGAAAACTAGGAAAAATAACCATGAATGAAAGAAAAAAAGAGAAACCAAAAGAAAAAAAATCAAAGTATAACAACAAAAACAAGAAAACCAGAGAAGAAATAAGAAAACCAAACAAAAACAAAAAAGGACGAAAAAAACTTTGTCTTTTTCCTCTAGTTGGTCGCAATGGACAGAAGCACCACCCACCACCGATGCGTCGTGGGATGGATTCCCTAGGAACTCTCTTTTCCTCCCTATTTCTCCTATTTTACTATATGCACTAATGGGTCGGCCCTTTACCGCTAATGCTTCAGCGAGAGCTTCTTCCATCTCACTTAATGTGAGATATAGCTCCCGCCCGAACCTTGTGCTTTGTTTGTATTTTTCAACTTTTTGTTGTGCCACGTTTGTCCCAGTGTGGTGGGCTTCAAATTCTATTTGTATTATTTTTACTGACTCCAGTTTTGTGTTTTGAGAGGATGAGACTAGACTGAAAAAAGTATGCATTTGGGTGGGACAAACTAGACAATGCATTTTTTTGTCATCCATATTTCTTGTTGCTCACGAAATGGTGTGTCAATTTTGTTTTTCACATTGCCGCAATGACAACGGCATGCAATATATATATATATATATATATATATATATGTGTGTGTGTGTGTGTGTGTGTGTGTGTGTGTGTGTGTGTGTGTGTGTGTGTGTGTGTTTGTGTGTGTGTGTGTGTGTGTGTGTGTGTGTGTGTGTGTGTGTGTGTGTGTGTGTGTGTGTGAGGGAGAAGTTTCAAACCTCAGCAACTCAGTAGCACAAAGTTTTCTAAAATTTAATTTTTTTTATTTTTTTATTTGTGCAAATATAATTTGAACAATTTTTTTTGGTTCAAAAAACATATTTGTCTCATGCAATGCAAACAAAGAGTGGGCCTTTCTGTATTATTTTCTATTGTGGGGTGCGGGGTAGAAATGTACGAGCTCGATTGTGTTATTTCCCTTTTTCTTTTTCCATCCTTATTTTTTATTTATTTTCTTTAATTTATATGATGTTAAAATTAGCATGTTTAATTCATGTATTTTAGAAAAATTATGATAATTTTTATTTGTATTTTAAAATTTTCATTTTCTCCTCTTTCATTTCCTTTTCCTTATTTTTTTTTACTTTTCCTTTTCCCTTCTTTATTTATCTGTTTTATATCCATCAAAAATTGAGATTGATCTAGCGATGTGTCATGGAAACTCCTGACTGTTTGACATGTTTGTTTTAAATGTTGTTCAAATCTTGATCATGGGTTGTTTTGTCACGTGCGTCCCATAATCCCATATCTTTTCATACTTCTGGAATCCACTTGTTGGTCCATTCGCATATGCGTCTTTTGTTGGCTCGTCTCTGTGCCGCGATATCGAGGAGTCGTTTCTATTTTCTATGCGTTGTATAAGTTGAAGATATGAACTAGTCGTTGCCTACTCAGTTCCATCTCGGCACTGTTTCTCTCCCATTCCCCTTTGTCTTGGAGTAGAGCTGGCATGAGCAGGTAGGAGGGAGTCGACTAGGAGGGTCGATCTTTTTCCGCATGACGAAGAACATGGCAGTCAATGATGATGCGACGTATGACCTTGGATCCATCTTTGTCCCTTTTGTGTTGTTTTTATCTAGGAATTTTGTGATTTTTGTAGTTTGCATGATTTTCATCCAATGAATTTTCTTGACCTAGTTGCAACTCTACCCCGACACACAACTGAGCTATTCTTTGTATCCTAGTTGCAAGTCCATCCCTCGATATGCAACTGACTCCGGTCCATTTTTTGTCCTAATTGCAAATGCACCCTCTCGACATGCAACTAAGAGTCCAACCCATTTTTGTCCTGGTTGCAACTCCACCCTCGACTTGCAACTGTGGACCCATGATGACCCACAAGTGTAGGGGATCTATCGTAGTCCTTTTGATAAGTAAGAGTATCGAACCCAACGAGGAGCAGAAGCAAATGACAAGCGGTTTTCAATAAGGTATTCTCTGCAAGCACTGAAATTGTAGGTAATAGATAGTTTTGTGATAAGATAATTTGTAATGGGTAACAAGCAATGAAAGTAAATAAGGTGCAGCAAGGTGGCCCAATCCTTTTTGTAGCAAACAGCCTGGACAAATTCTTATATAGAGAAAAGCGCTCCCGAGGACACATGGGAATTATCGTCAAGCTAGTTTTCATCGTGCTCATTTGATTCGCATTCGTTACTTTGATAATTTGAATTATGGGTGGACCAGTGCTTGGGTAGTGCCCTTTTTTGGACCAGCATCCCACTTATGATTAACCCCTATTGCAAGCATCCGCAACTACAAAAGAAGTATTAAGGTAAACCTAACCATAGCATGAAACATATGGATCCAAATCAGCCCCTTACGAAGCAACTTATAAACTAGGTTTAAGCTTATGTCACTCTAGCAACCCATCATCTACTTATTACTACCCAATGCCTTCCTATAGGCCCAAATAATGGTGAAGTGTCATGTAGCCGACGTTCACATAACACCACTAGAGGAGAGACAACATACATCTCATCAAAATATCGAACGAATACCAAATTCATATGACTATTAATAGCAACACTTCACCCATGTCCTCAGGAACAAACGTAACTACTCACAAAGCATATTCATGTTCATAATCATAGGGGTATTAATATGCATTAAGGATTTGAACATATGATCTTCCACCAAATAAACCAACTAGCATCAACTATAAGGAGTAATCAACACTACTAGCAACCCACAGGTACCAATCTGAGGTTTTGGTACAAAGATTGGATACAAGAGATGAACTAGGGTTTGAGAGGAGATGGTGCTGGTGAAGATGTTGATGGAGATTCACCCCCTCCCGATGAGAGGATCGTTGGTGATGACGATGGTGATGATTTCCCCCTGTCGGAGGGAAGTTTCCTCGGCAGAACAGCTTCGCCGGAGCCCTAGATTGGTTCTGCCTCGTGGCGGCGGAGTTTCGTCCCGTAAGCTTTTTCTGATTTTTTCCAGGGTAAAAGACTTCATATAGCAGAAGATGGGCACCGGAGGGCTGCCAGGTGGCCCACGAGGCAGGGGCGCGCCCAGGGGTGTAGGGTGCGCCCCCACCCTCGTGGCCAGGGTGTGGGCCCCCTCTGGTACTTCTTTCCCTAATATTTATTATTAATTCCAAAAATGACTTTCGTGGAGTTTCAGGACTTTTGGAGCTATGCAGAATAGATTTCCAATATTTGCTCCTTTTCTAGCCCAGAATCCCAGCTGCCGACATTCTCCCTCTTCATGTAAACCTTGTAAAATAAGACAGAATAGCCATAAGTATAGTGACATAACGTGTAATAACAACCCATAATGCAATAAATATCGATATAAAAGCATGATGCAAAATGGACGCATCAACTCCCCCAAGCTTAGACCTCGCTTGTCCTCAAGCGGAAGCCGATATCGAAAAATATGTCCACATGTTTAGAGATAGAGGTGTCGATAAAAATAAAATACGGACATGAGGGCATCATGATCATTCCTATAGCAACAACATATAGAGATTTTGTCATATGATTTCTTATGCTCAAGTAACAATCTATTCATAGTGTCAAGTATGATTCAGAAACTTCATTGAGAACTAACAAACTGTAATCTTAGTCATTGAAGCAATTGTAATTTATCATAACATAGGAAAGAGTCAAAATAAGAGCTTTTCAGCAAGTCCACATACTCAACTATCATTTAGTCTTCCACAATTGCTAACACTCACACAATACTTATGGTTATGGAGTTTTCATCAGACATAGAGAAAGATAGGGGCTTATAGTGTTGCCTCCCAACGTCTTACCTCAAGGGTAATGTCAACAATAATAGTTCATGCTAATTTACATCCAATTGGATATATATATATATATATATATATATATATATATATATATATATATATATATATCGGGATCTTTCCAACACGAGGTGCTTGCCAAAGGATAAAATGAAAAAGGGAAAGGTGAAGATCACCTTGACTCTTGCATAATGTAAAAAATAGGCCCTTCGCAGAGGGAAGCAGAGGTTGTCATGTGCTTTTAGGGTTGGATGCACGAAATCTTAATGCAAAAGAACGTCACTTTATATAGCCACTTGTGATATGAACCTTTATTATGCAGTCCGTCGCTTTTATTACTTCCATATCACAAGATCGTATAAAGCTTATTTTCTCCACACTAATAAGTCATACATATTTAGAGAGCAATCTTTATTGCTTGTAACATGACAACTTACTTGAAGGATCTTACTCAATCCATAGGTAGATATGGTGGACTCTCATGGCAAAACTGGGTTTAATGATGTTTGGAAGCACATGTAGTATCTCTACTTGGTGCAAAGACTTTGGCTAGCATGAGGGGGAAAGGCAAGCTCAACATGTTTGAATGATCCATGACAATATACTTTAACTGAGATGTGAGAAAACATAACCCATTATGTTGTCTTCCTTGTCCGACATCAACTCTTTAGCATGTCATACTTTAATGAGTGCTCACAATCATAAAAGATGTCCAAGATAGTATATTTATATGTGAGGACCTCTCTTTCTTTATTACTTCGTATTAATTGCAACAATGACCAAAACTATGTTTGCCATCTCTCAACAACTTTTAATCATCATACTCTCAATATGTGAAGTCATTACTTTTCATAAGATCAATATGATCTCTTGATTTCTTTTTACTCTTTTATGCACTTAAGATCATAGCAAGATAGCAAAGCCCTTGACTCAACACTAATCTTTATTATATATAGCTCACGGACTTGATTACATAGAGGGATCACAAAGCAAAACTCAATACTAATTCAAACCAAAACTTTATTCTACTAGATCAAGATATTACCAAAAGGATCGAACTAAGAAAAACGGTAAAGATAGGGGTGTGATGGTGATACGATGCTGGGGCAACTCCCCCAAGCTTGGCAGTTGCCAAGGGGAGTGCCCATACACATATGATTATGTCTCCTTCTTCGGAGATGATGGCGTGATCTTCTTGGCGATAATGCATCTCAGGATACGATTCTCCTCCTCGAGCTTATTGACCTCCTGCTTGAGGTCCATATTTTCTTTACGGAGTTTACCAGTGATGGCTAAAGCTCCTTTCACCCACGGATGTTGCATAGCTGCTGGAGAACAAGTGACACTCTTTTTCATTTTTTCATAAGAAAGAAATTTAACATTGGAAGGGATGACCGAGTTTGGAATGGCTGAGCTCTGTAGTTCCCCCATCGTGAATCCAGCTTGGAAATGAGAGGTAACTTCTTGATCCTCCTCCATGGCATCTATCCCTTTCAAATCGGCATCCATCTCATCCTCTATTGATGGCCCAAAGTAATAAGCATCGCTGTTTGCTCCTGGACCTGGCATTGGGTGAGACACCCGACTCTCCCCGACTGACTCTTGAGAAGACATCTTGCTCTAAATCTGTGACAGAAACAGCTCGAAACAAAGACAGAGGATATTTGCGTGATACGGTGGTCAAAACCTTCGGGAGATTATATAATGAATTTTTACCGACCAAAAGAAGTATTGTGCAAGAAAACAGAGTCCAGAGAACACACAAGGTGCCCACGAGGCAGGGGGCGCATCCAGTAGGGTAGGGTGCACCCTCCACCCTCGTGGACGCCTCGTGTCCTTCCCAGACTACTTCTTATTTTCCTATTTTCTTGAATATTCCAAAACAGAGAAAAATTGCTATTAGAACTGTTTTTGAGTCGGTTTACTTACCGTACCACATACCTATTCCTTTTCGGAGTCTAAAACATTCTGGAAAGTGTCCCTTATGTATTCCTCTGGGGTTACGTTGTCAATAATATTAGTTTCAACATTTAAAGGATTACCTGAGATATAATGTTTGATTCTTTGACCGTTCACCACCTTCGGATTTGCCTTCGGAGTTGTTGATTTTTATGGCACTGGAATGATAGACCTCCTCGATAACGTAAGGGCCTTCCCATTTAGAGAGAAGTTTTCCTGCAAAAAATCTTAAACAAGAGTTGAATAGCAAAACATAATCACCTACATTAAACTCACGCTTTTGTATCCTTTTGTCATGCCATCTTTTAACCTTTTCTTTAAACAGCTTGGCATTCTCATAGGCTTGGGTTCTCCATTCATCAAGTGAGCTAATGTCAAATAACCTCTTCTCACCGGCAAGTTTGAAATCATAATTGAGATCTTTGATTGCCCAATATGCCTTATGTTCAGGTTTGAGAGGTAAGTGACATGCTTTTCCATAAACCATTTTATACGGAGACATACCCATAGGATTCTTATATGCAGTTCTATAGGCCCATAATGCATCATCAAGTTTCTTGGACCAATTATTTCTAAATCTATTAACAGTCTTTTGCAAAATTAATTTGAGCTCTCTATTACTCAATTCTACTTGACCACTAGACTGTGGGTGATATGGAGATGTAATTCTATGATTAACATCATACTTAGCAAGCATTTTACGAAAAGCACCATGAATAAAATGTGAACCACCATTAGTCATGAGATATCTAGGGACTCCAAACCTCGGAAAAATAACTTCTTTAAGCATCTTAATAGAGGTGTTATGATCAACACTACTAGTTGGAATAGCTTCTACCCACTTAGTAATGTAATCAACAACTAAAATATGAGTATATATCCATTAGAGGCAGGAAAAGGTCCCATATAATCAAAGCCCCAAACATTAAATGGTTCAATAACAAGAGAATGATTCATAGGCATTTCTTGACGTCTACTAATATTACCAATTATTTTGCTGGTATGTGAAACTAGGTGGTATGAATTTAGCAACAATGTAATTGGCATAATCAGCATACCATGGAGCAGTACGAGAAGCATTTATGACAGCTAATTGTTCATCAAGAAAGCTATCATCAATAGGTAGTGGGTCATCAAGAACATTCTCTAACCTAGACAAGTTGTCTGTAATGGGGTTCTCAGCTCCCTTTCAATCAATAATATGCAAATCAAAGTCTTGTTGCAAGAGAACCCATCTAATAAGTCTAGGTTTAGCATCTTTCTTTTCCATAAGATATTTAATAGCAGCATGATCTGTGTGAATAGTTACTTTAGAATCAACAATGTAAGGTCTGAACTTATCACAAGCAAATACAACTGCTAAGAATTCTTTTTCAGTACTAGCATAATTTCTCTGAGTAGTTGATGTCTACTACACGACCTTCTTCTTGTAGACGTTGTTGGGCCTCCAAGTGCAGAGGTTTGTAGGATAGTAGCAAATTTCCCTCAAGTGGATGACCTAAGGTTTATCAATCCCTGGGAGGTGTAGGATGAAGATGGTCTCTCTCAAACAACCCGGCAACCAAATAACAAAGAGTCTCTTGTGTCCCCAAGTAAAGTTACCGATGAACGAAGACGAAAGAGGGGATGCCTTCCGGGGCATCCCTAAGCTTATGCTCTTGGTTGTCCTTGAATATTACCTTGGGGCGCCTTGGGAATCCCCAAGCTTAGGCTCTTGCCACTCCTTATTCCATAGTCCATTGAATCTTTACCCAAAACTTGAAAACTCCACAATAGAAAACTCGTAAGCTCCGTTAGTATAAGAAAATAAAACCACCACTTAGGTACTGTAATGAACTCATTCTAAATTCATATTGGTGTTAAACCTACTGTATTCCAACTTCTCTATGGTTCATACCCTCCGATACTACTCATAGATTCATCAAAATAAGCAAACAACACATAGAAAACAGAATCTGTCAAAAACAGAAAAGTCTGTAGTAATCTGTATCAAACTTATACTTATGGAACTCCAACAATCCTACAAAACTAGGAAGACCTGAGAAATTTGTGTACCAATCCAGATTAAAAAGAATCATATTAAAATCACGTTTCTGTGAATTAACAAAACTAATTTACTGGGTGTAAAAGTTTCTGATTTTCAGCAGGATCAACACAACTATCACCGTAAGCTATCCTAAAGGTCTTACTTGGCACTTTATTGAAATAAAAGCTATAAAACATGATTACTACAGTAGAATAATAATGTGGACACACAAAAACATTAAAGGTAAATATTGGGTTGTCTCCCAACAAGCGCTTTTCTTTAATGCCTTTCTAGCTAGGCATGATGATGACAATGATGCTCACATAAAAGATAAGAATTGAAAGATAAAGGGAGCATCATGAAGAATATGACTAGCACATTTAAGCCTAACCCACTTCCTATGCATAGGGATTTTTTGAGAAAACAACTTATGGGAACAATAATCAACTAGCATAGGAAGGCAAAAAAAGCATAACTTCAAAAATTTCGACACATAGAGAGGAAACTTGATATTATTGCAATTCCTACAAGCATAAGTTCCTCCCTCATCATAATTTTCAGTAGCATCATGAATGAATTTGACAATATACCCAGCACATAAAGCATTCTTTTCATGATCTATAAGCATAGAAAATTTACTACTCTCCACATAAGCAAAATTCTTCTTATTCGGAATGGTGGGAGTATCATAAGAGACTTGAATACTATAAATTGTTTCCACATTAAAAGAGTAATGTTCAGAAAAAGGGTAATCATAATCATGACAAGTTTTATAAATTTAGTCATCACTACTTTTTATAGCATAAGTTTCATCACAATAATCATCATAAGTAGCAACTTTGTTCTCATCATAATCGACTGAAACCTCTTCCAAGATAGTGGAATCATCACTAAATAAAGTTGACACTCTTCGAAATCCACTTTCATATTCATCACAATAAGATTCAACATCCTCCAAAATAGTGGGATCACTACTTACTAAAGTTGACACTCTTCCAAACCCACTTTCATCAATATAATCATCATAAATAGGAGGCATGCTTTCATCATAATAAATATTCTCATCAAAACTTGGGGGACTAAACATATCATCTTCATCAAACATAGCTTCCCCAAGCTTGTGGCTTTGCATATCATTAGCATCATGGATATTCAAGGAATTCATACTAACAACATTGCAATCATGCTCATCATTCAAAGATTTAGTGCCAAACATTTCATAGACTTCTTCTTCTAGCACTTGAGCACAATTTTCCTTTTCATCATACTTACGAAAGATATTAAAAAGATGAAGCGTAAGATGCAAACTCAATTCCATTTTTTGGTAGTTTTCTTTATAAACTAAACTAGTGATAAAACAAGAAACAAAAAGATTCAATTGCAAGATCTAAAGATATACCTTCAAGCACTCACCTCCCCAGCAACGGCGCCAAAAAAGAGCTTGATGTCTACTACACAACCTTCTTATAGACGTTGTTGGGCCTCCAAGTGCAGTGGTTTGTAGGACAGTAGCAAATTTCCCTCAAGTGGATGACCTAAGGTTTATCAATCTGTGGGATGCGTAGGATAAAGATGCTCTCTCTCAGACAACCCTGCAACCAAATAACAAAGAGTCTCTTGTGTCCTCAACACACCCAATACAATGGTAAATTGTATAGGTGCACTAGTTCGGCAAAGAGATGATGATACAAGTGCAATATGGATAGTAGATATAGGTTTTTGTAATCTGAAAATATAAAAACAGCAAGGTAACTAATGATAAAAGTGAGCGTAAACGGTATTGAAATGGTAGGAAACAAGGCCTAGGGTTCATACTTTCACTAGTGCAAGTTCTCTCAACAATAATAACATAACTGGATCATATAACTATCCCTCAACATGCAACAAAGAGTCACTCCAAATCCACTAATAGCGGAGAACAAACGAAGAGATTATGGTAGGGTACGAAACCACCTCAAAGTTATCCTTTCTGTTCTATCTATTCAAGAGTCCGTAGTAAAATAACATGAAGCTATTCTTTCCGTTCAATCTATCATAGAGTTCATACTAGAATAACACCTTAAGACACAAATCAACCAAAACCCTAATGTCACCTAGATACTCCATTGTCACCTCAAGTATCCGTGGGCATGATTATACGATATGCATCACACAATCTCAGATTCATCTATTCAACCAACACAAAGTACTTCAAAGAGTTCCCCAAAGTTTCTACCGGAGAGTCAATACGAAAACGTGTGCCAACCCCTATGCATAAGTTCATGGGCGGAACCCGCAAGTTGATCACCAAAACATACATCAAGTGGATCACGTGAATATCCCATTGTCACCACAGATAAGCACGGCAAGACATACATCAGGTGTCCTCAAACCCTTAAAGACTCAATCCGACAAGATAACTTCAAGGGAAAACTCAATTCATCACAAGAGAGTAGAGGGGGAGAAACATTATAAGATCCAACTATAATAGCAAAGCTCGCGATACATCAAGATCGTGCAATAGAGAGAACACGAGAGAGAGAGAGAGAGAGAGATCAAACACATAGCTACTGGTACATACCCTCAGCCACGAGGGTGAACTACACCCTCCTCGTCATGGATAGCGTCGGGATGATGAAGATGGCCACCGGTGAGGGATCCCCCCTCCGGCAGGGTGCCGGAACAGGGTCCCGAGAGGTTTTTGGTGGCAACAGAGGCTTGCGGCGGCGGAACTCCCGATCTATTGTTCTCTTTGATGTTTTTAGGGTATATGGGAATATATAGGTGAAAGAAGTCGGTAGGGGGAGCCACAAGGGGCCCATGAGACATGGGGGCGCGCCCAGTAGGGGGGGTGGCGCCCCCCACCCTCGTGTCCACCTCGACACTTCCTTGACTTCAACTCCAAGTCTCCTGGATTGCTTCCATTACAAAAATAACGCTCCCGAGGGTTTCATTCCGTTTGTACTCTGTTTGATATTCCTTTTCTTCGAAACACTGAAATAGGCAAGAAAACATCAATATGGGTTGGGCCTCCGGTTAATAGGTTAGTCCCAAAAATAATATAGAAGTGTATAATAAAGCCCATAAACATCCAAAATAGATAATATAATAGCATGAATGCTTCATAAATTATAGATACGTTGGAGACGTATCAGCATCCCCAAGCTTAATTCTTGCTCGTCCTTGAGTAGGTAAATGATAAAAGAAAGAATTTATGAAGTGTGAATGCTAGTAGGTGCACAAGTTTGATCAATGATAATTTAAATCACCTTTTCTAGCATGATTATATGTCATAACAGTAGTTCATCTCATGAAACTTCTCAAGATCAAGTAACAAGCTATTCACATGTTAAAGCATAGACCATAAACTTTCTTGAAAACTAGCAAACTTCATTCTCAGTCATCAAACAATTACAATTCATCTTATTTTCAGGACGGGTCTATGTCAGAGCTTTGATTTAGCAAACTCCACATACTCAATTATCATATAGTCTTCTAAAATTGCTAACACTCACGCAATACTTATGGCTATGGAGTTTTAATCGGACACTAAGAAAGATAGGGGCTTATAATTTCGCCTCCCAACGTATTCACCTTTGGGTAATGTCAGCAATAATAGTTCATGCTAACTTACATCCAATTGGATATATATATATCAGGATCTTTCCAACACGAGGTGCTTGCCAAAGGATAAAATGAAAAAGGGAAAGGTGAAGATCACCTTGACTCTTGCATAAAGTAAAGGACATAAGGTAAAAGATAGGCCCTTCGCAGAGGAAAGCATAGGTTGTCATGTGCTTTTAGGTTTGGATGCACAAAATATTAATGCAAAAGAACGTCACTTTATATTGCCACTTGTGATATGAACCTTTATTATGCAGTCGTTGCTTTTATTACTTCCATATCACACGATCGTATGAAGCTTTCTCTGCACTAATAAGTTATACATATTTAGAGAGCAATTTTTTATTGCTTGCAACATGACAACTTACTTGAAGGATCTTACTCAATCCATAGGTAGGTATGGTGGACTCTCATGGCAAAAACTGGGTTTAAGGATATTTGGAAGCACAAGTAGTATATCTACTTGGTGCAAGGAATTTTGGCTAGCATGAGGGGGAAAGGCATGCTCAACATGTTTGAATGATCCATGACAATATACTTTAACTGAGATGTGAGAAAACATAACCCATTACATTGTCTTCCTTGTCCAACATCAACTCTTTAGCATGACATACTTAATGAGTGCTCACAATTATAAAAGATGTCTAGGATGGTATATTTATATGTGAAATCTCTCTTCCTTCAATATTCTTTTATGAATTGTTCAAGTGACCAATACAGTGCTTGCTAACCTTCAATAAATTTACAACCTCTACTTCTTAGATGTGAAGTCATTACTCCCCATGGGATAAGAAAATGAAACATATATAATTTCAGATTTATGACATTCAACTCATTCAACCATTTACTCATAGGATATAAGTGAAGCACACTAGTAAATGACAAACTACTCCAAAAAGGTATAAGTGAAGATCAATGAGTAGTCAAATAATTATGTAACTATGTGAAGACTCTCTCTCTCATTTAAGAATTTCAGATCTTGGTATTTTATTCAAACAACAAGCAAAACAAAATAAAATGACATTGCAAGGATAGCACAACTCATGTGAAGAAGCAAAAACTTAGGTTCAACCGATACTAACCGATAATTGTTGAAGAAGAAAGGTGGGATGCCTACCGGGGCATCCCCAAGCTTGGATGCTTGAGACTTCTTGAAATATTATCTTGGGGTGCCTTGGGCATCCCCAAGCTTGAGCTTTTGTGTCTCCTTAATTCCTTTTATACCTCGGTTTCCTAAATCTCGAAAGCTTCATCCACACCAAACTCAACAAGAACTCGTGAGATAGGTTAGTATAAATCAACGCAATAACCTTATCATCCTCTACTGTAGCAAATCACAAAAATATTATTCAACATTGCATACTAAATTTCTCTGCATATTTAATACTCCTATCCTCACATAGAATCATCAAACAAGCAAACATATGCAAACAATGCAAACATAACAGCAATCTGCCAAAACAGTATAGTCTGTAAAGAATGCAAGATTCATCATACTTCCCTAACTCCAAAAATTATGTGAAAAATACTACGCGGTAGAAGATTTATCATAGCTCAATATGCAAAAAAAAATCAACATTATACCATTCTCTGACTTTTATAGGGAATTTTTGCAACAGCGGTAAACTTTCTGTTTTCAAACAGCAACATGTATACTAGCAAAATAAGCATGGTAAAGGCTATCCTTGAAATTTTTATTGAAAATATAGATGCAAGAAATTATTATAAATAGCAATAAGCAAATAATAACAAAATAAAATGACGCTCCAAGCAAAACACATATCATGTGGTGAATAAAAATATAGCTCCAAGTAAAGTTACCGATGAATGAAGACGAAAGAGGGGATGCCTTCCGGGGCATCCCTAAGCTTATGCTCTTGGTTGTCCTTGAATATTACCTTGGGGCGCCTTGGGAATCCCCAAGCTTAGGCTCTTGCCACTCCTTATTCCATAGTCCATTGAATCTTTACCCAAAACTTGAAAACTCCACAACAGAAAACTCGTAAGCTCCGTTAGTATAAGAAAATAAAACCACCACTTAGGTACTGTAATGAACTCATTCTAAATTCATATTGGTGTTAAACCTACTGTATTCCAACTTCTCTATGGTTCATACCCTCCGATACTACTCATAGATTCATCAAAATAAGCAAACAACACATAGAAAACAGAATCTGTCAAAAACAGAAAAGTCTGTAGTAATATGTATCAAACTTATACTTATGGAACTCCAACAATCCTACAAAATAAGGAAGACCTGAGAAATTTGTGTACCAATCTAGATCAAAAAGAATCAGATTCAATCACGTTTCTGTGAATTAACAAAACTAATTTACTGGGTGTAAAAGTTTCTGATTTTCAGCAGGATCAACACAACTATCACCGTAAGCTATCCTAAAGGTCTTACTTGGCACTTTATTGAAACAAAAGCTATAAAACATGATTACTACAGTAGAATAATAATGTGGACACACAAAAACATTAAAGGTAAATATTGGGTTGTCTCCCAACAAGCGCTTTTCTTTAATGCCTTTCTAGCTAGCATGATGATGACAATGATGCTCACATAAAAGATAAGAATTGAAAGATAAAGGGAGCATCATGAAGAATATGACTAGCACATTTAAGCCTAACCCACTTCCTATGCATAGGGATTTTGTGAGAAAACAACTTATGGGAACAATAATCAACTAGCATAGGAAGGAAAAACAAGCATAACTTCAAAATTTTCGACACATAGAGAGGAAACTTGATATTATTGCAATTCCTACAAGCATAAGTTCCTCCCTCATCATAATTTTCAGTAGCATCATGAATGAATTTAACAATATACCCAGCACCTAAAGCATTCTTTTCATGATATATAAGCATAGAAAATTTACTACTCTCCACATAAGAAAAATTCTTCTTATTTGGAATGGTGGGAGTATCATAAGAGACTTGAATACTATAAATTGTTTCCACATTAAAAGAGTAATGTTTAGAAAAAGGGTAATCATAATCATGACAAGTTTTATAAATTTAGTCATCGCTACTTTTTATAGCATAAGTTTTATCACAATAATCATCATAAGTAGCAACTTTGTTCTCATCATAATCGACTGAAACCTCTTCCAAGATAGTGGAATCATCACTAAATAAAGTTGACACTCTTCCAAATCCACTTTCATATTCATCACAATAAGATTCAACATCCTCCAAAATAGTGGGATCACTACTTACTAAAGTTAACACTCTTCCAAACCCACTTTCATCAATATAATCATCATAAATAGGAGGCATGCTTTCATCATAATAAATATTCTCATCAAAACTTGGGGGACTAAACATATCATCTTCATCAAACATAGCTTCCCCAAGCTTGTGGCTTTGCATATCATTAGCATCATGGATATTCAAGGAATTCATACTATCAACATTGCAATCATGCTCATCATTTAAAGATTTAGTGCCAAACATTTCATAGACTTCTTCTTCTAGCACTTGAGCACAATTTTCCTTTTCATCATACTTACGAAAGATATTAAAAAGATGAAGCGTAAGATGCAAACTCAATTCCATTTTTTGGTAGTTTTCTTTATAAACTAAACTAGTGATAAAACAAGAAACAAAAAGATTCGATTGCAAGATCTAAAGATACCTTCAAGCACTCACCTCCCCGGCAACGGCGCCAGAAAAGAGCTTGATGTCTACTACACAACCTTCTTATAGACGTTGTTGGGCCTCCAAGTGCAGAGGTTTGTAGGACAGTAGCAAATTTCCCTCAAGTGGATGACCTAAGGTTTATCAATCCGTGGGATGCGTAGGATGAAGATGGTCTCTCTCAAACAACCCTGCAACCAAATAACAAAGAGTCTCTTGTGTCCTCAACACACCCAATACAATGGTAAATTGTATAGGTGCACTAGTTCGGCAGAGAGATGATGATACAAGTGCAATATGGATAGTAGATATAGGTTTTTGTAATCTGAAAATATAAAAACAGCAAGGTAACTAATGATAAAAGTGAGCGTAAACGGTATTGAAATGGTAGGAAACAAGGCCTAGGGTTCATACTTTCACTAGTGCAAGTTCTCTCAACAATAATAACATAACTGGATCATATAACTATCCCTCAACATGCAACAAAGAGTCACTCCAAATCCACTAATAGCGGAGAACAAACGAAGAGATTATGGTAGGGTACGAAACCACCTCAAAGTTATCCTTTCTGTTCTATCTATTCAAGAGTCCGTAGTAAAATAACATGAAGCTATTCTTTCCGTTCAATCTATCATAGAGTTCATACTAGAATAACACCTTAAGACACAAATCAACCAAAACCCTAATGTCACCTAGATACTCCATTATCACCTTCCATGGGCATGATGATACGATATGCATCACACAATCTCAGATTCATCTATTCAACCAATACAAAGTACTTCAAAGAGTTCCCCAAAGTTTCTACCGGAGAGTCAATACGAAAACGTGTGACAACCCCTATGCATAAGTTCATGGGCGGAACCCGCAAGTTGATCACCAAAACATACATCAAGTGGATCACGTGAATATCCCATTGTCACCACAGATAAGCACGGCAAGACATACATCAGGTGTCCTCAAACCCTTAAAGACTCAATCCGACAAGATAACTTCAAAGGGAAAACTCAATTCATCACAAGAGAGTAGAGGGGGAGAAACATTATAAGACCAACTATAATAGCAAAGCTCACAATACATCAAGATCGTGCCATAGAGAGAACACGAGAGAGAGAGAGAGAGAGATCAAACACATAGCTACTGGTACATACCCTCAGCCACGAGGGTGAACTACTCCCTCCTCGTCATGGATAGCGTCGGGATGATGAAGATGGCCACCGGTGAGGGATCCCCCCTCCGGTAGGGTGCCGGAACAGGGTCCCGAGAGGTTTTTGGTGGCTACAGAGGCTTGCGGCGGTGGAACTCCCGGTCTATTGTTCTCTTTGATGTTTTTACGGTATATGGGAATATATAGGTGAAAGAAGTCGGTCGGGGGAGCCACGAGGGGCCCATGAGACACGGGGGCACGCCCAGTAGGGGGGGCGCCCCCCACCCTCGTGTCCACCTCGACACTTCCTTGACTTCAACTCCAAGTCTCCTAGATTGCTTCCGTTACAAAAATAACGCTCCCGAGGGTTTCATTCCGTTTGTACTCCGTTTGATATTCCTTTTCTTCGAAACACTGAAATTGGCAAGAAAACATCAATATGGGCTGGGCCTCCGGTTAATAGGTTAGTCCCAAAAATAATATAGAAGTGTATAATAAAGCCTATAAACATCCAAAATAGATAATATCATAGCATGAATGCTTCATAAATTATAGATAAGTTGGAGACGTATCAGCATCCCCAAGCTTAATTCCTGCTCGTCCTTGAGTAGGTAAATGATAAAAGAAAGAATTTATGAAGTGTGAATGCTAGTAGGTGCACAAGTTTGATCAATGATAATTTAAATCACCTTTTCTAGCATGATTATATGTCATAACAGTAGTTCATCTGATAAAACTACTCAAGATCAAGTAACAAGCTATTCACATGTTAAAGCATAGACCATAAACTTTCTTGAAAACTAGCAAACTTCATTCTCAGTCATCAAACAATTACAATTCATCTTATTTTCAGGACGGGTCTATGTCAGAGCTTTGATTTAGCAAACTCCACATACTCAATTATCATATAGTCTTCTACAATTGCTAACACTCACGCAATACTTATGGCTATGGAGTTTTAATCGGACACTAAGAAAGATAGGGGCTTATAATTTCGCCTCCCAACGTATTCACCTATGGGTGATGTCAACAATAATATTTCATGCTAACTTACATCCAATTGGATATATATATCAGGATCTTTCCAACACGAGGTGCTTGCCAAAGGATAAAATGAAAAAGGGAAAGGTGAAGATCACCTTGACTCTTGCATAAAGTAAAGGACATAAGGTAAAAGATAGGCCCTTCGCAGAGGAAAGCATAGGTTGTCATGTGCTTTTAGGTTTGGATGCACAAAATATTAATGCAAAAGAACGTCACTTTATATTGCCACTTGTGATATGAACCTTTATTATGCAGTCGTCGCTTTTATTACTTCCATATCACACGATCGTATAAAGCTTTCTCCGCACTAATAAGTTATACATATTTAGAGAGCAATTTTTTATTGCTTGCAACATGACAACTTACTTGAAGGATCTTACTCAATCCATAGGTAGGTATGGTGGACTCTCATGGCAAAAACTGGGTTTAGGGATATTTGGAAGCACAAGTAGTATATCTACTTGGTGCAAGGAATTTTGGCTAGCATGAGGGGGAAAGGCAAGCTCAACATGTTTGAATGATCCATGACAATATACTTTAACTGAGATGTGAGAAAACATAACCCATTACGTTGTCTTCCTTGTCCAACATCAACTCTTTAGCATGACATACTTAATGAGTGCTCACAATTATAAAAGATGTCTAGGATGGTATATTTATATGTGAAATCTCTCTTCCTTCAATATTCTTTTATGAATTGTTCAAGTGACCAATACAATGCTTGCTAACCTTCAATAAATTTACAACCTCTAATTCTTAGATGTGAAGTCATTACTCCCCATGGGATAAGCAAATGAAACATATATAATTTCATATTTATGACATTCAACTCATTCAACCATTTACTCATAGGATATAAATGAAGCACACTAGTAAATGACAAACTACTCCAAAAAGATATAAGTGAAGATCAATGAATAGTTAAATAATTATGTAACTATGTGAAGACTCTCTCTCTCATTTAAGAATTTCAGATCTTTGTATTTTATTCAAACAACAAGCAAAATAAAATAAAATGACATTGCAAGGATAGCACAACTCATGTGAAGAAGCAAAAACTTAGGTTCAACCGATACTAACCGATAATTGTTGAAGAAGAAAGGTGGGATGCTTACCGGGGCATCCCCAAGCTTGGATGCTTGAGACTTCTTGAAATATTATCTTGGGGTGCCTTGGGCATCCCCAGGCTTGAGCTTTTGTGTCTCCTTAATTCCTTTTATACCTCGGTTTCCTAAATCTCGAAAGCTTCATCCACACCAAACTCAACAAGAACTCGTGAGATAGGTTAGTATAAATCAACGCAATAACCTTATCATCCTCTACTGTAGCAAATCACAAAAATATTATTCAACATTGCATACTAAATTTCTCTGCATATTTAAATCTCCTATCCTCAAATAGAATCATCAAACAAGCAAACATATGCAAACAATGCAAACATAACAGCAATCTGCCAAAACAGTATAGTCTGTAAAGAATGCAAGATTCATCATACTTCCCTAACTCCAAAAATTATGTGAAAAATACTACGCGGTAGAAGATTTATCATAGCTCAATATGCAAAGAAAATCAACATTATACCATTCTCTTACTTTTATAGGGAATTTTTGCAACAGCGGTAAACTTTCTGTTTTCAAACAGCAACATGTATACTAGCAAAATAAGCATGGTAAAGGCTATCCTTGACATTTTTATTGAAAATATAGATGCAAGAAATTATTATAAATAGAAACAAGCAAATAATAACAAAATAAAATGACGCTCCAAGCAAAACACATATCATGTGGTGAATAAAAATATAGCTCCAAGTAAAGTTACCGATGAACGAAGACGAAAGAGGGGATGCCTTCCGGGGCATCCCCAAGCTTATGCTCTTGGTTGTCCTTGAATATTACCTTGGGGCGCCTTGGGAATCCCAAAGCTTAGGCTCTTGCCACTCCTTATTCCATACTCCATTGAATCTTTACCCAAAACATGAAAACTCCACAACAGAAAACTCGTAAGCTCCGTTAGTATAAGAAAATAAAACCACCACTTAGGTACTGTAATGAACTCATTCTAAATTCATATTGGTGTTAAACCTACTGTATTCCAACTTCTCTATGGTTCATACCCTCCGATACTACTCATAGATTCATCAAAATAAGCAAACAACACATAGAAAACAGAATTTGTCAAAAACAGAAAAGTCTGTAGTAATCTGTATCAAACTTATACTTATGGAACTCCAACAATCCTACAAAATAAGGAAGACCTGAGAAATTTGTGTACCAATCCAGATCAAAAAGAATCATATTAAAATCACGTTTCTGTGAATTAACAAAACTAATTTACTGGGTGTAAAAGTTTCTGATTTTCAGCAGGATCAACACAACTATCACCGTAAGCTATCCTAAAGGTCTTACTTGGCACTTTATTGAAACAAAAGCTATAAAACATGATTACTACAGTAGAATAATAATGTGGACACACAAAAACATTAAAGGTAAATATTGGGTTGTCTCCCAACAAGCGCTTTTCTTTAATGCCTTTCTAGCTAGGCATGATGATGACAATGATGCTCACATAAAAGATAAGAATTGAAAGATAAAGGGAGCATCATGAAGAATATGACTAGCACATTTAAGCCTAACCCACTTCCTATGCATAGGGACTTTGTGAGAAAACAACTTATGGGAACAATAATCAACTAGCATAGGAAGGCAAAACAAGCATAACTTCAAAATTTCGACACATAGAGAGGAAACTTGATATTATTGCAATTCCTACAAGCATAAGTTCCTCCCTCATCATAATTTTCAGTAGCATCATGAATGAATTTAACAATATACCCAGCACCTAAAGCATTCTTTTCATGATCTATAAGCATAGAAAATTTACTACTCTCCACATAAGCAAAATTCTTCTTATTCGGAATGGTGGGAGTATCATAAGAGACTTGAATACTATAAATTGTTTCCACATTAAAAGAGTAATGTTCAGAAAAAGGGTAATCATAATCATGACAAGTTTTATAAATTTAGTCATCGCTACTTTCTATAGCATAAGTTTCATCACAATAATCATCATAAGTAGCAACTTTGTTCTCATCATAATCGACTGAAACCTCTTCCAAGATAGTGGAATCATCACTAAATAAAGTTGACACTCTTCCAAATCCACTTTCATATTCATCACAATAAGATTCAACATCCTCCAAAATAGTGGGATCACTACTTACTAAAGCTGACACTCTTCCAAACCCACTTTCATCAATATAATCATCATAAATAGGAGGCATGCTTTCATCATAATAAATATTCTCATCAAAACTTGGGGGACTAAACATATCATCTTCATCAAACATAGCTTCCCCAAACTTGTGGCTTTGCATATCATTAGCATCATGGATATTCAAGGAATTCATACTAACAACATTGCAATCATGCTCATCATTCAAAGATTTAGTGCCAAACATTTCATAGACTTCTTCTTCTAGCACTTGAGCACAATTTTCCTTTTCATCATACTTATGAAAGATATTAAAAAGATGAAGCGTAAGAGGCAAACTCAATTCCATTTTTTGGTAGTTTTCTTTATAAACTAAACTAGTGATAAAACAAGAAACAAAAAGATTCAATTGCAAGATCTAAAGATATACCTTCAAGCACTCACCTCCCCGGCAACGGCGCTAAAAAAGAGCTTGATGTCTACTACACAACCTTCTTATAGACGTTGTTGGGCCTCCAAGTGCAGAGGTTTGTAGGACAGTAGCAAATTTCCCTCAAGTGGATGACCTAAGGTTTATCAATCCGTGGGATGCGTAGGATGAAGATGGTCTCTCTCAGACAACCCTGCAACCAAATAACAAAGAGTCTCTTGTGTCCTCAACACACCCAATACAATGGTAAATTGTATAGGTGCACTAGTTCGGCAAAGAGATGATGATACAAGTGCAATATGGATAGTAGATATAGGTTTTTGTAATCTGAAAATATAAAAACAGCAAGGTAACTAATGATAAAAGTGAGCGTAAACGGTATTGAAATGGTAGGAAACAAGGCCTAGGGTTCATACTTTCACTAGTGCAAGTTCTCTCAACAATAATAACATAACTGGATCATATAACTATCCCTCAACATGCAACAAAGAGTCACTCCAAATCCACTAATAGCGGAGAACAAACGAAGAGATTATGGTAGGGTACGAAACCACCTCAAAGTTATCCTTTCTGTTCTATCTATTCAAGAGTCCGTAGTAAAATAACATGAAGCTATTCTTTCCGTTCAATCTATCATAGAGTTCATACTAGAATAACACCTTAAGACACAAATCAACCAAAACCCTAATGTCACCTAGATACTCCGTTGTCACCTCAAGTATACGTGGGCATGATTATACGATATGCAACACACAATCTCAGATTCATCTATTCAACCAACACAAAGTACTTCAAAGAGTGCCCCAAAGTTTCTACCGGAGAGTCAAGACGAAAACGTGTGCCAACCCCTATGCATAAGTTCATGGGCGGAACCCGCAAGTTGATCACCAAAACATATATCAGGTGGATCACGTGAATATCCCATTATCACCACAGATGCACGGCAAGACATACATCAAGTGTTCTCAAACCCTTGAAGACTCAATCCGACAAGATAACTTCAAAGGGAAAAACTGAAGGAAATATGCCCTAGAGGCAATAATAAAGTTATTATTTATTTCCTTATAATCATGATAAATGTTTATTATTCATGCTAGAATTGTATTAACCGGAAACGTAATACATGTGTGAATACATAGACAAACAAAGTGTCACTAGTATGCCTCTACTTGACTAGCTCGTTAATCAAAGATGGTTATGTTTCCTAACCATGAACAATGAGTTGTTATTTGATTAACGAGGTCACATCATTAGTTGAATGATCTGATTGACATGACCCATTTCATTAGCTTAGCACACGATCGTTTAGTATGTTGCTATTACTTTCTTCATGACTTATACATGTTCCTCTGACTATGAGATTATGCAACTCCCGTTTGCCGGAGGAACACTTCGGGTGCTACCAAACGTCACAACGTAACTGGGTGATTATAAAGGAGCATTACAGGTGGCTCCAAAGGTAGATGTTGGGTTGGCGTATTTCGAGATTAGGATTTGTCACTCCGATTGTCGGAGAGGTATCTCTAGGCCGTCTCGGTAATACACATCACATAAGCCTTGCAAGCATTACAACTAATATGGTAGTTGTGAGATGATGTATTACGGAACGAGTAAAGAGACTTGCCGGTAACGAGATTGAGCTAGGTATTGGATACCGACGATCGAATCTCGGGCAAGTAACATACCGATGACAAAGGGAACAACGTATGTTGTTATGCGGTCTGACCGATAAAGATCTTCGTAGAATATGTAGGAGCCAATATGGGCATCCAGGTCCCGCTATTGGTTATTGACCGGAGACATGTCTCGGTCATGTCTACATTGTTCTCGAACCCGTAGGGTCCGCACACTTAAGGTTACAATGACAGTTTCATTATGAGTTTATGCATTTTGATGTACCGAAGGTTGTTCGGAGTCCCGGATGTGATGACGGACATGACGAGGAGTCTCGAAATGGTCGAGACGTAAAGATTGATATATTGGAAGCCTATGTTTGGACATCGGAAGTGTTTCGGGTGAAATCGGGATTTTACCGGAATACCGGGAGGGTTACCGGAACCCCCCGGGAGCTATATGGGCCATAGTGGGCCTTAGTGGAAAAGAGAAAAGGCAGCCCTAGATGGGCTGTGCCCCCCCCCCCTTCCCCTAGTCCTATTAGGACTAGGAGAGGTGGCCGGCCCCCTCCTCCTCTTTTCCCCTCCGAGGAATCCTAGTTGGACTAGGATTGGAGGGGGAATCCTACTCCCAGAGGGAGTAGGACTCTCCTGCGCCTCCCCCCTTGGCCGGCCAGCCTCCCCTCCTCTCCTCCTTTATATACGGAGGCAGGGGACACCTCTAGACACACAAGTTGATCCACGTGATCTATTCCTTAGCCGTGTGCGGTGCCCCCTGCCACCATATACCTCGATATTACTGTAGCGGAGTTTAGGCGAAGCCCTGCTGCTGTAGTTCATCAAGATCGTCACCACGCCGTCGTGCTGACGGAACTCTTCCCCGACACTTTGCTGGATCGGAGTCCGGGGATCGTCATCGAGCTGAACGTGTGCTCGAACTCGGAGGTGCCGTAGTTTCGGTGCTTGATCGGTTGGATCGTGAAGACATACGACTACTTCCTATACGTCGTGTCATCGCTTCCGCAGTCGGTCTGCGTTGGGTACGTAGACAACACTCTCCCCCTCGTTGCTATGCATCACATGATCTTGCGTGTGCATAGGAAATTTTTTGAAATTACTACGAAACCCAACAGTGGCATCCGAGCCTAGGTTATTTATGTTGATGTTATATGCACGAGTATAACACAAGTGAGTTGTGGACGATACAAGTCATACTGCCTACCAGCATGTCATACTTTGGTTCGGTGGCATTGTTGGATGAGACAACCCGGACCAACATTACGCGTACGCTTACGCGAGACCGGTTCCCTCGACGTGCTTTGCACAGAGATGGCTTGCGGGCGACTGTCTCTCCAACTTTAGTTGAACAAAGTGTGGCTACGCCCGGTCCTTGCGAAGGTTAAAACGGAGTCTATTTGACAAACTATCGTTGTGGTTTTGATGCGTAGGTGAGATTGGTTCTTACTTAAGCCCGTAGCAGCCACGTAAAACATGCAACAACAAAGTAGAGGACGTCTAACTTGTTTTTGCAGGGCATGTTGTGATGTGATATGGTCAAGGCATGATGCTGAATTTTATTGTATGAGATGATCATGTTTTGTAACCGAGTTATCGGCAACTGGCAGGAGCCATATGGTTGTTGTTTTATTGTATGCAATGCAATCGCGATGTAATGCTTTACTTTATTACTAAACGGTAGTGATAGTCGTGGAAGCATAAGATTGGCGAGACGACAACGATGCTACGATGGAGATCAAGGTGTCGCGCCGGTGACGATGGTGATCATGACGGTGCTTCGGAGATGGAGATCACAAGCACAAGATGATGATGGCCATATCATATCACTTATATTGATTGCATGTGATGTTTATCTTTTTATGCATCTTCTCTTGCTTTGATTGACGGTAGCATTATAAGATGATCTCTCACTAAATTATCAAGAAGTGTTCTCCCTGAGTATGCACCGTTGCCAAAGTTCGTCGTGCCCAGACACCACGTGATGATCGGGTGTGATAAGCTCTACGTCCATCTACAACGGGTGCAAGCCAGTTTTGCACACGCAGAATACTCATGTTAAACTTGACGAGCCTAGCATATGCAGATATGGCCTCGGAACACGGAGACCGAAAGGTCGAGCGTGAATCATATAGTAGATATGATCAACATAAACGATGTTCACCATTTAAAACTACTCCATCTCACGTGATGATCGGTCATGGTTTAGTTGATTTGGATCACGTAATCACTTAGAAGATTAGAGGGATGTCTATCTAAGTGGGAGTTCTTAAGTAATATGATTAATTGAACTAAATTTATCATGAACTTAGTACCTGTTAGTATCTTGCTTGTTTATGTTGATTGTAGATAGATGGCTCATGCTGTTGTTCCGTTGAATTTTAATGCGTTCCTTGAGAAAGCAAAGTTGAAAGATGATGGTAGCAATTACACGGACTGGGTCCGTAACTTGAGGTTTATCCTCATTGCTGCTCAGAAGAATTACATCTTGGAAGCACCGCTAGGTGCCAGGCCTGCTGCTGGAGCAACACCAGATGTTATGAACGTCTGGCAGAGCAAAGCTGATGACTACTCAATAGTTCAGTGTGCCATGCTTTACGGCTTAGAATCGGGACTTCAACGATGTTTTGAACGTCATGGAGCATATGAGATGTTCCAGGAGTTGAAGTTAATATTTCAAGCAAATGCCTGGATTGAGAGATATGAAGTCTCCAATAAGTTCTATAGCTGCAAGATGGAGGAGAACAGTTCTGTCAGTGAGCATATACTCAAAATGTCTGGGTATAATAATCACTTGATTCAATTGGGAGTTAATCTTCCGGATGATTGCGTCATTGACAGAATTCTCCAATCACTACCACCAAGCTACAAGAGCTTCGTGATGAACTATAATATGCAAGGGATGAACAAGACTATTCCCGAGCTCTTCGCAATGCTTAAAGCTGCGGAGGTAGAAATCAAGAAGGAGCATCAAGTGTTGATGGTTAACAAGACCACTAGTTTCAAGAAAAAGGGCAAAGGGAAGAAGAAGGGGATCTTCAAGAAGAACGGCAAGCAAGTTGCTGCTCAAGAGAAGAAACCCAAGTCTGGACCTAAGCCTGAAACTGAGTGCTTCTACTGCAAGCAGACTGGTCACTAGAAGCGGAACTGCCCCAAGTATTTGGCGGATAAGAAGGATGGCAAGGTGAACAAAAGTATATGTGATATACATGTTATTGATGTGTACCTTACTAGAGCTCGCAGTAGCACCTGGGTATTTGATACTGGTTCTGTTGCTAATATTTGCAACTCGAAACAGGGACTACAGAATAAGCGGGCACTGGCAAAGGACGAGGTGACGATGCGCGTGGGAAATGGTTCCAAAGTCGATGTGATCGCGGTCGGCACGCTACCTCTACATCTACCTTCGGGATTAATATTATACCTAAATAATTGTTATTTGGTGCCAGCGTTGAGCATGAACATTATATCTGGATCTTGTTTAATGCAAGACGGTTATTCATTTAAATCAGAGAATAATGGTTGTTCTATTTATATGAGTAATATCTTTTATGGTCATGCACCCTTGCAGAGTGGTCTATTCTTATTGAATCTCGATAGTAGTAATACACATATTCATAATGTTGAAACCAAAAGATGCAGAGTTGATAATGAAAGTGCAACTTATTTGTGGCACTGTCGTTTAGGTCATATCGGTGTAAAGCGCATGAAGAAACTCCATACTGATGGACTTTTGGAACCACTTGATTATGAATCACTTGGTACTTGCGAACCGTGCCTCATGGGCAAGATGACTAAAACACCGTTCTCCGGTACTATGGAGAGAGCAACAGATTTGTTGGAAATCATACATACCGATGTATGTGGTCCGATGAATATTGAGGCTCGTGGCGGATATCGTTATTTTCTCACCTTCACAGATGATTTAAGTAGATATGGGTATATCTACTTAATGAAACACAAGTCTGAAACATTTGAAAAGTTCAAAGAATTTCAGAGTGAAGTTGAAAATCATCGTAACAAGAAAATAAAGTTTCTACGATCTGATCGTGGAGGAGAATATTTGAGTTACGAGTTTGGTGTACATTTGAAAAACTGTGGAATAGTTTCGCAACTCACGCCACCCGGAACACCACAGCGTAATGGTGTGTCCGAACGTCGTAATCGTACTTTACTAGATATGGTGCGATCTATGATGTCTCTTACTGATTTACCGCTATCGTTTTGGGGTTATGCTCTGGAGACGGCCGCATTCACGTTAAATAGGGCACCATCAAAATCCGTTGAGACGACGCCTTATGAACTGTGGTTTGGCAAGAAACCAAAGTTGTCGTTTCTTAAAATTTGGGGCTGCGATGCTTATGTGAAAAAACTTCAACCTGATAAGCTCAAACCCAAATCGGAGAAATGTGTCTTCATAGGATACCCAAAGGAAACTGTTGGGTACACCTTCTATCACAGATCCGAAGGCAAGACATTCGTTGCTAAGAATGGATCCTTTCTAGAGAAAGAGTTTCTCTCGAAAGAAGTGAGTGGGAGGAAAGTGGAACTTGACGAGGACACTGTACCTGCTCCCTTACTGGAAAGTAGTTCATCACAGAAAACTGTTTCAGTGACACCTACACCAGTTAGTGAGGAAGCCAATGATAATGATCATGAAACTTCAGATCAAGATACTACTGAACCTCGTAGATCAACCAGAGTAAGATCCGCACCAAAGTGGTACGGTAATCCTGTTCTGGAAGTCATGCTACTAGATCATGATGAACCTACGAACTATGAAGAAGCGATGGTGAGCCCAGATTCCGCAAAGTGGCTTGAAGCCATGAAATCTGAGATGGGATCCATGTATGAGAACAAAGTATGGACTTTGGTTGACTTGCCCGATGATCGGCAAGCAATTGAGAATAAATGGATCTTTAAGAAGAAGACTGACACTGATGGTAATGTTACTGTCTACAAAGCTCGACTTGTCGCAAAAGGTTTTCGGCAAGTTCAAGGGATTGACTACGATGAGACCTTCTCACCCGTAGCGATGCTTAAGTCCGTCCGAATCATGTTAGCGATTGCCGCATTTTATGATTATGAAATTTGGCAGATGGATGTCAAAACTGCATTCCTGAATGGATTTCTGGAAGAAGAGTTGTATATGATGCAACCGGAAGGTTTTGTCGATCCAAAGGGAGCTAACAAAGTGTGCAAGCTCCAGCGATCCATTTATGGACTGGTGCAAGCCTCTCGGAGTTGGAATAAACGCTTTGATAGTGTGATCAAAGCATTTGGTTTTATACAGACTTTCGGAGAAGCCTGTATTTACAGGAAACTGAGTGGGAGCTCTGTAGCATTTCTAATATTATATGTGGATGACATATTGCTGATTGGAAATGATATAGAATTTCTGGATAGCATAAAGGGATACTTGAATAAAAGTTTTTCAATGAAAGACCTTGGTGAAGCTGCTTACATATTAGGCATTAAGATCTATAGAGATAGATCAAGACGCTTAATTGGACTTTCACAAACCACATACCTTGACAAAATTTTGAAGAAGTTCAAAATGGATCAAGCAAAGAAAGGGTTCTTGCCTGTGTTACAAGGTGTGAAGTTGAGTAAGACTCAATGCCCGACCACTGCAGAAGATAGAGAGAATATGAAAGATGTTCCCTATGCATCAGCCATAGGATCTATCATGTATGCAATGCTGTGTACCAGACCTGATGTGTGCCTTGCCATAAGTTTAGCAGGGAGGTACCAAAGTAATCCAGGAGTGGATCACTGGACAGCGGTCAAGAACATCCTGAAATACCTGAAAAGGACTAAGGATATGTTTCTCGTATATGGAGGTGACAAAGAGCTCACTGTAAAAGGTTACATTGATGCAAGCTTTGACACTGATCCGGACGATTCTAACTCGCAAACCGGATACGTGTTTACATTAAACGGTGGAGCTGTCAGTTGGTGCAGTTCTAAACAAAGCGTCGTAGCGGGATCTACATGTGAAGCGGAGTACATAGCTGCTTCGGAAGCAGCGAACGAAGGAGTCTGGTTGAAGGAGTTCATATCCGATCTAGGTGTCATACCTAATGCATCGGGTCCAATGAAAATCTTTTGTGACAATACTGGTGCAATTGCCTTGGCAAAGGAATCCAGATTTCACAAAAGGACCAAACACATCAAGAGACGCTTCAATTCCATCCGGGATCTAGTCCAGGTGGGAGACATAGAAATTTGCAAGATACATATGGATCTGAATGTTGCAGACCCGTTGACTAAGCCTCTTCCACGAGCAAAACATGATCAACACCAAGGCTCCATGGGTGTTAGAATCATTACAGTGTAATCTAGATTATTGACTCTAGTGCAAGTGGGAGACTGAAGGAAATATGCCCTAGAGGCAATAATAAAGTTATTATTTATTTCCTTATAATCATGATAAATGTTTATTATTCATGCTAGAATTGTATTAACCGGAAACGTAATACATGTGTGAATACATAGACAAACAAAGTGTCACTAGTATGCCTCTACTTGACTAGCTCGTTAATCAAAGATGGTTATGTTTCCTAACCATGAACAATGAGTTGTTATTTGATTAATGAGGTCACATCATTAGTTGAATGATCTGATTGACATGACCCATTTCATTAGCTTAGCACACGATCGTTTAGTATGTTGCTATTACTTTCTTCATGACTTATACATGTTCCTATGACTATGAGATTATGCAACTCCCGTTTGCCGGAGGAACACTTTGGGTGCTACCAAACGTCACAACGTAACTGGGTGATTATAAAGGAGCATTACAGGTGTCTCCAAAGGTAGATGTTGGGTTGGCGTATTTCGAGATTAGGATTTGTCACTCCGATTGTCGGAGAGGTATCTCTGGGCCCTCTCAGTAATACACATCACATAAGCCTTGCAAGCATTACAACTAATATGGTAGTTGTGAGATGATGTATTACGGAACGAGTAAAGAGACTTGCCGGTAACGAGATTGAGCTAGGTATTGGATACCGACAATCGAATCTCGGGCAAGTAACATACCGATGACAACGGGAACAACATATGTTGTTATGCGGTCTGACCGATAAAGATCTTCGTAGAATATGTAGGAGCCAATATGGGCATCCAGGTCCCGCTATTGGTTATTGACCGGAGACATGTCTCGGTCATGTCTACATTGTTCTCGAACCCGTAGGGTCCGCACGCTTAAGGTTACGATGACAGTTTCATTATGAGTTTATGCATTTTGATGTACCGAAGGTTGTTCGGAGTCCCGGATGTGATCACGGACATGACGAGGAGTCTCTAAATGGTCGAGACGTAAAGATTGATATATTGGAAGCCTATGTTTGGACATCGGAAGTGTTCCGGGTGAAATCGGGATTTTACCGGAATACCGGGAGGGTTACCGGAACCCCCTGGGAGCTATATGGGCCATAGTGGGCCTTAGTGGAAAAGAGAAGAGGCAGCCCTAGATGGGCTGCGCCCCCCCCCCCTTCCCCTAGTCCTATTAGGACTAGGAGAGGTGGCCGGCCCCCTCCTCCTCTTTTCCCCTCCGAGGAATCCTAGTTGGACTAGGATTGGAAGGGGAATCCTACTCCCAGAGGGAGTAGGACTCTCCTGCGCCTCCCCCCTTGGCCGGCCAGCCTCCCCTCCTCTCCTCCTTTATATACGGAGGCAGGGGACACCTCTAGACACACAAGTTGATCCACGTGATCTATTCCTTAGCCGTGTGCGGTGCCCCCTGCCACCATATACCTCGATATTACTGTAGCGGAGTTTAGGCGAAGCCCTGCTGCTGTAGTTCATCAAGATCGTCACCACGCCGTCGTGCTGACGGAACTCTTCCCCGACACTTTGCTGGATCGGAGTCCGGGGATCGTCATCGAGCTGAACGTGTGCTCGAACTCGGAGGTGCTGTAGTTTCGGTGCTTGATCGGTTGGATCGTGAAGACGTACGACTACTTCCTATACGTCGTGTCATCGCTTCCGCAGTCAGTCTGCGTTGGGTACGTAGACAACACTCTCCCCCTCGTTGCTATGCATCACATGATCTTGCGTGTGCGTAGGAAATTTTTTGAAATTACTATGAAACCCAACAAAAACTCAATTCATCACAAGAGAGTAGAGGGGGAGAAACATCATAAGATCCAACTATAATAGAAAAACTCACGATACATCAAGATCGTGCCATAGAGAGAACACGAGAGAGAGAGATCAAACACATAGCTATTGGTACATACCCTCAGCCCCGAGGGTGAACTACTCCCTCCTTGTCATGGATAGCATAGGGATGCTGAATATGGCCATCGGTGAGGGATCCCCCCTCCGGTAGGGTGCCGGAATAGGGTTCTGAGAGGTTTTTGGTGGCTACAGAGGCTTGTAGCGGCGGAACTCCCGCTCTATTGTTCGCTTCAATGTTTTTAGGGTACATGGGAATATATAGGCGAAAGGAGTCGGTTGGGGGAGCCACGAGGGGCCCACGAGATAGGGGGCGTGCCCAGTAAGGGGGCGCGCCCCCCACACTCGTGGCCACCTCGAAACTTCCTTGACTTCAACTCCAAGTCTCCTGGATTGCTTCCGTTCCAAAAATAATGCTCCCGAAGGTTTCATTCCGTTTGGACTCCGTTTGATATTCCTTTTCTTCGAAACACTAAAATAGGCAAGAAAACAGCAACATGGGTTGGGCCTCCTGTTAATAGGTTAGTCCCAAAAATAATATAAAAGTGTATAATAAAGCCCATAAACATCCAAAACAGATAATATAATAGCATGGATGCTTCATAAATTATAGATACGTTGGAGACGTATCAGCAGTGTCTAGAGTTTTACTAGCATATTGAATAACATTTAATTTCTTATCAACTCTTTGTCCTAGAACAGCCCCTACAGCATAATCGCTAGCATCACACATAATTTCAAATGGTAAGTTCCAATCAGGTGGCTGAATAAGTGCAGAAATCAAAGCTTTCTTAAGTATTTCAAATGCTTCCACACAATCATCATCGAAGACAAAAGGAATATCTTTTTGCAATAAATTAGTCAGAGGCCTAGAGATTTTAGAAAAGTCCTTAATGAACCTCCTATAAAAACCGGCATGACCACGGAAACTTATTATACCTTTAATGTCCTTAGGACACGGCATCTTTCCAATAGCATCAACCTTAGCTTTATCAACTTCAATACCTTTTTCGGAAATTTTATGCCCCAATACAATGCCTTCATTAACCATAAAGTGGCACTTCTCTAAGTTCAAAACAAGACTAGTATCTTCGCATCTCTGCAAAACTCGTTCAAGGTTGCTCAAGCAATAATCAAAAGAGGATCCATAAACGGAGAAATCATCCATGAATACCTCACAAATCTTTTCACAAAAGTCAGAGAATATAGCCATCATGCATCTTTGAAAGGTAGCAGGTGCATTACATAAACCAAAAGGCATACGTCTATAAGCAAAAGTACTGAAAGGGCAAGTAAAAGTAGTCTTTGCTTGATCATCCGCTGACACAGGTATTTGAGAGAAACCAGAATAACCATCTAGAAAGCATAAATGTGTATGTTTGGATAGTCTTCTAGCATTTGATCAATAAAAGGTAGAGGGTAATGATCTTTTTTAGTAGCTTTATTTAATTTACCGAAATCAATTACCATCCTATAACCTGTAATAATTCTTTGCAGGATCAATTTATCTTTATCATTAGGAACGATAGTAATACCTCCCTTCTTAGGGACACAATGGACAGGACTTACCCACTGACTATCAGCAACGGGATAAATTATACCTACCTCAAGGAGCTTTAGTATTTCTTTTCTTACCACTTCTTTCATCTTAGGATTTAATCGTCGTTGGTGATCAATAACTGGTTTGGCGTCTTCTTCGAAATTTATTTTGTGTTGGCATAAAGTGGGACTAATGCCCTTAAGATCATCAAGAGTATATCCAATAGCAGCATGGTGCTTCTTCAGAGTTTTCAATAATCTTTCCTCTTCCTGCTCTGAAAGGTTAGCACTAATAATAACAGGATATATCTTCTTTTCATCAAGATAAGCATATTTCAGAGTATCAGGTAATGGTTTAAGCTCAAACACGGGATCACCCTTGGGTGGAGGGGGTCCCCTAGGATTTCAACAGGTAAGTTGTGTTTCAAAATAGGATCCTATTTAAAGAATACTTCATCTATCTCCCTTCTTTCATTCATAAACATATCATTTTCATGGTCTAGCAAATATTGTTCTAAAGGATCATTAGGAGGCACGGCAATAGAAGCAAGACCAATAATTTCATCCTTACTAGGCAATTCTTTATCATGGGGTTGTCTACGAAATTTAGCAAAATTAAACTCATGAGACATATCCCCTAAGCCAATTGTAAAAACATCCTTTTCGCAATCAATCTTAGCATTAACAGTATTCAAGAAGGGTCTACCAAATATAATGGGAAAAAGTTATCTTGTGGGGAACCAAGAACAAGAAAATCAGCAGGGTATTTAACTTTCCCACACAAGACTTCAACATCTCTAACAATCCCAATTGGTGAAATAGTATCTCTATTTGCAAGCTTAATAGTAACCTCAATATCTTCTATCTCACCAGGTGCAATGTCATGCATGATTTCTTTATATAAGGAATGAGGTATTGCACTAGCACTAGCACCCATATCACATAAGCCATGATAACAATGATCTCCTATTTTAATAGAAATAACATGCATGCCTACAACAGGTCTATGTTTCTTAGCATCAGGTCTAGCAATGTTAGCAGCCTGTTCACAGAAATAAATAACATGCCCATCAATATTAACAGCCAAGAGATCTTTAACCATAGCAATACTAGGTTCAACTTTAATTTGCTCAGGAGGTGTATATATTCTAGTATTACTCTTATGAACCATAGTTGAAGCTTTAGCATGATCTTTTATCCTGGCAGGAAAAGGTGGTTTCTCAACATAACTAGTAGGAACAATAGGATCATTATAACTGATAGTCTTTTCTTCAACTGTAACAGGTGCAACTACTTTTACTTCAGTGGGAGGATTATATTTAAACCACTTCTCCTTAGGGAGATCAACATGAGTAGCAAATGATTCATAGAAAGAAGCTACTATCCCAGAGTCAAGTCCATATTTAGTGCTAAATCCACCAAAAGCATCGGTATCCATAAAAGATTTAACACAATCAAACTTAGGTGTCATACCTGACTCCTTACCATCGTCGGAATCCCAATCTTCAGAGTTGCGTCTAATAATTTCCAATAAATCCCACTTGAATTCAATAGTCTTCATCATATAAGAGCCAGCACAAGAAGTATCAAGCATGGTGCGATTGTTGAGAGAAGGCCGAGCATAAAAGTTTTGAATAATCATTTCTCTTGAGAGCTCATGATTGGGGCATGAATATAGCATTGACTTAAGCCTCCCCCAAGCTTGAGCGATGCTTTCTCCTTCGCGAGGCCAAAAATTATATATATAATTACGATCATGATGAACAAGATGCATAGGATAAAACTTCTGGTGAAATTCCAGTTTCAATCGTTTATAGTCCCAAGATTCCATATCATCACATAGCCTATACCATGTCAATGTATCTCCCTTCAAAGATAAGGGAAGACCTTCTTCTTAACAACAATATCGGGCATACCTGCAAGCTTAAATAATCCACAAACTTCATCCACATAGATAAGGTGTAAATCGGGATGCAATGTTCCATCTCCTACAAAGGGATTAACTAGCAGTTTCTCTACCATACCTGAAGGAATTTCAAAGTAAACATTTTCAGTAGGTTCAATAGGTTGAGGAGCAACTCTTTGCTCTACTGTTCGGGGTGAAGATACCCCGAACAGGCCCCTCAAAGGATTAGTTTCCATAGTAACAAGTGACAGTAAATTTTAGCACACTATATAAATGTTTCCTTACCAAGTTCCACTCACCCAAGGCGCTTCACTCCCCAGCAACAGCGCCAGAAAAGAGTCTTGATGACCCAAAAGTGTAGGGGATCTATCGTAGTCCTTTCAATAAGTAAGAGTGTCGAACCCAATGAGGAGCAGAAGGAAATGACAAACGGTTTTTAGTAAGGTATTCTCTGCAAGCACTGAATTGTAGGTAACAGATAGTTTTGTGATAAGATAATTTGTAATGGGTAACAAGCAATGAAAGTAAATAAGGTGCAGCAAGGTGCCCCAATCCTTTTTGTAGCAAAGGACAAGCCTGGACAAGTTCTTATATAGAGAAAAACGCTCCCGAGGACACATGGGAATTATCGTCAAGCTAGTTCACGCTCATATGATTCGTGTTCGTTACTTTGATAATTTGATATGTGGGTGGACCGGTGCTTGGGTACTGCCCTTTCTTGGACAAGCATCCCACTTATGATTAACCCCTATTGCAAGCATCCGCAACTACAAAAGAAGTATTAAGGTAAACCTAACCATAGCATGAAACATATGAGTCCAAATCAGCCCCTTATGAAGCAACTTATAAACTAGGGTTTAAGCTTCTGTCACTCTAGCAACCCATCATCTACTTATTACTTCCCAATGCCTTCCTCTAGGCCCAAATAATGGTGAAGTGTTATGTAGTCGACGTTCACATAACACCCCTAGAGGAGAGACAACATACATATCATCAAAATATCGAACGAATACCAAATTCACATGACTACTAATAGCAAGACTTCACCCATGTCCTCAGGAATAAATGTAACTACTCACAAAGCATATTCATGTTCATAATCAGAGGGGTATTAATATGCATTAAGGATCTGAACATATGATATTCCACAAAATAAACCAACTAACATCAACTACACGGAGTAATCAACACTAGTAGCAACCCACAGGTACCAATCTGAGGTTTTGGTACAAAGATTGGATACAAGAGATGAACTAGGGTTTGAGAGGAGATGGTGCTGGTGAAGTTGTTGATGGAGATTGACCCCCTCCCGATGAGAGGATCGTTGGTGACGATGATGGTGATGATTTCCCCCTCCCGAAGGGAAGTTTCCCCGACAGAACAGCTCCGCCGGAGCCCTAGATTGGTTCCGCCAAGGTTCTGCCTCGTGGCGGTGGAGTTTCGTCCCGTATGCTTTTTTCTGATTTTTTCCAGGGTAAAAGACTTCATATAGCAGAAGATGGGCACCGGAGGGCTTTCAGGTGGCCCACGAGGTAGGAGGCGCGCCTAGGGGGGTAGGGCGCGCCTCCCACCCTCGTGGCCAGGGTGTGGGCCCCCTTTGGTACTTCTTTCGCTCAATATTTATTATTAATTCCAAAAATGACTTTCTTGGAGTTTCAGGACTTTTGGAGCTATGCAGAATAGGTTTCCAATATTTGCTCCTTTTCCAGCCCAGAATCCCAGCAGCTGGTATTCTCCCTCTTCATGTAAACCTTGTAAAATAAGAGAGAATAGCCATAACTATTGTGACATAACGTGTAATAACATCCCATACTGCAATAAATATTGATATAAAAGCATGATGCAAAATGGACGTATTAACCCACCATTTTTTGTCCTAGTTGCAAGTCAACCATTGACATGCAACCTTTTTCTGGTGGGGAGGCACAACCATTTTTCACCCAGTTGCAACTCCACTCCCAACATGATACCTAGTCCAATGTTTTCCTAGTTGTAAAATGACCCTCAATATGCTACTCAGGGCCACTCATTTTTGTTCCTAGTTGCAACTCCAGACTCATATGTAATTTGGGTGCCCCAGTTGCAAGTTCACCCTCAATATGCAACTAGGACCAGACCCATTTTTGACCCACTCGCAAGTCCACCCTTGACACGCAACTCAGAGCCCAACCCTTTTTGTCCCAGATGCAACTCCACTTCAACATGTAGTTGGCCAGCCCACCATTTTTCTTGTCCTAGTTGCAACTTCACCCCGACATGCAACTTGGGGCCCCGTCTTTTTTACTTGAAAGGCCACCCTCGACACGCAATCGGGGCGCTGACTCTTTTTGTCCCAGTTGCAACTTCACACCATAACATGCAACTAGGGGAACCCTTTATTTGTCCTTGTTGCAAATCCACCCTAGTTACGTAATTGGGACCTAACCATTTTTGTTTGAAATTGCAAGCCCACCCTTGACATTCAACTCGGGGTGGGGGAGGGGACGACGAAATTTACCCCAGTTGCAACTCCACCTTTGACAAGCAATTGAGGGGGCCACCTTTTTCGTTCCAGTTGTAAGCCCACTCCCGATATGCAACTACGCTTGACCATATTGTCCGATTTGCAAGTCCACCCTCGACACGCAACTGGTGACCAATTTGTCCCAGCTAGCATGCAATTGGACCCACCCTTTTATTGGTATGACACATGTTTTTGTCCCAGTTGCAAGTCCAAACAATGACACGCAACTAGGGCCCAACTGTTTTCTTTGTCCCAACTGCAACTCCATCCCCAATATACAATTGGGGGCCCGTCTTTTTTCCTAGTTGCAAGTCTATCCTTGATACGCAACTGGGGCCCGATCAGTTTTGTCATGGTTGACGTCATCCTCAATATGCAATTGGGGGCCTGGCCCATTTTTGTACTTGTTGCAACTCCAGCCTTTATACGCAATGGGGGGACCGATCAATTTTTCTCCCAGTTGCAAGTACACTCTCAACTTGCAACTCGGCCCGAATATTTCTTTTTCCTAGTTGTGAGTCTATCATTGACTCACAATTGGTCTCAATCTGGCGCCAACCTTTGTTTGCCTCAGTTGCAAGTTCCCCCTCAACTCGCTACGGAGCCTAACCCCTTTTTTTTGCCTTAGTTACAAGTCCACCCTCGACTCACAATTGACCCCAAAGTTTTTTTGTCTCAGTTGTAGGTTCACAATCGAATGGCAACTGGGCTCCATCTGGGCCCGACCCTTTTTTGCCTTAGTTGCAAGTCTACCCTCGACTCGCAACCAAGCTCGATTCCTATTTTTCTGCTT
Organism: Triticum aestivum; assembly: GCF_018294505.1. Classification (NCBI taxonomy): domain Eukaryota; kingdom Viridiplantae; phylum Streptophyta; class Magnoliopsida; order Poales; family Poaceae; genus Triticum; species Triticum aestivum. The sequence continues at coordinate 91,127,596 of NC_057804.1, forward strand.
CAGTTGCAAGTCCACCCTTGACTCATAACTAGGCCCAAAGTTTTTTTGTCCGAGTTGCAAGTCAACCATTGACTCGGAACTGGGTCTAACCATTTTTTCCTTAGTTGCAAAGTCACCATCAACTTGCAACTTGGTCAAACCCCTTTATTTTACCTCCCTTGCAAGTGCATCCTCGACTCGTAACTCGGCCCGATATTTTTCCGTCGAGACAACCTAAAATATCTATCTTTCTACTTCATCAAATAACTCGCTAATTGTTTTTTTTGTTCTTTTTCAGTTCCAAACATAATTACACATATGTATGGTTTTGTTCTCACAAGAAAAAAGAAAAACCTTAAAATGTATAGTTGACTGAAAAACAAAATAATATGGTTTTCTTGTTTCTCCTTTGCTCTTTGACACTATTTTTTTTTATTTTCTATTTTGCAATCCTAAACATTCAAATTTGGTGTGATACTAATATGCATATTTTCTATTTTTGAATTTTCCGTGAAAATATTTTGAATTCACGAACATTTTCTGAACCTGTGAAAATTTGTTATATACGGGAATTTATTTTCAATTCACCAACATCTTTAGGAATTTACAAACATTTACTCATTTATCTAATACATGCACATTTATCGAATTAGTGAACATTTTTTGAATTTACTACAATATGTTTCAAATTCTTGAACAATTGTAAAATTCATGATTTTTTTCAAAAAAACATTTTTTAATTCATGAACATTTCCCTGGTTTTCTTACCAGTATTTTATTTTTCTCTTCTATCATTTTATTTATTTTTGGAAGTGTTCAGCCTACATTTTAAATTTGTTCAATGTGTATTGTAAAAGTCTCACCGTATATATTTATAAAAAGTTCTCCTTACATAGAAAAAGGCTTCAATGTAAACTGAAAAGGTTCATCATATATTAAATATTAGTTGAATGTGCATTTGAAAAAATGTCACTATATATTAAGAAATTGTTCGGTGTGTGTTTGGAACAAGAAAATCACCGTATCTGAAAGAATGTTCAGTGTGTATTTGAAAAATATTCAACATATATTAGAACAATGCTTATAATACAAAAAATTATAAAAAGCTTAAAAAATAAAAGAAACCCAGAAGAAAAACTAAACTTGGAACAGGAAAAGAAAAATCAAAAAAGGACAGGGGCGACACAAATCGTATGTAGTACTATGTTTTTTTAGGAGAGTATGGAGTACTACGTACGCTAGGCTACACTGGTTAGTGATGACGGCCGTAGAGTGATGGGAGGCGCGCGCTGGGCCTGGGTCATGCGAGGGTGCTATGGGCAACTCCTTTAGCGCTCACGAAAAAGAAAAAAAGACAAGGCCTACAAAAAGGAAAAAAAATGCCATAAACAGGTGATGATATACTTAAATGTGACATAACTATGTCATATCGGGACGAGGCCTAGCCACACCCTAAACTATATTCCTCTCTTTGATTAATTATTAATGAGAAAATATTTAGCCTCCGTTTAAAAAAACATGTATTGACGCGCAAGAACCAACCCAAGGATGTTCTCTGGAGCTTTCACGAAAGGATCGAGGTCGCAGAGCAACCACTAGCGGTGTTCGTTTCCCAGACGCCACAAAGACTGCATATCTCAGCTTGTCTGCATCAAGAAGCAACAAAACACGGACGCCATCATGCCTGTCATCCTCCTTTGGCCTATGTCCCGTTGCAAAGAAAGAAAAGAACCTCATCTATTGTCTAACAAGGAGTGTATGTCATACTAGCAGGGTTACATACATCAAGCTACCAGGTGACACTCATGGAAAGCAATCCAAACTTGATGAGAAAAAACATACATCAAGCTGGCAGATTCACTGAGAATGTGGTAATCGGTAGGGTAGCACAGAAGAGAAGAAGAACCGATCGTCCTCGCAATCGATCTCATTGGGATTGCGCAGCATGGCACGATACCCGTGCGTCCCCCGCAAATTTCACGTTGCCCATGCCAAGATGATGGATGGATGGATGCAGCTAACAGCAACCTAGCGGCGTCAGGACCCTCACGATAATAAAAGTCGGTACAGTAGAGGGCCGTGCGTGCTAGTAGATGGGCAAGCGGTCCAAAACCGTGGGCCAAGCACGGACGCCATAATCGGTGGCGACCTCAACTCCGTTCGTTCCTATCCTTGGATGGCGACGTGGGAGGAGAAACGGATGTGGACGGATAGCTAGCCGGCTTTGCTGTTGCGTGGAGTGCGAGGCCTCACCTAGTAGAAAGAATCGGCTGGCAAGGTCAGCTCCTCTTCGGGTTCAGCAGCCGGGGCGGCGGCGGCGAGTACCAATTGAATAGGACGCTAGATAGTAGTATGAAAATTGAAAATTGTATGGAAAGAAACGTAAAGATGATTGCTCGACGGCGGCGAGCCACCGGCATCGACATCGAGAGGTGTGTTCTTCAGCCGCGAAACGGATGGACATTTGAGATGGCGTACCAGCCTTTGTGAGCTGCAGCAGCAGAACTGGGTCTGGACAGAACTATGGAGGAACCACATGATATGATCTTCCAACTCACAATAATATGTACAGCGACTCATTGCTAATATCATAGAACCAAAACACCACGCTGTCTCAACAACAGAAATGGCAGGCTGTCTCAACAGCAAAAGAGGGGAGGGAGGAAAGTTCACAACCATGATGACTAGAGTGCACAGATCTGACAAGCTACAATCCTCTAGCTATTTTTGTTGTTTTCTTCTTGGCGATGATGCCTCCTGTTTTTTTCTTCTTTTTTCCTGGCGATGATTCTTCCGGGAAGCGCAGATCTCAGGCGATGAGATCGCGGATCTCAGATCCATCAATGGCAAAAGCACTGCAACTCAAGAACATGCATACATACTCGCTAGTAGTAGTAGTGGTCTTCTTGGTCGGGAGCGGCGCCGGGGAAGGCTCTCATCACACGCGGACGGATGCCAGGGAGAAGACGAAGCCGGCGAACTGCGGCGGAGGGCGCACCACGGTCCAGTTCTTGGACTTCACGTCGAACACCCACAGCGCGTGCCCGCCGCCGCCTCCCTCGGACTCGATGGCGCCGGTCACCACGACGCGCTCGCCGCCGCCGACGGCGACCGCGCGCGCCGTGCCGGCCTTGAGACCTGGCGGGTAAGGGCCCACCTCGAGCCAGCCCCGGCGCTCCCCGCGCCACTCCATCACGGCCGTGCCCTCGATGCACCACACGCGGCCGCGCACCACCACGTGAGCCGCCGACGGCGGGGCGCGCACGCGCTCCAGGCGGCGCCACTCGCGGGTCGCCGGGTCGAACCACTCGGCGTCCCGCTCGAACCCTCCCTGGCGCCCCGTGCGGTACCCGCTCACGGCAAGGAACCGGTCGCCGGCGACGGTGGCCATGCCGTCGCACTCGTCGCGCTCCTCCGACATGTCCGGGAGCGGGTCCCAGCCGTCGGCCTCCGCGTCGTACGCCTCGGCCGTCTTCAGCGCGTTCTTGAGCTTGTCGTGCCCGCCGGCGACATAGATCTTGCCCCCCGCCTCGGCGCACGCGAAGAAGGAGCGCGCGGACCGCATCGGCGCGCCGCGGCGCCAGACGCCGGTGGTGGCGTCCAGGACGTTGACGTCCGCCACGGGCTCGAAGGTGTTGGGGTCCCAGCCGCCCATCACCGCGACGCGGGTGCCCACGGCCGCGCACTGGGCGAACATCGGCACCGGCGGCGCCGAGCTCTCGCGGTGCCACTCCCCGGTGGTGACGTTGTACACGGCCACGCCGTACGCCGGGGTGTTCTCGGGCGCCCCACCGTCCCCGGCAACCGGGTTGCCAAACTGCATGAGAAAGACCAGATCCTCGTTGGCTCCGGCCTCGGCGCGCGCCAGGGCGAAGTCCGGGGCGGCGGCGGCGCTCCTCCAGCCGCGGCACACGCGGCGCATCGAACGGTAGGATCCGTGCGGGACGCGCGCCAGGCAGTCGACGGCGATGTCGTCGGGCATCCCCGGGATGAGGTCGATGTGCTCGGCCTCCCACTCTTGGACACGGCTCTTTGGGTTCATCATTCTTGTGACTTTGTGTGAGCTTTTGCTTCTGGTTCTGGATGCCTCTCTCCGTCCATGGGAGAGAGCATAAATAGAAGCCTGGCGGAGCTACGGGACACGCATATTGATTGGGCCCTATGTGACAGCTGGTAGACAGATGAAAAAAAAGCAATATTTTTCTTTTTGAAGTTGAGAAAGCAACAGCTTATGTTAAAGCAATTGCAAGCGGCTGTTTTTCTGACGGATTTGTGTGCGGTTTCTTCTTCGTGGAGAAGCTTGATGCATGTGTTGTTTAATGTGATACTCTAACTGAATGCCCTTTTCAATAATTGGACAATGTATTTGTGTCCTGGGGAGTGACTTTTCGATTGTTTGTCTTTTTCTTTTCTTTTTCGAGTTGATGATTCATTGTATTGATCACAACGAAAGCAGGATGAGAACTGTAAAATTTGATCCTTTATATTGAGAATGAATTAATACCAAAGTTGATGTCGACCGCTAAGTGCAAACCATTGGTGTCCAGTTTTATAATTGATAGTAGAAGACTCGATGCGAAACACATCGAAGTCTTCTTTGTTTATAGCCTTTTGATTTTAGAGTGAGAAAACCTATTGATTGTGCCCGTAATTTATCTTCAAGGGATAATATCACACACTATGTGCAGTAGGCACATAAGTTTTACACAAAATCATCGCATCATGCGACAATGATTGTTAGTAACGAAAGAGAGATTTTGTGCACAATTGTATAATGATGATCTGACATCCTATTGTCCAATAGTCGGTGTAGATTTTACGTTAAACCACTACATCAACCATACGAAGATAGGTCATCTTCATCGCCGACCCTCAAACCTCCCATAATCGTCCGGACAACGGAAGTCATCCGAGCGGGCATGTATTGGTCCATGGCGTGGTTCGGACGCGTTTTCTCCCGTAAACCTGAGACAAATGTGGGGAGGTTTGCGGGAGTCCGGACCGCTCACAAGCCTGTTTCTAACTGCCATGGCCCACCAAAAATCCCTCCCTCCTCCTGTCGGGGTTACGATCCTGACAATGAGTACAAAGGGTACGAAAGAAAGGGCAGAGCCTAGCTACGGCGCATGTGTAACACTCAGTGTTTAACGAGTTCAGGCCCCTCTCGGTGCAGGTAACAGCCCTACGTCTCGTGCCCTGAGGCCTGGCTTTTCTTGATGGGTATAGTTACAAAGATTGCTTAACCTCGACTCAGGAGGAGGAGTGCAACTTATATAGAGTGCATCGCAGCTCCACGCTCTCCACATCGCCAGGGCACTAAATGCTATTAATTACAGCAGTTACAGGTGTAAAGAGCCTCAACTACAGCAGTTACAGGTAACGGTAGTCTTGACTCCATTTTAAGGACGACTTTAGGATTCCTCGACCATTGTAGCTCCCACGTCGTCCTTTCGTCCCTCTAGTCCGAGTGATGGTAGCCTGGCCGAGTGACGGGTGGTCGTCCGAGTGTTGTCGAGGTGTCCGAGTGGACCTCATGATATACACATTCAGTGCTAGTATGGTCCAGGGACCTACCAAAGATGGTGTGGGGCTCCAGGTGGGCCCCGTATGCTGGGTCCTTGACCCTACCTGTAGTAGGTGATCTCATCATTAGCCCCCGAATCAGTTGAGGTTTCGTCGGACAAGCGGACCGATCCTTCGGTTAAGTCCGAGTGCTTCGGGGGCACTCGGAATATGTTTCCGAGTCGTGGTTCATTGCTCCTTAGACGAAAACACAACGGATTCTGGACTATAAGTTTTCCCGGATGACCGAGGGTTGTTGATCTTCGAGAAAACCTGGTGGCATTCATTTGTCTCTCGGGAGAGATAGACTTGGGGCCCGAGTGAGCGCATGCCATTAAAACTCGAGGGCGACGCCGGCGCGTGGTTTGATTCTCCGGAGAGATGCCACTCCTTATCCCACGGGAACGCCAGTGCAGACGTTCTATGAGTCCAGATTTATGAGCCATGCGCCATGGAGCCTAATGAAAGGGCCAAGACAACCCGCGGAGGGGCGCTAAGCCCGTCTCATAGCAATCCCGAAGAAGACTTCAGTCGGTTGTTTTACGTGGCTGAGTGCACGGGTCCCCGTGGAGGATGGTCAGTCGGACTGACGTGTGTCCCTTAGGAAAGGAACTGTGGGTAATCAATTAGATCGATTTGCCCCAGAAATCTCAGGATTTGAATTTGTGTGTGTGTGCACAGAAGCGGTAACGGCGTGCGTTAGTAGGGCAAGTGGGGGCACGATGCCAACAATTTCCCCATGAAATCCGCCACGTGCTATGGCTCCTCTGCACGATGCCCGGTTGCAAGCGTCGTCGATCCAGAGATCAGCGACGTAAGATCAGGCTTGCGATTTTGTTTGATATATAAAAGATTGGGGGGCAGAGGCTAGAACCCCAGATCCCCTTCTCTCTCCCTCGGCTCCTCCGCTTCCCCTTCCCACACGAGCACACAAAGCACCCGAATCCATGGCGAAAGAATCCACCGCCAAGGAGGAGAAAGTGAAGAAGGCTGTGAAGGCCACCTCCCCAGGTTCCGGCGTGACGGCTGGAGGTGCGTCGGGGGATTGGATCCCTTTGCACACCTTGACCAAGCGGCTGGAGGATCTTACTGCGAAGGGGTGCTCATCCCGTAGGATGGGTGGCGCCGTCCGAAGGCGGGGGAGGTCAAGCCGACGCCATAGGAGGGCGAGCGCGTCCTACTGGTCACCCAGAGAGGGGTTTCTCGATGCCTCCCCATCCTTCTTCCATGCATTCCTTGACTACTTCACTGTGCAACTCCACCATCTTCCCCCAAACGCAATCATCTACCTCTCAGCCTTCATCTTCCTCTGCGAGAATTTCCTCTGTTGCCATCCCCATTGGGGCCTCTTCAAACACATCTTCACTTGCCAGCTGATGACTGTCAAGAAGGATTGGCCAACTGGCGAGAAGACCCACATCACCCAACTGTGCGGGGGTCTGGGAATTCAGCTCCGGGACGGAAGCGCCTTCCCCAAGATGAGTTTTCCCGACTCAGTCAAGGGGTGGCAGGGAACTTGGTTCTAGTGCAAAGACGTCCCTGGTGCCAACAACCAGTTGGGTCTTTCCCCGTGTTCGGCAGAGAGGGTGCGGGCTCCCGAGTCCCTTTTGGTGATGAAAGAGGAGAAGGCGGAGGTCGGCATCCTGGCCACCGCCCTTGTTGGGGTCGTGAACTCTGTCATGAATGGTATGGATCTGCTGGAGACTTTCCTCACTCGGCGGATACAGCCACTACAGGCCAGGGCCCACCCCATGTGGCTCTATGAGGGGCTGAGCAATCCCACTCGGGTGCATCCGAAGGAGCTCGCTGAGAAGGACGTGGGGGCCAAGATACGAGTGATCACTTGTTCCCGAGACAACCCAAGGGGGGGCTAGGATAGTGCCTCCATACTCCAAGGATCAGCCACCAGTCGAGGTATGCATCGTATGTTCAGTCGGACAGTCCATATGTTATTTCCCGTGTACCTGATTCTGGTGTTGTGATATGTTTGTCCTCACAGGATTTCCAAAACATGATCTTTGATATTTTGGTGATTGAACGATCACCCGAGGATGTGATGAGTGACACCGACCTTCAGTACTCGGAGGGGACCGATGACGATGAAAGTGGCAAGGATGAGAGCTATGGGACGGCGAGGAGGCCGAGTCCTCTCCATCTTATGAGGCCACGAAGGAACCCCGCTCCAAGGCGCTGCATGGTCCGAGCGGCAAAGCGGGAGGAGCCCAGCGGCTGACTGCTTCGGGGCGGATGACCCGCGGCACAAAGTATGTGCGTACAAAGGCGGAGAGCTCCGCCGAGAAGCAGCCCAAGCAAACCGCCTCCAAGCCTCGGAAGGCCGTGGTGCCTCGGATCAAGGTGACAGTGTTGGTGGCCTCGACGTAAGTGTCTTTGCTATTCCTTCGTTTATTGTCATCTTGACTCGGCTAACGCCCGAGTGTTGTTGAACCTTGCAGCAACGAGACCTCGACGACGTCAATGGATCTGCATGCGCCCAAGCAGGACCAATGTGATGTAGATGCAGCGGATGCCGCCACTTCCAAAGGTATTCTCACACCGACTGTTTATGACGTCCATGTCTTACCCGACCGAACTTCACTAATTTATCTTACTCAAACGCTTGGGTAGCTCCACCCGAGGTCATCCAGCTGGATGACGATGAGAGGGCCAACCCGCCTAACCCAGAGGCTGACAAGGGAAAGGCGCCTGGCGTCGACGTGGCCATGTGCTACTTGTAATCTGCGTTGGTACTTCCCCGAAGAGGAGATGATGATGTAGCACAATAGAGGTAAGTATTTCCCTCCGTTATGAAACAAAGGTTATCAATCCAGTAGGAGAACCAAAGCAACATTATGTAAACAACACTTGCACACAAATAACAAATACTTGCAACCCAACGCGTGAAGGGGTTGTCAATCCCTCAACGGTATTGAGATAGATTAAATTGTATAGGTTTTGGTAAATAAATCTAACAAAAAATACAAAATAAAATAAATAAAATAAAATTGCAGCAAGGTATTTTTGGTTTTAATATATGATAGGAAATAGAACCGGGGCCCAGAGTTTTCACTAGAGGCTTCTCCTGAGAAAATAGCATATGGTGGGTAAACAAACTACTGTTGGGCAATTGATAGAAAAGCAAATAATTATGACGATATCCAAGGCAATGATCATGTATATAGGCATCACGTCCAAGATTAGTAGGCCGACTCCTGCCTATTCTACTACTATTACTCCACACATCGACCGCTATCCGGCATGCATCTAGTGTATTAAGTTCATGGAAAACGGAGTAATGCATTAAGAAAGATGACATAACGTAGACAAGATAAACTCACGTATGAATAAACCCCATCTTGTTACCCTTAATTGCAATGATGCATATGTCATGTATCTTTCTGTCACTGAGATTGAGCGCCGCAACATCAAACCCATCACAAAGCACCTCTTCCCATGGCAAGATAAATCAATCTAGTTGGCCAAACCAAACCAATAAATCGGAGAAAAATTTGACGCTATAACAATCATGCATCAAAGAGTTCAGAGACGACTCAAATAATATTCATGGATAGATCTTATCATAAACTCACAATTCATGGAATCCCAACAAACACACCGCAAAAAAGAGTTCCATCAAATAGATCTCCAAGAACATCGAGGAGAACACTGTATTGAAGATCAAAAGGAGAAAAGAAGACATCTAGCTACTAACTACGAACCCGTAGGTCTGCGGTAAACTATCACGCGTCATCCGAGGGGCAATAAGGATGACGAGAACCCCATCGTGATAGTTGCCCCCTGCGGCAGAGTGTCGAAAAAGGCCTCTAGATTAGATCTTGTGGTTCTGGTACTTACGGCGGCAGAAAAAGTATTTCGTCGACACCCCTAGGGTTTTGGGGATTTTAGAGTATTTATATAGGTGGAGGTAGGTCAAGGAGGTGCCCGTGGGCCCCACTACCCACCAGTGCACGCCTGGGGCTTCTGGCGCGCCTTGGTGCCTAGTGGCCCCCACGGGCCTCTTCTCGTGGCCTCTAGAAGCTCCCAGGGTCTCTTCTTGCCTGGAAAAAATCTTCAAAAAGTTTCGTGGTATTTGGACTTCATTTGGTATTTATATTCTGCAAAGTAAAAAACAAGCAAAAAAACAACAACTGGCACTAGGCACTAAGTTAATAGGTTAGTCCCAAATAATGATATAAAGTTGCTAGTAAATGTACATAAAACATCCAAGATTGATAATATAACAACATGGAACAATCAAAAATTACAGATACGTTGGAGACGTATCACCATGCAGGAGTTTTCCCCTCACCGAGTGGAACGCGCTTCACCGGCCAAGACCACCGTGAAGGCCACTGCGCCGAGTCCTATGACTCAGAGCAGCTCAGCCCCTGCGACTTCAATGATCCCAGCTCCAAGGACCGCACCAACAGCTGCGTCAGCCCCTGCCACCACTTTCCCTCTGTACCATGTCTCAAAAGACCAAGTGGGGCGAGCAAGGAGGCCCTGATCCAGGTGGGGCTGGTGTCCAATCGTTCGAAGGATGCCTACGACACCAGCGAGGCGCTGCACACCAACATCCAAGTAAGTATCATTGTGAATAAGTTTTTCAGTCGGAGTTTCTTCTTTTTTGGTTTCTTTCTCTGTGGTAGGGTTTCTATAGTGGGTTTGCGCAAGGCACACCCACTGGGTGTTTTTTGGTCCAGTGGGGGCATGCTGAGTGCACCCACTGGCCATAGTCCCCGAGGCTCCTGCTGACTGGAAGCAGTCATCGGAAGTCTCAAAACTTATGTTTTTTGGCGTTGTCGCTTTCACTCGGACTTAGCAGGGGCGTTTCCAAGTGTTTGCGACCCAGTGGGGGCATGCTGAGTGCACCCACTAGGTGTAGTCCCTGAGGCTAGTACTGACTAGAAGCAATCAGTGGTAATCTTAGAACTTTGGCTTCTTTATTCTCGGGCTAATTACCATTTTTTAGCTCATCTCATCAACATGAGTCACTTTCCAGTGGGGGCACGCCGAGTGCACCCATTGGATGTAGTCCCCAAGACTGCTGCCGATTGCAGGAAATTGGTGGTAGTCTGCAAAACTATCGTGTGTCACTCGGGGTGCTCATCTGTACTCGGCTGACCGAGGTGGCACTTTGATGAGACGATAGATAGGATCTTCTTCATTTCTGACTCGAAGGCCAGTCAAATGAAAGGAGATCAGGTTGTTGTTGTCCTCGATCTCCATCGCCAACTCGGTGGTCAGTTGAGTGATAGTAGATCAGGGTGTTGTTGTCCTCGATATTCTTCATTGCCGACTCAGTGGTCAGCCGAGTGATAATAGATCAGGGTGTTGTTATCCTCGATCATCTTCATCGCCGACTTGGTGGTCAGCCGAGTGATAGTAGATCAGGGTGTTGTTGTCCTCGATCTTCTTCATGCTTTCTAACTGATTGTCTTTCATATGGTGTGGAGGGCTTGCGAGCTGGGATCACTATGCCACCTGGAGAAGGAGGTGATATCGCTCTGAGTGGATCTGGATGTGGAGAAACACAAGAGTGCCCGACTGGAGAAGGAGAAGAAGACTTTGGGAGGTAAGTCATTTCTTTTGGCTGGTCGTTGCAGCCTGTTTTTTCTCCTTTGATCCAAGTCATTCCGCTCCAACAGATGTTTGTAGTGAGGACATCCAACTCATAAAGAGGCTCAGGACTTCTATTTCTTTAGAAACCATGAAGTAGGCCCCAGAGGACAAGGACAAGGAGCTTGCGCTAGCCCAAAAAGAGGCCAAGACCAAGACCAAGATTGCCGAAGAGGAACTGGCATGAGTCGACAAGTTGGAGGAGGAAATCGGGGACCTCAATGCTACTGCTGCTGCAAAAGGCGAGTCTTCCTAATGGGAGAAGAAGTGCAGGGATCAAGCCGACGCCTTTGAGCGGGAGAAGCAGACCTTGGAGGAGAAGGTCGCACAACTCCTTGAGAAGAAGAATGCCTTGGAGCAGTACATTGATGACTTCTGCACTGAGATGAGTGTGAAGCTTGCTGGTAATTTTGTCTTCCGAATGTGGTCCATTTGCTCTCGGTTCTGCTCAATCACTGATTTTCGACGTTGTTTCCTTGCAACAAAGTATTGCCTTGACGAGGAACTGGAGACATAGGGGATCGAGCGACAGCTGAACTCCACCAGGCAGATCGTCAACGACAAGGCTACCCATGTCTTCCTTTTATACGTCTCCAACGTATCTATAATTTTTTATTGTTACATGCTATTATATTATCAATCTTGGAAAATTTATATGCATTATTATGCTACTATTTTATATCATTTTTGGGATAACCTAGTAACCTAGTGCCCAGTGCCAGTTGCTGTTTTTTCCTTGTTCTTGTCTTTACAAAAAATCAATACCAAGCGGAGTCCAAATGGAATGAAACTTTTTGGTGATTTTTCTTGGATCACAAGAAACTCTGGAAGCTTTGGGAGGAGGTCAGAAGGTCCACGAGGCGGCGACAAGCTTAGTGGGTGTGCCCCCCCAAGCTTGTGGGCCCCCATGGCTCCTCTAACCCTAATTCTTCTTCTATAAATACCCAAATATTCCCCGAAGACGAGAGGGCACACCAAAAATACTTTTTCGCCACCGCAAGTTTCTGTCTTCGTGAGATCCCATATGGGGACCTTCTTCGGTACTCTACCGGAGGGGGATTCAATTACAGTGGGCTTCTACACCAACCTTGTTGCCCTTCCGATGATGTGTGAGTAGTTTACTACAGACATACGAGTCCATAACTTGTAGCTAGATGGCTTCCTTTCTCTCTTTGATCTTCAATACAATGTGTAATCTTCTTTTGCGGTGGAGTCTTCTCTAAGCTCTTTTATGCATGATTTATATAGCTTTGTATTTCTCTCCAATCTATTGATTTGGTTTGGCCAACTAGATTGATTTTTCTTGCAATGGGAGAGGTGCTTTGTAATGGGTTCAATCTTGCGGTTCTCAATCCCAGTGACAGAAAGGTACATGACATGTATTTGTATTGTTGCCATTAAGGATAAAAAATATGGGGTTTGTTCATATTGATTGGATCTATCCATCTACATCATGACATATTACTTAAGGCGTTAGTCTGTTCTTTTTAACTTAATACACTAGATGCATGCTAGATAGCGGTCGATGTGTGGAGTAATAGTAGTAGATGCAGGCATGAGTCGGTCTACTTGTGTCGGACGTGATGCCTATATACATGATCATTGCCTTGGATATCGTCATAACTATACGCTTTTCTATCAATTTCTCAACAGCAATTTGTTTACCCATTGTATGCTTTCTTTCAAGAGATAAGCCCTAGTGAAAACTATGCCCCCCGGGTCTATCTTTTATCATATTATTTTCAGATCTACAAAATCAAAAACACAAAAAATACCTTGTTGCAATTAATTTAATTTAATTTTATTTCACACTTTTACTTATCTTTTATATCTATCACTATTAGATCTCATCCTTGTAAGTAATTGTGAAGGGATTGACAACCCGTTTATCGCGCTGGGTGCAAGTATTTGCTTGTTCGTGTAGGTACAACTATTGGAGACTTGTGTGTTCCTCCTACTGAATTGATACCTTGCTTCTTAACTAAGGGAAATAATTATCTCTACTTTGCACTACAAAAAATACACTTCCATGATGATACGTGTTTGTCATAGTAGGTAACGTTTTTTGTCATGCATGTACATCCATGACGATTTTATGACAGAATCAAGATAGTCATACGTGGGCTACCATAGAAGTGTTCCATGACAATACCAAAATTATCATCACGGAAGTGTTCACTTCCATGATGATAAATGACGCGTCATGGAAGTCCTTTCATCAAGGGTAACCGACACGTGGCATCCACCGTAACGGGTCGCGTTAAGCTATCGGGTCCGGTTTTGGATCCGATAACCCATTAACAGCAATGACCAATGGGGATTTTCCACGTGTAAAATTCTCATTCGCGGGGGATCCACGTGTCGGCTGAGCATTGGGACAGATGTCATCCAACGAATGGACGGGACGTGCCTATGATACGTCGACACGTGGCTCGGTCCAACAGTGGCCCATTCAGGTCAAAAGGTAACGACCCAGCCCACTGAAAGCCTGTTAACGGCCTGTTCACATATAGCCCATTTACAACCCGCTAACACACGACCCATTTTGGCCTATCTGAATTAGGCCCAGTAGCGCCATCTAGGCCATCCAATATGATTTCAGCTCATTGTAACTTCCGACCCATGTATGGCCCATGACGTCTTTCGGCCCATATGAGGCCCCGTGTTAGTCTTGGCCCACTAACAACCCGTGGTGAAACTGGCCCACAATGAACAGTATATTGCTTTATGCCCATTAAAGGCCCATTATTCCGTTCGGCCATTTCCAGCCCGTGTTATCTTTCAGCCTTCTAAGGGCCCATTTATTCTTGGGCTGATTTGCAGCAATCAATTACTTACGATCCGTTACTGGCCTGTTCCGGTAGTGGGCCAAATTTAGCACCTGGTTGAAGTCGGCCCACTTGTGGCCCGTTAATCTGTTGGATCGTTTTCATAACATCAAATACGGCCCATTAATGGCCTGTTATGTCCGTTGATAGAATTAAGCCCATTATACCCATTGGCCTACTAACGACCCGTTATGGTCGGCCCATGAACAAATGATTCTCACTCTAGCCCATTTCGGCCCACAGTGCGGTCCGTTATTGGCCCACGTTTGTCCAATCGATCTTACGGACCGTAGAAGGCCCATTATTTCTACGGCCCGTAGAAGGGCCGTAGGAGGCCCATGGTCACTACAGCAGATAGCAGGACCATGGTAGCAACAGTCCGTATGTTCCCCGTGGTTATTGTAGCCTAGTTTTAAAAAATAGGTTATTGCGACCACTAGCAAACCGTCGAAAAGAACTGCACAAGCAAACAAATAAACAAGACAACAAGGAATAAATAAGCAAGCAACTAACGGTAGCCTATTATGCCTATTACACATATTACATCCACCGGGCATCAAAGTTCGCCACCAATACAAATATAGGGAACAAAGCAGCATATTAGAGTTCGAGCAAGAGGCTCAAGAGATCATCCCGTCGAACAAATCTTTGATGATATTCAAACTGGGAGAATTACTTGCTCTAAAACTCATTTGGCTAACTTTTGTGAACATTACTATTTCATTTCGAGTATTGAACCTATGAAGGTTGAAGAGGCTCTTGATGATTCGGATTGGGTGAACGCTATTCATGAAGAGCTACACAATTTCGAGAGGAACCCAGTATGGACGTTGGTTGAAAAGCCCGATGAGAAGCACAATGTCATTGGAACCAAATGGGTGTTTCGAAACAAGCAAGATGAAGATGGACAAGTTGTGCTCAATAAGGCTCATCTCGTTGCTCAAGGCTACACTCAAGTCGAAGGTATGTACTATGGTGAGACATATGCCCCGTTGTTACATTTGAGTCCATACGCATCTTACTTGCTTATGCCAATCATCATGACATCACTCTATATCAAATGGATATAAAAAGTGCTTTTCTAAATGGTGAAATTGAGGAGGAAGTTTATGTTAAACAACCTCCCAGCTTTGTTAATCCTAAGAAATCTAATCATGTTTACAAACTTCACAAAGCTCTTTATGGTCTTAAACAAGCTCCTAGAGCATGGCATAAATGTTTGACTAAGTTTCTTATTGAAAAAGGCTTTGAAATGGGAAAAGTTGATTCTACACTTTTTTACTAAAAGGGTTGATGGTGAATTATTTGTGTGCCAAATTTGTGTGGACGATATCATATTTGGTTCAACTAACCCTCATTTTAGTGAAAAGTTTGGAAGGCTAATGTCGGAGAAGTTTGAAATGTCTATGATGTGTGAACTCAAGTTCTTTCTTGGTTTGCAAATCAAGCAAACTAAGGAAGGTACGTTTGTTTCCCAAACAAAGTATACCAAGGAATTATTCAAGAAGTTCAACATGCAAGAAAGCAAAGGTATGAAAACACCCATGCCTACTAGTGGACATCTTGACTTAACTAAGGATGGCAAACCGGTTGACCAAAAGGTTTACCGCTCTATGATTGGTTCGTTGTTATATCTATGTGCCTCCCGTCGCGTTATTGTGCTAAGTGTGTGCATGTGTGCACGATATCAAGCAGACCCTAGAGAATGTCATCTTAAGGCAGTGAAAATGGTAGTGAGACACCTAATTCATACACCAGACTTTGGCATTTGGTATGCTAAGAGGTCTTCGTTTGATCTTGTTGGCTACTCCGACTCGGACTATGCCGGAGACAAGGTTGATAGAAAATCCATTTCAGGTACTTGTCAATTTCTTAGTAGATCTCTTGTATCTTGGTCCTCCAAGAAACAAAACTCGGTATACTTATCCACTGCCGAAGCGGAATACATTGCCGCTGGATCATGTTGTGCTCAATTAGTTTGGATGACCCAAACTCTTAAAGATTATGGGATACATGTGAAACATGTTCCATTGCTTTGTGACAATGAAAGTTCCATTAAGATTGCTCATAATCCCGTGCAACATTCTTGGACTAATCATATTGAAGTTCGTCATCATTTCATTCGAGATCATGTTGCAAAAGGTGACATCAATCTTAAGCATGTTCGTACCGATAAGCAATTGGCGGATATCTTTACCAAACCCCTTAATGAGAAAGTGTTTTGTCGTTTGAGAGGTGAATTGAACATTATTGATGCCTCAAACTTGGAGTAGGTACTTCATCTAGATGCATGCAAGGCATGAGCCTTTCTATGACTAATCCTTGATATTTCTCTTAAGAAGATGATCATATGTCTTGGATCTATACTTGTTCCCTTGCATGTTATCCAACCCCTGTAGGTACTTGGATGAGCTTAAATCAATGAGATTGCAAGCCACACACATCTTAAGCAATCTCTACATCACCAAGTTTCTACTATGTGGTTGTGGAATACAAGGAAGGATGACCTCACTCAACATATCCTTTGACAACATATCAAATTTCATTTGGTATCAGGTTACATGTTTGTCATTTTTGGATACACAAGTGCTCTTCCTTGCTAGATTAACCCATGTAGGAAGATGAACTCAAACTTCAAGTGATGCGCTCAACTCTTGATGGACTACATCAACCTTGAGCATCCAACACAAGTTCGACTGCATGATCAAGATCACACAACGCAAGGTATGTCATTCCATCGTAGAGAAGCTTTGACCCGAGTCATGAGATAAAGCAACTCAACAAGATGTGAATACATAAAAGTGCTTAAACGAAAAATGGTGACCCCATTTTGAGCTTAAATGATGAGTATGACCTATGATCAAGTGATTTCACTTGACTCCTAAGTCAATATACTCTAACATAGGTGACATTGTCGCCGACCCCTTCTAGATGAAGTTCTCTAGTGTTCCTGGTTCTGCTTATTGTTTTTGTTTGTTGTTTCTGTCTTTGTGTTTCCTTTTATTAAAAAAATTCATCTGGATCCCTTATTCTTTATGTGTATTCTAATTCCTTGCAAATCTTTAAGTGATTCTATTTTCCAAGTGAGTTGTGTTGACAAAATGTTTACTCTGTGTTGAACTCGATCTCTCTGATTCAAACCTATCGGTCTAACCGAAACACAAGGTATCCTTGTGAATAGATCATCAGTTCAACCGACACGGTCAAACTCGGTTGCACCGATCAGGACCCTCTGTGACCTCGCCAACTCGGTGTCACCGATGAAAAAAAATCGGCGTTACCGATTTCAGTGTTGTAGAAAACTTTTTGCATTGCATTTTGCATATCTTTTCTAGCTCCACTTAATGATTCTTATCCTCTACCTGCATCATAGTCTGCATGCTGCTTTGTAATGTGTCTCAAGGACCGAACCTAATTGACTCATACTCCAGAAGATCCCTTCTTGGAAATTGACGTCAATGGGGGAGAGAGAGACCACATCAAAGCATATCACATGGAAGAGAGATATCTTAGCCTCCCCAGGTGCTTGTGGTCAATAGAGGAGAGAAGCCACATGTCTTCAAGAGGGGAAAGACATGTTAAGACTTGTTTTACTGAATCATTTCTTGTTTTAATGGTTCTCACTTTGATTTTCTTTTCCTTCTTTGCTCTAATTTTCTGTTACCCTAGCTTGTCCCATTATCCAATATCAGATTCAGGGGGAGAAAGAGTTCACATCTAAGGGAAGAAAATCTTTGGATTTCATTGCATATCTTTAATCTTTGGAGACATGTCTATATCCAAATGGAGTACTAAGTACTCACTCATTACATGTCATTCCACTCTTGGTAATCTTGTGGTTTCCTGAACTTGCTTTATTTAGAGTGTTCTTGTGTTATCTAACCTTGTTTTCTAAATCTCATCTCTTCCAAAGCCAGCTCAAGACCACAAGGTAAGTATATGCATCATACTCATGTGCATGATGATCTCTTGCTACTGCACATATTGTTTGCAAGAAGGATTCATGAACATGAAGGTATACCTAGTCTATCTACATCATTTGCTCTGATGCATACAACCAAGATACATGTAACTCATTGCTTGCTCTGACATGCTTATGCATTCACATGTTCTTACATTCCATCATCACATGATTGCATACATGTAGGGGGAGCCTATACTGTTACATGTCCTTCCAAAGCTTTACGTACCTATTGCTATCAATATATCTATCTAAAGCTTCGATGTATGTTGTCATTAATTACCAAAAATGGGGAGATTGAAAGCACAAGTGCTCCCTGGGTGATTTTGGTAATTAATGTCAACATATCTTTTGTTGGACTAATATCTTTATCAAGTATATTTCAGATGAGTTCAACAATGGAGTGGCAAGGACAAGGGGATGTGCAACCCATTCAAATTGCTAAGGACAAAGATTGGCAAAGACTCAAGACTCTTCATTCCCATTTTAGTGATCCAAGATCACATTGAGTCCATAGGAAAGCCAATACTATTAAAAGGGGATGAAGCATTGCTTAATGGTCTACTTGCTCAAGTGCTTAGTGATATTGCTCCAAAACCCTCAACCACTTTCTCATTTCCACATATGTCCAAAGCCTAAAGTCAAACTCAGCCCCACCGATTTGATCTATCCGGCGCCACTGAGTTCATTTGTCATAGCCACTGCCAGAAACCCTAATCAATTCGATCACACCGATATGGATCTCGGTCTCACCGAGATGGCCTTGCAAACTCTCTGTTGCCTATTACAATTATTTCGGTCTCACAGATATGTGCAATTGGCCTCACCGAGTTGGCTTGACCAACTCTCTGTTTGATCAATTGTTGAAATTGGTCTCACTGGGTTCATGCGATCGGTCTCACCGAGATGAGGTTTTTCCCTAGCCCTAGCACATTGGTCCCACCGAGTTGATCTTGTCGGTCCCACCGAGATTCCTAACGTTCACATTTTGAAATAAATCAGTCTCACCGAGTTTCTCTATTCGGTCTGACCGAGTTGGGTAAAAAGTGTGTAACAGTTAGATTTCGTGTGGAGGCTATATATACCCCTCCACCCCCTTCTCCATTTGTGAGAGAGCCATCAGAACGTGCCTACACTTCCAATACTCATTTTTTGAGAGAGAACCACCGACTCATGTGTTGAGACCAAGACATTCCAACCCAACCACAAGAATCTTGATATCTAGCCTTCCACAAGTTGCTTTCCACTCAAATCATCTTTCCACCATAGCCAAATCTATGAGAGAGAGAGAGAGAGTTGAGTGTTGGGGAGACTATAATTAGAAGCACAAGAGCAAGGAGTACATCATCAACACACCATCTATTACCTTTTGGAGAGTGGTGTCTCCTACATTGGTTAGGTGTCACTTGGGAGCCTCTGTCAAGATTGTGGAGTTGAACCAAGGAGTTTGTAAGGGCAAGGA
This sequence comes from Triticum aestivum, assembly GCF_018294505.1. Lineage (NCBI taxonomy): Eukaryota > Viridiplantae > Streptophyta > Magnoliopsida > Poales > Poaceae > Triticum > Triticum aestivum. Next base: position 91,147,004 of record NC_057804.1, read on the forward strand.
GATCGCCTACTTCGTGAAGATCTACCCAAGTGAGGCAAGTCCTTCATCGGCGATGGCCATGGCGGGATAGATGATACGTCTCTGTCGTATCTACTTTTCCAAACACTTTTGCCCTTGTTTCGGACTCTAACTTGCATGATTTGAATGGAACTAACCCGGACGGACGCTGTTTTCAGCAGAACTGCCATGGTGTTATTTTTGTGTAGAAATAAAAGTTCTCGGAATGACCTGAAAATCCATGGAGACTTTTCAGAATTAATAAAAAATACTGGTGAAAGAAATAGCATCAGGGGGCCACACCCTGTCCACGAGGGTGGGGGGCGCGCCCCTCCCCCTGGGTGCGCCCCTGCCTCGTGGACCCCTGGACGTCCACCAACCTCAACTCCAACTCCATATATTTGCTTTCACGGAGAAAAGATCAGAGAGAAAGCTTCATCGCGTTTTACGATACGGAGCCGCCGCCAAGCCCTAATCTCTCTCGGGAGGGCTCATCTAGAGTCCGTTCGGGCCTCCGTAGAGGGGGATTCGTCACTGTCGTCATCATCAACCATCCTCCATCACCAATTTCATGATGCTCACCGCCGAGCGTGAGTAATTCCATCGTAGGCTTTCTGGACGGTGATGGGTTGGGTGAGATTTACCATGTAATCAAGTTAGTTTTGTTAGGGTTTGATCCCTAGTATCCACTATGTTCTGAGATTGATGTTGGTATGACTTTGCTATGCTTAATGCTTGTCACTAGGGCCCGAGTGCCATGATTTCAGATCTGAACCTATTATGTTTTCATGAATATATGTGAGTTCTTGATCCTATCCTGCAAGTCTATAGTCACCTATTATGTGTTATGATCCGACAACCCCGAAGTGACAATAATTGGGATACTTCTTGGTGATGACCGTAGTTTGAGGAGTTCATGTATTCACTATGTGTTAATGCTTTGGTCCGGTACTCTATTAAAAGGAGGCTTAATATCCCTTAGTTTCCACTAGGACCCCGCTGGCACGGGAGGGTAGGACAAAAGATGTCATGCAAGTTCATTTCCATAAGCATGTATGACTATATGCGGAATACATGCCTACATTACATTGATGAACTGGAGCTAGTTCTGTGTCACCCTATGTTATAACTATTACATGAGGAATCGCATCCGACATAATTATCCATCATTGATCCATTGCCTACGAACTTTTCACATATTGTGCTTTGCTTATTTACTGTACCGTTGCTACTGTTACAATTGCTACAAAACTGCTATCGTTACTTTTGCCACTCTTATAGTTACTTCCATACTACTTTGCTACTAAATACTTTGCTACAGATACTAAGTTATCCAGGTGTGGTTGAATTGACAACTCAACTGCTAATACTTGAGAATATTATTTGGCTCCCCTTGTGTCAAATCGATAAATTTGGGTTGAATACTCTACCCTCGAAAACTGTTGCGATCCCTTATACTTGTGGGTTATCAAGACTATTTTCTGGCGTTGTTGCCGGGGAGCATTGCTCTATTCTTTGAGTCACTTGGGATTTATATCTGCTGATCACTATGAGGAACTTGAAAGACGAAAGAACTAAGATTTATCCCTCAACTACGAGGGAGGTAAGGAACTGCCATCTAGCTCTGCACTAGATTATCCTTCCGTTTTGAGTAAGCTTGCGACACCTAAACCTGCTACTGCTATGAATTCTGATATGTCGCATATTATTGATGATGCCACTTCTACTATGCATGATAGTTATGATGAAACTACTTCTATGCTTGATACTATTGTGCCATTGGGTGAATATCTTGATGAACAACTTACTAGGGTTAGAGAGAATGAAATTATTGATAATGAAATTATTGAAGATAGTGTTGATGAAGGTTCTCCCCCTAAGTATGAATTACCGGTTGTTCCTGAGGGTTATGTTATGGATGAAGAAACTGCTAGAGATTTTCTTGCTTGCAATGATAGATCTGATCTTAAGAAGTTATTAGCTAAACTAAAACAGAAATCTCTAAATGCTAGAATGAAATATGACCCTCCTTTTGCTACTTCACCTATCTTTCTTACTGATAAGGATTATGAATTCTCTGTTGATCCTGAGATAATTACTTTGGTTGAATATGACCCTTTTTATGGCTATGATTCTGAAACTGTTGTGGCACATCTTACTAAGTTAAATGATATAGCCACCCTGTTCACTAATGATGAGAAATCTCGCTACTATTATATACTTAAAATATTTCCATTCTCATTAAAGGGTGATGCTAAAACTTGGTTTAATTCTCTTGATCTTGGTTGTGTGCGTAGTCCCCAGGATATGATTTATTACTTCTCTGCTAAATATTTCCCTGCTCATAAGAAACAAACTACCTTGAGGGAAATATATAATTTTGTGCAAATTGAAGAAGAGAGTCTCCCACAAGCTTGGGGGAGGCTTCTCCCGTTACTTAATGCTTTTCCTGATCATCCTCTTAAGAAAAATGAATTACTTGATATCTTTTATAACGGACTAACCAATACTTCCAAGGACCACTTGGATAGTTGTGTTGGTTTTGTTTTCAGGGAAAGAACAGTCGATCAAGCTGAATTACTATTGAATAATATGTTGACTAATGAAAATAATTGGACACTTCCTGAGACAACTCCTGAGCTTATTCCTAAACCAACTCCTAAGAAGAGGGGTGTTCTATTTCTCAGTCCTGAAGATATGCAAGAGGCAAAGAAATCTATGAAAGAAAAAGGTATTAAAGCTGAAGATGTTAAAATTTTACCACCTATTGAAGAAACACTTTGTCTTGATAACCCGACACATGTAATAAAGGTAAATTCTCTCTATAGATATGATAAGGTTGAAATCCCGCCTACTAAGTTTCCTAGCCAATGTTTAGATGAATTTGATGACTTTATGGCTAGACAAGAAAATTTCAATGCTTATGTTGGTAGAGAATTAAAGAGTAATGCTTACATGATTGGACGCTTGAGTGATTATATGGCTAGAGTTAAAGGTGAACTTAAACTCATTAGCAAATATGCTTCTATGGTTACCACTCAAGCAGAACAAGTACTTAGAGCTCAAAGTGATTTGCTCGATGAACTAAATAATAAACATGATTTTGCTGTTAGAGTGGCTACTAGAACTGATAAAATGACTCAGGAACCATTGTATCCTGAAGGCCACCCTAATAGAATTGAGCAAGATTCTCAGAGAAATAATGTAGATGCACCTAGTCCTTCTAAAAAGAAGAAAAAGAAAAATGATAGGACTTTGCATGCTTCTAGTGAACCTGTTGTAGACACACCTGAGAGTCCCAATGATATTTCTATGTCTGATGCTGAAACACGATCTGGAGATGAACATGAACCTAGTGATAATGTTAATGATAATGTTCATGTTGATGCTCAACCTAGCAATAATTATGATGTAGAGATTGAACCCGCTGTTGATCTTGATAACCCACAATCAAAGAATCAACGTTATGATAAAAGAGACTTTGTTGCTAGGAAGCACGGTAAAGAAAGAGAACATTGGGTTTAGAAACCCATGCCTTTTCCTCCTAAGCCATCCAAGAAAAAGGATGATGAGGATTTTGAGCGCTTTGCTGAAATGATTAGACCTATCTTCTTACATATGCGCTTAACTGATATGCTTAAAGTAAACCCTTATGCTAAGTACATGAAAGATATTATTACAAATAAAGAAAGATACCGGAAGCTGAAATTTCCACCATGCTTGCTAATTATACTTTTAAAGGTGGAATACCTAAGAAACATGGAGATCCAGGAGTACCAACTATACCCTGCTCCATTAAAAGAAACTATGTTAAAACTGCTTTATGTGATCTTGGAGACGGTGTTAGTGTTATGCCTCTCTCTTTATATCGTAGACTTGAATTAAACAAGTTGACACCTACTGAAATATCTTTGCAAACGGCTGATAAATCAACTACTATATACCTGTCGGCATTTGTGAAGATGTGCCTGTTGTGGTTGCAAACGTTACTATTTTAACGGACTTTGTTATTCTTGATATTCCCGAGGACGATAGTATGTCGATTATCCTTGGTAGATCCTTTTTAAATACTGCAGGGGCTGTTATTGATTGCAACAAAGGCAATGTCACTTTTCATATTAATGGTAATGAGCATACGGTACACTTTCCGAGGAAACAACCTCAAGTTCATAGCATCAATTCTATTGGAAAAATTCCAACCATCATTATTGGAGGTTTTGAATTTCCTCTTCCTACTGTCAAGAAGAAATATGATATTCATATTATTGGGGATGTTCATATCCCCGTTGAGGTAACCTAGTGTTATTCGACATTTCTCCGGTTCCATGTTATTCGGAATGAGTTTGTTAACAAGACTTGATCAACCTTGTTAGTGGATTCTTTTTGATGATCAAGAGATGGATGAAACTAGAAGGCACAAACTTTTGTACCCTCTTTTTACTTTCTGTTATTTAGAATAAACAAAGCAAAAATAGTATTTTCTTTCTGTTTTCTGAATTATCCATGCAATAAAAAATATCCCGAAAATAAAAGTTCTCCAAATGCCCTGCAAATTAAGTATGATTTTTTCTCGAATATTTGAGAATATTTGGCAGTGAGAACACAGTAGGGGGAGCTGGCACCTGGCCACGAGGGTCCAGGGCGTGCCCACCCCTATAGCGCGCGCTCCCTGCCTCGTGGTCCCACGGTGGCCCCCCTCCACTTATTCCTGCGCCCACACACTTCATCTTCCTCCCAAAAAAATCACCATCCAGCTCAAGCACGAGTTCCAGCTCATTTTGCTGCGATTTTCGATCTCCTTGCTCAAAGCTCCATTCACAAAACTACTTTGGGAGATTGTTCCTTGGTATGTGACTCCTCCAATGATCCAATTAGTTTTTGTTCTAGTGCTATTTTCATTGCAAATTTTTGCTTCCTAGGTGACCCTGTTCTTGAGCTTGCATGCCAAATTTATGAGGTCCCAAGTAATTCTAATGCATGATATAGGCTTTAGGCACTTGTGGGAGTAGTTGCTATCAATTTTATTGAGTTTGATTCACTTTTATTTTGAGTTGCTAAAAAATTCAGAAATTTTTTAGAGGAAGAATTATGTCTAGGAAAATGTATCAAGGTGGTTCTTCAATAAAGAAAGGACCTAGGCTCGCAATGCGTGAGAAAGATGATGAACCACCAAGGGAAGCTGACGTGCAGCCTTGTGAATGGCTGTTAGAAGAGTTTATGGTAAATGTAGGCATTAAGGATGAATTTGATACATATGTGCGTAATGCCGATCTTGAGGACTTCATGCAAGATAAGTGTCCTCAGTACTACTATTTGACCGATTCATTCGTGATAAGGTTTAAATTTACATCTTCGCATAATTCTCCAACTATCCTGTTTGATATCTATGATAAATCATATACCATGGACTTAGAAGATTTCACTACTTCTTGCAAACTCCCGCAGTGGGGTGCTGTTAATGAACCCCGTAAATCTGAATATAAAGACTTCCTTGCTAGTATTACTCTGAGAGAATCTAGAGATATAGCACAAGCTACCATAGAGAGCATTCATTTTCCTGCTATACATTATTTTACTCTCTTCATTGGTAGATGCATTAACGGTAAAGATGAAGCATGTCACATGTGTGTACCTGATCTTTGTGTTCTCAAAAGTGCTGTATTAGGTGATAAACAATACAACTTGAGGGCAATTGTTGCACGTAGGTTGCATAATAATGGTTTAGTTGGAGATTTGTTTGGAGGGATTTATGCGACCCATGTGGCTAATTATCTTTGTATACCTGTACATGAGGATGATAGGCACTTGCTTCCCGCTTACTTAGAATATAATGCTATGGTTGGTCATCATTTTCTTGAGGGGAATGAACAATTCCGCTAGTATCGACTAATCTTTGACAGACGTGGCGCTGTCCATATTACTCTCCCTGCTCCTACCCTTTTTGATTACCAGGAAAAAGGAAGATATGTTGTAACCTGGGAGGAGGCAACAGAGTACGAGAGGAGGACGGAGGCAGCTCACCCCCATGGCGCTGTTGGGGAACGTAGTAATTTCAAAAAAATTCCTACGCACACGCAAGATCATGGTGATGGCATAGCAACGAGAGGGGAGAGTATTGTCCACGTACCCTCGTAGACCATAAGCGGAAGCATTATGACAACGCGGTTGATGTAGTCGTACGTCTTCACGATCCGACCGATCCTAGTACCGAACGTACGACACCTCCGAGTTTAGCACACGTTCAGCTCGATGACGATCCCCGGGCTCCGATCCAGCAAAGCGTCGGGGATGAGTTCCGTCAGCACGACGGCGTGGTGACGATGATGATGCCCTACCGGCGCAGGGCTTTCCCTAAACTCCGCGACGATATGACCGAGGTGGAATATGGTGGAGGGGGGAACCGCACACGGCTAACGAACGATCCGTAGATCAACTTGTGTTGTTCTGCCTAGAGGTGCCCCGTGCCCCCGTATATAAAGGAGCAAGGGGGGAGGGGGCGGCCGGCCTAGGAGGGGCGCGCCAAGGGGAGTCCTACTCCCACCGGGAGTAGGACTCCCTCCTTCCTTGTTGGAGTAGGAGAAGGGGGAAAGGAGGAAGGAAAGGGGGGCTGCACCCCTTGTCCAATTCGGACCAGAGGGGGGCTGCGCGCCTCCTTCCTTTCGGCATATCTCCTCTATTCCCGTATGCCCCAATAAGGCCCATATACTCCCCGGCGAATTCTCGTAACTCTCCGGTACTCCGAAAAATACCCGAATCACTCGGAACCTTTACGAACTCCGAATATAGTCGTCCAATATATCGATCTTTACGTCTCGACCATTTTAAGACTCCTCGTCATGTCCCCGATCTCATCCGGGACTCCGAACTCCTTCGGTACATCAAAACTCATAAACTCATAATGTAACTGTCATCGAAACCTTAAGCGTGCGGACCCTACGGGTTCGAGAACTATGTAGACATGACCTAGAACTATTCTTGGTCAATAACCAATAGCGGAACTTGGATGCTCATATTGGTTCCTACATATTCTACGAAGATCTTTATCGGTCAAACCGCATAACAACATACGTTGTTCCCTTTGTCATCGGTATGTTACTTGCCCGAGATTCGATCGTCGGTATCCAATACCTAGTTCAATCTCGTTACCGGCAAGTCTCTTTACTCGTTACATAATGCATCATCCCGCAACTAACTCATTAGTCACATTGCTTGCAAGGCTTATAGTGATGTGCATTACCGAGAGGGCCCAGAGATACCTCTCCGACAATCGGAGTGACAAAACCTAATCTCGAAATACGCCAACCCAACATGTACCTTCGGAGACACCTGTAGTACTCCTTTATAATCACCTAGTTACGTTGTGATGTTTGGTAGCACCCAAAGTGTTCCTCCGGCAAACGGGAGTTGCATAATCTCATAGTTACAGGAACATGTATAAGTCATGAAGAAAGCAATAGCAACATACTAAACGATCAAGTGCTAGGCTAACGGAATGGGTCATGTCAATCACATCATTCTCCTAATGATGTGATCCCATTAATCAAATGACAACACATGTCTATGGTTAGGAAACATAACCATCTTTGATCAACGAGCTAGTCAAGTAGAGGCATACTAGTGACACTCTGTTTGTCTATGTATTCACACATGTATTATGTTTCCGGTTAATACAATTCTAGCATGAATAATAAACATTTATCATGAAATAAGCAAATAAATAATAACTTTATTATTGCCTCTAGGGCATATTTCCTTCAGTCTCCCACTTGCACTAGAGTCAATAATCTAGTTCACATCGCCATGTGATTTAATAGCAATAGTTCACATCACCATGTGATTAACACCCATAGTTCACATCGATATGTGATCAACACCCAAAGGGTTTACTAGAGTCAGTAATCTAGGTCACATCGCTATGTGATTAACACCCAAAGAGTACTCAGGTGTGATCATGTTTTGCTTGTGAGATAATTTTAGTCAATGGGTCTGTCACATTCAGATCCGTAACGAATTTCTATGTCAACAATGCTCTGCAAGGAGCTACTCTAGCTACTTGCTCCCACTTTTCAATATGTATCTGGATCGAGACTTAGAGTCATCCAGATCGGTGTCAAAACTTGCATCGACGTCCATAATCGAGAAACATATCCTTTATTCCACTAAGGATAATTTTGACCGCTGTCCAATGATCTACTCCTAGATCACTATTGTACTCCCTTGCCAAAATCAGTGTAGGGTATACAATAGATCTGGTACACATCATGACATACTTTATAGAACCTATGGCCAAGGCATAGGGAATGACTTTCATTCTCTTTCTATCTTCTGCCGTGGTCGGGTTTCGAGTCTTACTCAATTTCACACCTTGTAACACAGGAAAGAACTCTTTCTTCGACTGTTCCATTTTGAACTACTTCAAAATCTTGTCAACGTATGTACTCATTGAAAAAACTTATCAAGCGTCTTGATCTATCTCTATAGATCTTGATGCTCAATATGTAAGCAACTTCATCGAGGTTTTTCTTTGAAAAACTCCTTTCAAACACTCCTTTATGCTTTGCAGAATAATTCTACATTATTTCCGATCAACAATATGTCATTCACATATACTTATCAGAAATGTTGTAGTGCTCCCACTCACTTTCTTGTAAATACTGGCTTCACCGTAAGTCTGTATAAAACTATATGCTTTGATCAACTTATCAAAAGCGTATATTCCAACTCCGAGTTGCTTGCACCAGTCCATAGATGAATCGCTGGAGCTTGCATATTTTGTTAGCACCTTTAGGATTGACAAAACCTTCTGGTTGCATCATATACAACTCTTCTTTAAAAATCCATTAAGGATTGCAGTTTTTTTATCCATTTGCCAGATTTCATAAAATGTGGCAATTGCTAACATGATTCGGACAGACTTAAGCATAGGTACAAGTGAGAAATTCTCATCCTAGTCAACACCTTGAACTTGTCGAAAACCTTTTGCGACAATTCTAGCTTTGTAGATAGTAACACTACTATCAGCGTCTGTCTTCCTCTTGAAGATCCATTTATTTTCTATGGCTTGCCGATCATCGGGCAAATCCATCAAAGTCCATACTTTGTTCTCATACATGGATGATATCTCAGATTTCATGGCCTCAAACCATTTCGCGGAATCTGGGCTCATCATCGCTTCCTCATAGTTCGCAAGTTCATCATGGTCTAGTAACATGACTTCTAGAACAGGATTACCGTACCACTCTGGTGCGGATCTCACTCTGGTTTACCTACGAGATTCGGTAGTAACTTGATCGGAAGTTACATGATCATCATCATTAGCTTCCTCACTAATTGGTGTAGTAGTCACAGGAACAAATTTCTGTGATGAACTACTTTCCAATAAGGGAGAAGGTACAATTACCTTATCAAGTTCTACTTTCCTCCTACTCACTTCTTTCGAGAGAAACTTCTTCTCTAGAAAGTATCCATTCTCAGCAACGAATGTCTTGCCTTAGGATCTGTGATAGAAGGTGTACCCAACTGTCTCCTTTGGGTATCCTATGAAGACACATTTCTCGATTTGGGTTTGAGCTTATCAGGATGAAACTTTTTCACATAAGCATTGCAACCCCAAACTTTAAGAAACGACAACTTTGGTTTCTTGCCAAACCACAGTTCATACGGTGTCGTCTCAACGGATTTAGATGGTGCCCTTTTAACGTGAATGCAGCTGTCTCTAATGCATAAACCCAAAAACGATAATGGTAAATCAATAAGAGACATCATAGATCGCACCATATCCAATAAAGTGCGGTTACGACGTTCGGACACACCATAATTTTGTGGTGTTCCAGGTGGCGTGAGTTGTGAAACTATTCCACATTGTTTTTAATTGAAGACCAAACTCATAAACTCAAATATTCGTCTCCGCAATCAGATCGCAGAAATTTTATTTTCTTGTTACGATGATTTTCCACTTCACTCTGAAATTCTTTGAACCTTTCAACTATTTCAGACTTATGTTTCATCAAGTAGATATACCCATATCTGCTCAAATCATCTTGTGAAGGTCAGAAAATAATGATACTTGCCACGAGCATCAACACTCATTGGATCGCATACATCGGTATGTATTATTTCCAACGAGTCAGTAGCTCGTTTCATTGTTCTGAAGAACGGAGTTTTAGTCATCTTGCCCATACGGCACGGTTCACAAGCATCAAATGATTCATAACCAAGTGATTCCAAAAATCCATCTTTATGGAGTTTCTTCATGCGCTTTACACCGATATGACCCAAACGGCAGTGCCACAAATAACTTGCACTATCATTATTAACTTTGCATCTTTTGGTATCAATATTATGAATATGTGTATCACTACGATCGAGATCCAACAAACTATTTTCATTGGGTGTATGACCATTAAAGGTTTTATTCATGTAAACAGAACAACAATTATTCTCTGACTTTAAATGAATAACTGTATTGCAATAAACATGATCAAATCATATTCATGCTCAACGCAAACGCTAAATAACATTTATTTAGGTTTAACACTAATCCCGAAAGTATAGGGAGTGTGCGATGATGATCATATCAATCTTGGAACTACTTCCAACACTCATCGTCACTTCCCCTTCAGCTAGTCTCTGTTTATTCTGTAACTCCTGTTTCGAGTTACTAATCTTAGCAACCGAACAAGTATCAAATACTCAGGGGCTACTATAAACACTAGTAAGGCACATATCAATAACCTGTATATCAAATATACCCTTGTTCACTTTGCCATCCTTCTTATCCACCAAATGTTCAGGGCATTTTCGCTTCCAGTGACCATTTCCTTTGAAGTGTAAGCACTCAGTTTCAGGCTTTGGTCCAGCTTTGGTCTTCTTCACGGGAGTGAAAACTTGTTTGCCATTCTACTTGAAGTTTCCCTTTCTTTCCCTTTGCCCTTTTCTTGAAACTAGTGGTCTTGTCAATCATCAACACTTGATGTTCTTTCTTGATTTCTACTTCCGTTGATTTCAACATCACGAAGAGCTCGGGAATCATTTTCGTCATCCTTTGCATACTATAGTTCATCACGAAGTTCTTCTAACTTGGTGATGGTGACTAGAGAACTCTGTTAATCACTATCTTATCTGGAAGATTAACTCCCACTTGATTCAAGCGATTGTCGTACCTAGACAATCTGAGCACTTGCTCACTAGTTGAGCGATTCTCCTCCATCCTTTAGCTATAGAACTTGTTGGAGACTTCATATCTCTCAAATCGGGTATTTGCTTGAAATATTAACTTCAATTCCTGGAACATCTCATATGGTCCATGACGTTCAAAACGTCTTTGAAGTCCCGATTCTAAGCCGTTAAGCATGGTGCACTAAACTATCAAGTAGTCATCATATTGAGCTAGCCAAACATTCATAACGTCTGCATCTGCTCCTGCAATAGTTTGTCACCTAGCGGTGCATCAAGGACATAATTCTTCCACACAGCAATGAGGATAAACCTCAGATCACGGATCCAATCCGCATCATTGCTACTAACATTTTTCAATACAATTTTTCTCTAGGAACATATCAAAATAAACATATGAAAGCAACAACGCAAGCTATTGATCTACAACATAATTTGCAAAATACTACCAGGACTAAGTTCATGATAAATTTAAGTTCAATTAATCATATTACTTAAGAACTCCCACTTAGAAAGACATCCCTCTAATCCTCTAAGTGATCACGTGATCCAAATCAACTAAACCATAACCGATCATCACGTGAAATGGAGTAGCTTTCAATGGTGAACATCATTATGTTGATCATATCTACTATATGATTCACGCTTGACCTTTCGGTCTCCGTGTTCCGAGGCCATATCTGCATATGCTAGGCTCGTCAAGTTTAACCTGAGTATTCCGCGTGTGCAAAACTGGCTTGCACCCGTTGTAGATGGACGTAGAGCTTATCACACCCGATCATCACGTGGTGTCTGGGCACGACGAACTTTGGCAACGGTGCATACTCAGGGAGAACACTTCTTGATAATTTAGTGAGAGATCATCTTATAATGCTACCGTTAAACAAAACAGAATAAGATGTATAACAGATAAACATCATATGCAATCAAAATATGTGACATGATATGGCCATGATCATCTTGCGCCTTTGATCTCCATCTCCAAAGTACTGTCATGATCTCTATCGTTACCGGCACAACACCATGATCTTCATCATCTTGATCTATATCAATTTGTCGTCACATGGTCGTCTCGCCAACTATTGCTCTTGCAACTATTGCTATCGCATAGCGATAAAGTAAAGCAATTATTTGGCACTTGCATCTTATGCAACAAAGAGACAACCATAGGGTTTCTGCCAGTTGCCGATAACTTCAACAAAACATGATCATCTCATACAACAACTTATAGCTCATCACGTCTTGACCATATCACATCACAACATGCCCTGCAAAAACAAGTTAGACGTCCTCTATTTTGTTGTTGCAAATTTTACGTGGCTGCTACGGGCTGAGCAAGAACCGTTCTTACCTACGCATCAAAACCACAACGATAGTTTGTCAAGTTAGAGTTGTTTTAACCTTCGCAAGGACCGGGCGTAGCCACACTTGGTTCAACTAAAGTTGGAGAAACTGACACCCTCTAGTCACCTGTGTGCAAAGCACGGCGGTAAAACCAGTCTCGCGTAAGCGTACGCGTAATGTCGGTCCGGGCCGCTTCATCCAACAATACCGCTGAACCAAAGTATGACATGCTGGTAAGCAGTATGACTTGTATCGCCCACAACTCACTTGTGTTCTACTCGTGCATATAACATCAACGCATAAAACCTATGCTCGGATACCACTGTTGGAGAACGTAGTAATTTCAAAAAAATTCCTATGCACACGCAAGATCATGGTGATGGCATAGCAACGAGAGGGGAGAGTATTGTCCACGTACCCTCGTAGACCGTAAGCGGAAGCGTTATGACAACGCGGTTGATGTAGTCGTACGTCTCCATGATCCGACCGATCCTAGTACCGAACGTACGACACCTCCGAGTTCAGCACACGTTCAGCTCGATGACGATCCCCGGGCTCCAATCCAGCAAAGCGTCGGGGATGAGTTCCGTCAGCACGACGGCGTGGTGACGGTGATGATGCTCTACCGGCGCAGGGCTTCGCCTAAACTCCGCGATGATATGACCGAGGTGGAATATGGTGGAGGGGGGCACCGCACACGGCTAAGGAACAACCCGTAGATCAACTTGTGTTGTTCTGCCTAGAGGTGCCCCCCTGCCCCCGTATATAAAGGAGCAAGGGGGGAGGGGGCGGCCGGCCTAGGAGGGGCGCGCCAAGGGGAGTCCTACTCCCACCGGGAGTAGGACTCCCTCCTTCCTTGTTGGAGTAGGAGAAGGGGGAAAGGAGGAAGGAAAGGGGGGCTGCACCCCTTGTCCAATTCAGACCAGAGGGGGGCTGCGCGCCTCCTTCCTTTCGGCCTATCTCCTCTATTCCCGTATGGCCCAATAAGGCCCATATACTCCCCGGCGAATTCCCGTAACTCTCCGGTACTCCAAAAAATACCCGAATCACTCGGAACCTTTCCGAACTCCGAATATAGTCGTCCAATATTTCGATCTTTACGTCTCGACCATTTTGAGACTCTCGTCATGTCCCCGATCTCATCCGGGACTCTGAACTCCTTCGGTACATCAAAACTCATAAACTCATAATGTAACTGTCATCGAAACCTTAAGCGTGCGGACCCTACGGGTTCGAGAACTATGTAGACATGACCTAGAACTATTCTTGGTCAATAACCAATAGCGGAACTTGGATGCTCATATTGGTTCCTACATATTCTACGAAGATCTTTATCGGTCAAACCGCATAACAACATACGTTGTTCCCTTTGTCATCGGTATGTTACTTGCCCGAGATTCGATCGTCGGTATCCAATACCTAGTTCAATCTCGTTACCGGCAAGTCTCTTTACTCGTTACATAATGCATCATCCCGCAACTAACTCATTAGTCACATTTCTTGCAAGGCTTATAGTGATGTGCATTACCGAGAGGGCCCAGAGATACCTCTCCGACAATCGGAGTGACAAAACCTAATCTCGAAATACGCCGACCCAACATGTACCTTCGGAGACACCTGTAGTACTCCTTTATAATCACCCAGTTACGTTGTGATGTTTGGTAGCACCCAAAGTGTTCCTCCGGCAAACGGGAGTTGCATAATCTCATAGTTACAGGAACATGTATAAGTCATGAAGAAAGCAATAGCAACATACTAAACGATCAAGTGCTAGGCTAACGGAATGGGTCATGTCAATCACATCATTCTCCTAATGATGTGATCCCATTAATCAAATGACAACACATGTCTATGGTTAGGAAACATAACCATCTTTGATCAACGAGCTAGTCAAGTAGAGGCATACTAGTGACACTCTGTTTGTCTATGTATTCACACATGTATTATGTTTCCGATTAATACAATTCTAGCATGAATAATAAACATTTATCATGAAATAAGCAAATAAATAATAACTTTATTATTGCCTCTAGGGCATATTTCCTTCAGCCGCAGCCCAGGAGGCAATGGCTACTGCATCTCAATACGACCCCAGCTACAACTTTGGATACCAGTCAGGCTACCCATGGCCATAGACCAACTTAGGCCAAAGGCCTAAGCTTGGGGGAGTACATATTTCTCACTGACATTACATTCATGTTCACACACTCATTCTAGTTGTCGGTGCTCATACTTTTTCATTGTACTATCCATGCTAGTTTAATTTCTTTTTCTAGCTTTCTTCTTGTGTGTTTGATAAACCTTAAGAAAAACCAAAAAAAAATTAGTTAGTTTAATTTCCATGCTTGTAGTAGTAATTAAAAGAATACCCAAAAAGATTTCTTGTTCTTCTTTTGCTTGTTGGGAGCTTTCCCATGTAAATAGTTTTATTTTATTTTCTTTTCTTTGGGGGTCGAGAGGAGAAGACCATAATGAAAACATTTAGTGACTCTCATATGCATGATTGTTGATTTAACCAAGAGCCCATGTTACCTTGTCTTCTACCTTGAATTGAATGCTTGCAGATTCCAGCTTAGTCCAATGCACATGCACTATTATTATTTTACACACTGTTCGGTCGTGCAAGTGAAAGGCAATAATGACGATATATGATGGACTGATTGAGATGAGAGAAGCTGGTATGAACTCGACCTCTCTTGTTTTTGTAAATATGATTAGTTCATCGTTCCTGATTCAGCCTATTATGAATAAACATGTTTGCAATGACAATTAGAGATTATAGTTTCTTATGCCATGCTTAATTAGCTAGGAGCTTATAATGGTTTACCTTGCGTGCCAACATGCTATTAAAATGGTTGTGATGTGGTATGATAGGGTGGTATCCTCCTTTGAATGATTCGAGTGACTTGACTTGGCACATGTTCACGCATGTAGTTGAAACAAAATCAACATAGCCTTCACGATATTTATGTTCATGGTGGATTATATCCTACTCATGCTTGCACCTGGTGTTGATTAATTTTAATGCATGTTCATGACTGTTGTCGCTCTCTCGGTTGGTGGCTTCCCAGTCTTTTGCTAGCCTTCACCTGTACTAAGCGAGAATACTGCTTGTGCATCCAAACTCCATAAACCCCAAAGTTATTCCATATGAGTCCACCATACCTTCCTATATGCAGTATTTACCTGCCGTTCCAAGTAAATTTGTATGTGCCAAACTCCAAACCTTCAAATGAAATTCTGTTTCGTATGCTCGAGAAGCTCATGTATCAACTAGGGTTGTCTGTATCTTCCATGCTAGGTGGGTTATTCTCAAGAGGAGTGGACTCCGCTCCTCATTCACGAGAAAATGGCTGGTAATCGGGATGCCCAGTCCCATGATCAAAAGATCAAATCATATCAAAAATAATTAAACAAAACTCCCCCAGGATTGTTGCTAGTTGGAGGCACCCGTTGTTTCGGGCAAGCCATGGATTGATGCTTGTTGGTGGTGGGGGAGTATAAACTTTACCATTCTCTTTGGGAACCGCCTATAATATGTGTAGCATGGAAGATATCGAGATCTCATAGTTGTTATGTTGACAGTGAAAGTATACCGCTCAAAGTGTTATTCATCTCTATTTTAAAATTGAGCTCTGGCACCTCTACAAATCCCCGCTTCCCTCTGCGAAGGGCCTATCTATTAACTTTCATGTTGAGTAATCACCCTCTTACTAAAAAGAACCCGCTGGAGAGCACTGCCTTCATTTGCATGCATTACTATTAATTTACATTGGGCATGACTTGACTGGATCTCTTTTACCATGAATTACAATGTTTAGTCAGTCCTTGATCTTTAAAGGTGCTCTGCATTTATGTTTTGCAGTCTTAGAAAGGGCTACCGAGATACCACTTGTCATATCATATTGTGATTTTTTTGAGAAAGTGTTGTCATCTGAGTTTTATTATTATTGCTCGCTAGTTGATTATGCCATTGATATGAGTAAACATGAGACCTAAGTGTTATTGTGAATATGGTTAGTTCATAATCTTTGCTGAAAACTTGAATGCCGGCTTTACATATTTACAACAACAAGAGCAAACAGAGTTTGTAAAAGTTTTTCTTTATCACTTTCAGTTTGTCAACTGAATTGCTTGAGGACAAGCAAAGGTTTAAGCTTGGTGGAGTTGATACGTCTCCGTCGTATCTACTTTTCCAAACACTTTTGCCCTTGTTTTGGACTCTAACTTGCATGATTTGAATGGAACTAACCCGGACTGACGTTGTTTTCAGCAGAACTGCCATGGTGTTATTTTTGTGCAGAAATAAAAGTTCTCAGAATGACCTGAAAATCCACGGAGCAACTTTTCAGAATTAATAAAAAATACTGGCGAAAGAAATAGCGTCAGGGGGCCCACACCCTGTCCACGAGGGTGGGGGCGCGCCCCCTCCACCTGGGCGCGCCCCCCTGCCTCGTGGGCCCCCTGGACGTCCACCAACCTCAACTCCAACTCCAAATATTTGCTTTCGCGGAGAAAAAAATCATAGAGAAAGTTTCATCGCGTTTTACGATAAGGAGCCGCCGCCAAGCCCGAATCTCCTTCGGGAGGGCTGATCTGGAGTCCGTTCGGGGCTCCGGAGAGGGGGATTCGTCGCCGTCGACATCATCAATCATCCTCCATCATCAATTTCATGATGCTCACCGCCGTGCGTGAGTAATTCCATCATAGGCTTTCTGGACGGTGATGGGTTGGATGAGATTTACCATGCAATCAAGTTAGTTTTGTTAGGGTTTGATCCCTAGTATCTACTATGTTCTGAGATTGATGTTGCTATGACTTTGCTATGCTTAATGCTTGTCACTAGGGACCAAGTGCCATGATTTCAGATCTGAACCTATTATGTTTTCATGAATATATGTGAGTTCTTGATCCTATCTTGCAAGTCTATAGTCACCTATTATGTGTTATGATCCGACAACCCCGAAGTGACAATAATCGGGATACTTCTTGGTGATGACCGTAGTTTGAGGAGTTCATGTATTCACTATGTGTTAATGCTTTGGTCCGATACTCTTTTAAAAGGAGGCCTTAATATCCCTTAGTTTCCACTAAGACCCCGCTGCCACGGGAGGGTAGGACAAAAGATGTCATGCAAGTTCTTTTCCATAAGCACGTATGACTATATGCGGAATACATGCCTACATTACATTGATGAACTGGAGCTAGTTCGGTGTCACCCTATGTTATAACTATTATATGAGGAATCAAATCTGACATAATTATCCATCACTGATCCATTGCCTACGTGCTTTTCACATATTTTGCTTTGCTTATTTACTTTACCGTTGCTACTGTTACAATTGCTACAAAACTGCTATCGTTACTTCTGCCACTGTTATAGTTACTTCCATACTACTTTGCTACTAAATACTTTGCTACAGATACTAAGTTATCCAGGTGTGGTTGAATTGACAACTCAACTGCTAATACTTGAGAATATTCTTTGGCTCCCCTTGTGTCGAATCAATAAATTTGGGTTGAGTACTCTTCCCTCGAAAACTGTTGCGATCCCCTATACTTGTGGGTTATCAAGACTATTTTCTGGCGTCGTTACCGGGGGGCATAGCTCTATTCTTTGAGTCACTTGGGATTTATATCTCCTGATCACTATGAGGAACTTGAAAGACGAAAGAACTAATATTTATCCCTCAACTACGAGGGGAGTTAAGGAACTGCCATCTAGCTCTGCACTAGATTCTCCTTCTATTTTGAGTAAGCTTGCGACACCTAAACCTGCTACTGCTATGAATTCTGATATGTCGCATGTTATTGATGATGCCACTTCTACTATGCATGATACTTATGATGAAACTACTTCTATGCTTGATACTACTGTGCCATTAGGTGAATATCTTGATGAACAACTTGCTAGGGTTAGAGAGAATGAAATTATTGATAATGAAATTATTGAAGATAGTGATGATGAAGGATCTCCCCCTGTGTATGAATTACCTGTTGTTCGTGAGGGTTATGTTATGGATGAAGAAACTGCTAGAGATTTTCTTGCTTGCAATGATAGATCTGATCTTAAGAAGTTATTAGCTAAACTGAAACAGAAATCTCTAAATGCTAGAATGAAATATGACCCTGCTTTTGCTACTTCACCTATCTTTGTTACTGATAAGGATTATGAATTCTCTCTTGATCCTGAGATAATTACTTTGGTTCAATCTGACCCTTTTTATGGCTATGAATCTGAAACTATTGTGGCACATCTTACTAAGTTAAATGATATAGCCACCCAGTTCACTAATGATGAGAAATCTCTCTATTGTTATATCCTTAAGATATTTCCATTCTCATTAAAGGGTGATGCTAAAACTTGGTTTAATTCTCTTGATCCTGGTTGTGTGCGTAGTCCCCAAGATATGATTTATTACTTCTCTGCTAAATATTTCCCTGCTCATAAGAAACAAGCTGCCTTGAGGGAAATATATAATTTTGTGCAAATTGAAGAAGAGAGTCTCCCACAAGCTTGGGGGAGGCTTCTCCGGTTACTTAATGCCTTTTCCTGATCATCCACTTAAGAAAAATGAAATGCTTGATATCTTTTATAATGGACTAACCGATACTTCCAAGGACCACTTGGACAGTTGTGCTGGTTGTGTTTTCAGGGAAAGAACAGTCGATCAAGCTGAATTACTATTGAATAATATGTTGACTAATGAAAATAATTGGACACTTCATGAGACAACTCTTGAGCCTATTCCTAAACCAACTCTTAAGAAGTGGGTGTTCTATTTCTCAGTCCTGAAGATATGCAAGAGGCAAAGAAATCTATGAAAGAAATAGGTATTAAAGCTGAAGATGTTAAAAATTTACAACCTATTGAAGAAACACTTTGTCTTGATAACCCGACACATGTAGTAAAGGTAAATTCTCTCTATAGATATGATAAGGTTGAAATCCCGTCTAGTAAGTTTCCTAGCCAATGTTTAGATGAATTTGATGACTTTATGTCTAGACAAGAAAATTTCAATGGTTATGTTGTTAGAGAATTAAAGAGTAATGATTACATGATTGGACGCTTGAGTGATTATATGGCTAGAGTTAAAGGTGAACTTAAACTCATTAGCAAATATGCTTCTATGGTTACCACTCAAGTAGAACAAGTACTTAGAGCTCAAAGTGATTTGCTCGATGAATTAAATAATAAACATGATTTTGTTGTTAGATTGGCTACTAGAACTGGTAAAATGACTCAGGAACCTTTGTATCCTGAAGGCCACCCTAAGAGAATTGAGCAAGATTCTCAGAGAAATAATGTAGATGCACCTAGTCCTTCTAAAAAGAAGAAAAAGAAAAATGATAGGACTTTGCATGCTTCTAGTGAACCTGTTGTAGACACACCTGAGAATCCCAATGATATTTCTATCTCTGATGCTGAAACACAATCTGGAGATGAACATGAACCTAGTGATAATGTTAATGATAATGTTCATGTTGATGCTCAACCTAGCAATAATTATGATGTAGAGATTGAACCTGTTGTTGATCTTGATAACCCACAATCAAAGAATCAACGTTATGATAAAAGAGACTTTGTTGCTAGAAAGCACGGTAAAGAAAGAGAACCATGGGTTCAGAAACCCATGCCTTTTCCTCCTAAGCCATCCAAGAAAAAGGATGATGAGGATTTTGAGCGCTTTGTTGAAATGATTAGACCTATCTTCTTACATATGCGCTTAACTGATAAAGTAAACCCTTATGCTAAGTACATGAAAGATATTATTACAAATAAAAGAAAGATACCGGAAGCTGAAATTTCCACCATGCTTGCTAATTATACTTTTATAGGTGGAATACCTAAGAAACTTGGAGATCGAGGAGTACCAACTATACCATGCTCCATTAAAAGAAACTATGTTAAAACTGCTTTAAGTGATCTTGGAGACGGTGTTAGTGTTATGCCTCTCTCTTTATATCGTAGACTTGAATTGAATAAGTTGACACCTACTGAAATATATTTGCAAATGGTTGATAAATCAACTGCTATATACCTGTCAGCATTTGTGAAGATGTGCCTGTTGTGGTTGCAAACGTTACTATTCTAACGGACTTTGTTATTCTTGATATTCCCGTGGACGATAGTATGTCGATTATCCTTGGTAGACCCTTTTTGAATACTGCATGGGCTATTATTGATTGCAACAAAGGCAATGTCACTTTTCATATTAATGGTAATGAGCATACGGTACACTTTCCAAGGAAACAACCTCAAGTTCATAACATCAATTCTATTGGAAAAATTCCAACTATCATTATTGGAGGTTTTGAATTTCCTCTTCCTACTGTCAAGAAGAAATATGATATTCTTATTATTGGGGATGTTCATATCCCCGTTGAGGTAACCTAGTGTTATTCAAAATTTCTCCGGTTCCATGTTATTCGGAATGAGTTTGTTAACGAGACTTGATCAACCTTGTTAGTGGATTCCTTTTGATGATCATGAGATGGATGAAACTAGAAGGCACAACCTTCTGTACCCTCTTTTTACTTTCTGTTATTTAGAATAAATAAAGCAAAACCAGTATTTTCTTTCTGTTTTCTGAATTATCCATGCAATAAAAAATACCCCGAAAATAAAAGTTCTCCAAATGCCGTGCAAATTTAGTATGATTTTTTCTGGAATATTTGAGAATATTTGGCACTGAGAACACAGCAGGGCGAGCTGGCACCTAGCCACGAGGGTCCAGGGCGCGCCCACCCCTATAGGGCGCGCCCCCCTGTGTCGTGGGCCCATGGTGGCCCCCTCCACTTATTCCTGCACCCACACACTTCATCTTCCTCCCAAAAAATCACCATCCAGCTCAAGCACGAGTTCTAGCTCATTTTGCTGCGATTTTTGATCTCCTTGCTCAAAGCTCCATTCACAAAACTGCTTTAGGAGATTGTTCCTTGGTATGTGACTCCTCCAATGGTCCAATTATTTTTTGTTCTAGTGCTTTATTCATTGCAAATTTTTGCTGCCTAGGTGACCCTGTTCTTGAGCTTGCATGTCAAATTTATGAGGTCCCAAGTAATTCTAATGCATGATATAGGCTTTAGGCACTTGTGGGAGTAGTTGCTATCAATTTTATTGAGTTTGATTCACTTTTATTTTGAGTTGCTAAAAATTTCAGAAATTTTTTTAGAGGAAGAATTATGTCTAGGAAAATGTATCAAGGTGGTTCTTCAATAAAGAAAGGACCTAGGCTCGCAATGCGTGAGCAAGACGATGAACCACCAAGGGAAGATGACGTGCGGCCTTGTGAATAGCCGTCAGAAGAGTTTATGGTAAATGCAGGCATTAAGGATGAATTTGATACATATGTGCGTAATGCCGATCTTGAGGACTTCATGCAAGATAAGTGTCCTCAGTACTACTATTTGACTGATTCATTCGTGAGAAGGTTTAAATTTACATCTTCGCGTAATTCTCCAACTGTCCTGTTTGATATCTATGATAAATCATATACCATGGACTTAGAAGATTTCACTACTTCTTGCAAACTCTCGCAGTGGGGTGCTGTTAATGAACCCCGTAAATCTGAATATAAAGACTTCCTTGCTAGTATTAATGTAGGAGAATCTAGAGATATAGCACAAGCTACCATAGGGAGCATTCATTTTCCTGCTATACATTATTTTGCTCTCTTCATTGGTAGATGCATTAACAGTAAAGATGAAGCATGTCACATGTGTGTACCTGATCTTTGTGTTCTGAAAAGTGCTGTATTAGGTGATAAACAATACAACTTGGGGGCAATTGTTGCACGTAGGTTGCATAATAATGGTTTAGTTGGAGATTTGTTTGGAGGGATTTATGCGACCCATGTGGCTAATTATCTTGGTATACATGTACATGAGGATGATAGGGAGTTGCTTCCCGCTTATTTAGATTATAATGCTATGGTCAGTCATCATTTTCTTAAGAGGAATGAACAATTCCTCAAGTATCGACTAATCTTTGACAGACGTCGCGCTGTCCATATTACTCTCCCCGCTCCTCCCTTTTTGATTACCGGGCAAAAGAAAGATATGTTGTAACCAGGGAGGAGGCAACAGAGTACGAGAGGAGGACGGAGGCAGCTCGCCGCCATGCCGCAGCCCAGGAGGCAATGGCTGCTGCATCTTAGTACGACCCCAGCTACAACTTTGGATATCAGTCAGGCTACCCATGGCCATAGACCAACTTAGGCCAAAAGCCTAAGCTTAGTACATATTTCTCACCAACATTACATTCATGTTCACACACTCATTCTAGTTGTCGGTGCTCTAACTTTGTCATTGTACTATCCATGCTAGTTTAATTTCTTTTTCTAGCTTTCTTCTTGTGTGTTTGATAAACCTTAAGAAAAACCAAAAAAAATAGTTAGTTTAATTTCCATGCTTGTAGTAGTAATTAAAAGAATACCAAAAAGATTTCTCGTTCTTCTTTTGCTTGTTGTAAATAGTTTTCTTTTCTTTTCTTTTCTTTGGTGGTCGAGAGGAGAAGACCATAATGAAAATGTTTAGTGGCTCTCATATGCATGATTGTTGATTTAACCAAGAGCCCATATTACCTTGTCTTCTCCCTTGAATTGAATGTTTGCAGATTCCAGCTTAGTCCAATGCACAAGCACTATTATTATTTTACACATGTTCGGTCGTGCAAGTGAAAGGCAATAATGACGATATATGATGGACTGATTGAGATGAGAGAAGCTGGTATGAACTCGACCTCTCTTGTTTTTGTAAATATGATTAGTTCATTGTTCCTGATTCAGCCTATTACGAATAAACATGTTTGCAATAACAATTAGAGATTATAGTTGCTTATGCCATGCTTAATTAGCTAGGAGCTTATAATGGTTTACCTTGCGTGCTAACATGCTATTAAAATGGTTGTGATGTGGTATGATTGGGTGGTATCCTCCTTTGAATGATTCGAGTGACTTGACTTGGCACATGTTCACGCATGTAGTTGAAACAAATCAACATAGCCTTCACAATATTTATGTTCATGGTGGATTATATCCTTGTCGGTGTCAAAACCGGCGGATCTCGGGTAGGGGGTCCCGATCTGTGCGTCTTAGGCTGATGGTAACAGGAAGCAAGGGACACACTGTTTACCCAGGTTCTGGCCCTCTCGATGGAGGTAAAACCCTACTTCCTGCTTGATTAATATTGAAGATATGAGTAGTACAAGAGTAGATCTACCACGAGATCGTAGAGGCTGAACCCTAGAAGCTAGCCTATGATGCTATGATTGTAATTGTGATCGGCCTTCTAAGGACCATCCTCTCCGGTTTATATTGACACCGGAGAGGGCTAGGGTTTACATGGAGTCGGTTATAACGAAGGAAACACAATATCCGGATCGCCAAGCTTGTCTTCCACGCAAAGGAGAGTCCCATCCGTACACGGGACGGAGTCTTGAATCTTGTATCTTCACGCTCCAATAGTCCGGACGATGTATATAGTCCGGTTGTCCGGATACCCCCTAATCCAGGACTCCCTCGGTAGCCCCTGAACCAGGCTTCAATGACGATGAGTCCGATGCGCAGTCTTGTCTTCGACACTACAAGGCGGGTTCCTTCTCCGAATACTCCAAAGTACCTATTACGACGAATAGTGTCCGGCTTCTCATTAATGTTGTACTCCTCGTCTTCAGTGCCTCAATAATGACCATTTCCATGTGTTGAGCGAATGCGAGGAGCCGAGGCATTTTTGCATTTGCCAGCCCCGATCCTTCGGGCTAGCCGTCTATTTGAAGAGAAGGGGATTCTCAGATCCAAACCTCACTCTCCCCCCTTGAGCAAGCATCCAACAGAGCGCCCCGGAAAAACCATTCCAACATGGCCAGTCATCGCAGCTCTATTGCTCGCTCCCCTCGCCCCAAGCCGGGGGACTGGGAAGAGTGTTCAGTTCCTCATAGCCATTTGATAGAGTTACGAACCCAAGGGTTTCTTCCACCGGCGTTCATGGTCCCCGTTCGAGCCGGAATAGCCACCTATAATGACGGGGAACAAGCGGAGGGATCTCCTAATCCGTCTCCAGAGGAGCGAATATGCCTTATCCCGCATCTGCTAAGGGGTGTCGGGTTTCCTATCCATCCGTTCCTTCGCGTCCTCCTGGAGTTCTATGGCCTCCAGCTACACAACTTTACCCCCGCATCCGTATTACATATAGCCGGGTACATCGCCCTTTGTGAGCTATTTCTAGGCTGCGAGGCTCACTTCGAGTTATGGAAGAAGCTATTCTGCCTTGTCCCCCGCAACCAGGGAGAATCCTTATGTCAAGTGGGCGGGGACGAAGTATGGCGCATTGTCGAGACCGGATACCTATCCGGCATTGCCAAAAAGGCACCAGAGAACTGGCCTTCGGAGTGGTTCTACATTGATGACGTTCCCCTTCCAGATCCAGTCCGGACAGGTCTCCCCAAGTTCAGTAACGCCCCAACAAGGGCTCGTCTAAGCTAGCGCCCCCGAGGCCCCCAAGAGGAGGATACCAGGGAGATACACTTCCTGATGAGTAGGATAAAGTTACTGGCCAAATCCGGACTGACGATAGTCAAGGTTATGGCAATATGCATAATGCGGGGAGTGCAACCGCTTCAATATCGGGGCAATCCCATGTGGCACTTCAACAGGGAAGACGATGCCACCCGTTGTGGCCATAAGGGTCCGGACTCCGCCACTGCTCTGGCAAGGATACTATCTGATTTATACAAAGGAGAAGAGGAAGACTTCCTTCACATCAAACCGCGGGACGGATTCTCCATGTACAACCCCCAAAACTAGGTAAGTCGTCATTCATTTCCCCGCTTCACTTATTGTGGCGTTCTTCGCTAAGATTACCTGCCTCGATATTTCCGAGCAGGAACTGAGGAGGGCCATAGAAGGAATCTCCAGCCCTTCCCCGCAGCCAGAGGACCCCGAAAGGGCCCTGGATCTAGGACTCGAAGAAGATCCGGATATGACCGTGGAGCTTGTCAACGGGATATTTTATCGTGCGAGCTGCGATGGCGCCTCAGTGGCTATTACTGCCAATTATCCCGGACTGCTACCTACGTCGCGTGTAAGCCAAGCCGAAGATTTTATCCTCCGAAGAGGACTCCTTCCTGATGTCATGCCTTACCCCTAAAGTGCCGTGTTTTTGCAGAGACGACGGTCGGAGCGCAGGGCCGAGCCCCCAGGGACCCGTCGGCCACAGGCGTCCGGATCGGGCATGCTCAAGAGGAAGGCGGTTAGGGTCGAAATGCCGCTACAGAGGTAAGGCAAAAACCTGTCCTATAATTATTGTATTTGAAGTATAATAGCACCCTTCACGTCCTGGCAGGAAGAGGAGTATCCGGACTATATCCGGGGATCCAGCCAATCACGCCTCCACCAGTTGGATTCCAGAACCGGCTTCGAGAGAGGAGGCGGACATGGGGCCGATGCCGCATAGTTCTCCGACAGAGGACGCAGATATGCTCTCTTCCACGAATTCCGAAGTAGAGAGCGCCATGAATCACCGGTGTCGACGGTCCGTGCTTCTCAACAACATCTTTTCCGAAGAGGCATTTAATGCTTTCAATTCGGGAGACGCATACATCTGAGCTGCTCAAGGCGGGCTTGCCCGAGCGATGGACCAGTATACCAAAGATATACGGGTAAGAAAGTTTGATAAGCATGTATAGCAGTAGCCCCTGAGACTTGAAACGGTTGGAACAACTGTTTTAAGGATCAATTTATGCATAGGTTCTTGTAGATAAGAATGAGCAATTGTCTCGGGAGCTAGAGGAGTGCAAGATCCAGCTGAGGGCCACAGTTGCCAAGCTAGAGGAATCCCAGAAGGCCTCATCTGGTAACATTTATCTCGATTGTACAAAAATGCACCAGTTAGTAAGTGACTGGTATGACGAGTCTAACAGAAAATTCTGCAGATAACCCCGGGGTGAATCCGGAGGGCGAAAGGGATGACGAGTCGCATTTCTAGAGGCAGCCAAAGGCTGGCGAGCGCATTCTTACGCAAGTTAAGTAGGAGAAGAATAATCCTCAAGATGCCAATGTTCGGCTGGACGTGGAGTTGAAAGACGTCCGCACGCAGCTGGCGGACTCCGTGAAGGAGAACAAAAGGCTTCGACGCGACATTTATGGTAAGTGCCTAGTTGAACTGTAGCATAGTTTAGCGAGGAAGTATATTGAAAGAGTTTTGCTTGTAGGAATGTTAATGGGCGCCCTTAGGAGGAGATGCCCGCATCTGCAGGCGATTTACTGCAAGACCTCTCACAACTGCACGAGCGAGCTTGTCAGGTGATGCAGGGCGTTGCTCAGGCCTTGTGGCCATCAAGCTTCCTGCCGAATGGCATGGGGGAGCTTGTGGACATGCTTCAAGGAGCACCGCGGCGCTTCCGATTGTGGAAGATGTCAGCCTGCCGGCAAGGTGCAAGAGAAGCCTGGGCTATGGTGAAGATGCGCTACACCAAGCTGGACCCGAACCATATGGCCGAAGTCGGACCGGCGGGGCCAGATGGGCAAGAAATTCCCGTGAGTCTGGTATATGACCAGGTAGCGTTAGCCGCAAAGTATTCTCAACAGGATTGTAAGCTAGATAGCCCGTTGGATGGTATAGAGGAGGAATATAGTCAGTCCAAGTGACTGTGTATATCAATGTACATTAGTATTCCCTATCCGGATTAAAATCATTTGTCATGGCGGACCTTTTCGCTTCAGCCCCCTGATCCGACAGTCTGGGGTGTTTCCGAATACCCGCTCAGTTATTCAAAACTGGGGTATGCGTGGAAACAGGCGTAGGGGTCATAAGTGCTTGAACAGACAAGTACCCAACTAGTTATGTTATATTACATGGATAGTAAGAAACATCTTCCAGGGTGAATAGTTCCGTTAGGGGTTCCTTTCCCTGGGTACGCATGCGACGATGCACATGTCCGGACTGCGAACAAAGGCGTAGTATACAAAACTTCTAGGGATTTACGTTATAATAAACAAAGACATCTTTTGTTCACTGACCGAATATTCTCTTAAGGATGCTAGTTTTCGGCTTCACCCAGTCTGAGGTACACATCCGGCTCAACCGGCAGTAACAATCATAGAGGTGCTCCCCTTATGCCCTAGCCGAATTAACGGGAACGTAGGGCATAAACACAAGAGCCAGGCAACCCAGCTTGGCCACATCTTAAGTCATATCAATGCATATAGTGGTGAAGAAAAGTCACATATGGAAAAAGAAATGCATATGTGATGGGCAAAAAGCCTTTAGAGTAATTATTTTTAGCTTCCGTATAGGAAGCCCCCAGGTATTGCTTACACACATAGTGCGGCCGGAGAAATCCGGGAGTCCGTACTGTATTAAATACTTTGTGTGAAGAGAAAAAAGGTCGAGAAAGGAAAAAGGGAGGTAGCACAATCAAAAAAGGAGGAAGTAAGGAGACGAACACTGAGTTTGTCACTAGGCGTAGAATCTTCGGAGTCTGGCCGCGTTCCATGGGTTCAGCTCGAGTCTGTTATCGGGTGCATTACGTAAGCGGTACGCTCCTCCGGTGAGAACTTTGTCAATGACGAAGGGACCTTCCCACTTGGGTTTGAGCTTGTCCTTCTTCTTCTCCGGTAGGCGTAGAACGAGTTCGCCAATATTATAAGTTTTGGCCCGCACTTCTCTGCTTTGGTACGTCGAGCCTGCTGCTGATAGAATGCGGAGCAGGCTTTTGCGACATCGCGCTCCTCCTCCAGGGCATCCAAGTTATCGTGCCGATCTAACTCGGCTTCCTTCTCTTCGTGCATGCGTACGCGTGGAGAATCATGTATTATGTCGCAAGGTAGTACTGCTTCCGTGTCGTACACCATAAAGAATGGTGTATATCCGGTGGTGCGATTCGGCGTGGTCCGCAACCCTCCAGAGTACGGAGTCGAGCTCTTCGACCCAGTGTGTGTCCGACTCTATCAAGGACCGCACTAGTCTGGGTTTGATGCCGCTCATGATGAGACCGTTTGCACGTTCGACCTGGCCGTTTGTTTGAGGATGGTAGACGGAAGCGTAGTCGAGCTTAATGCCCATGTTGCTGCACCAAGTTTTCACTTCATCGGCTATGAAATTTGAGCCATTATCAATGATGATGCTGTGGGGGACGCCGTATCAGTGTACGACCCCGGATATGAAGTCTATTACTGGTCCGGATTCGGCCGTTTTGACTGGTTTGGCTTCTGTCCATTTGGTGAACTTGTCCACCATAACCAATACGCATTTTTTCTTATGGCTTCCCCCTTTAAGAGGTCCGACCATATCCAGCCCCCAGACCGCGAAGGGCCAAGTTATGGGGATTGTTTGGAGAGCGGTAGGGGGCATATGACTTTGATTGGCAAAGAGCTGGCAACCGACGCTGTGTTGGACAAGGTCCTGAGCGTCTGTTCGGGCCATCGGCCAATAGAAACCTTTACGGAAGGCCTTGCTGACTAGTGCTCGAGCCGCAGCATGGTGGCCACCCAGTCCGGCATGGATTTCAGCCAAGATTTGCCGCCCTTCCTCTTCGGAGATGCACCTTTGGAGCACTCCGGTCGCACTTTTCTTATAGAGTTCCCCTTCATGGACTTTGTAAGCTTTAGAACGCCAGACGATGCAGCATGCTTCATTTTGGTCTTCGGGGAGCTCCTGCCTATTTAGGTAGGCCAAGAAAGGCTCAGTCCACGGGGCAATTACACCCATGATTTCATGGGCCGAAGATGTTATTTCGGTGGTACAACCTTCGATTATGTCTGATAGTTCGGAATCTGGGGATGTATTCGGATCCGTGCTAGTATTGCCGGACTCCCCTTCCCATACCACAGATAGCTTCAACAGCCTTTCCAGGAATATGTTAGGTGGGATAGGGTCGCGTTTAGCGCCGATGCGGGCAAGGACGTCTGCCGCTTGATTGTTTTCTCGAGCCACATGGTGGAATTCGAGCCCCTCGAACCGAGCTGACATTTTGAGGACGGCATTACGGTAGGCCGCCATTTTCGGATCCTTGACATCAAAGTCTCCGTTTATTTGTGATATTGCGAGGTTTGAATCCCCGCGCACCTCTAGGCGTTGAATGCCCATAGAGACTGCCATCCGAAGACCGTGCAACAGAGCCTTGTATTCGGCTGCATTGTTGGAGTCCGTGTATAATATTTGGAGGACGTATTGGACCGTGTCTCCGGTGGGAGACGTCAGGACTACACCTGCTCCCAATCCGGCTAGCATTTTAGAGTCGTCGAAGTGCATGATCCAGTTAGAGTACGTGCCGTACTCTTTAGGTAGTTCGGCTTCCGTCCATTCGGCGACAAAGTAGCTAATACTTGCGACTTGATGGCCCGCCGAGGCTTGTATGTTATGTCGAATGGAAGGAGCTCGATGGCCCATTCAGCGATCCAGCCCGTAGCATCGCGGTTATTTATTATATCGTTTAGTGGTACTTCGGAGGCCACCGTAATCGAACACTCTTGAAATTAGTGTCGTAGCTTTCGGGATGCCATGAAGACCGCGTATGCTATTTTTTGATAGTGTGGGTATCGGGATTTGCATGGGGTGACGACCGTGGATATGTAATAAACCGGCTTCTGTAGCGGGAATTTGTATCCGTCAACCTCTCGTTCGACGACTAGTACTGCGCTTACAACTTGATGTGTTGCAGCTATGTACAGCAGCATAGGTTCGCCGATGTTTGGCGCCGTTAGGACTGGAGTATTGGCGAATAAGGTCTTTATTTGATCGAGTCCGGCCGCGGTTGCATCCGTCCACACGAAGTGTTCGGTGCGCCGAAGAAGACGGTAAAGAGGCAATACCTTTTCTCCTAACCTGGAGATAAAGCGGCTCAAAGCAGCCACACATCCAGCTAGTTTCTGGATGTGCTTGAGGTCTGTTGGTATAGCCAATTGCGACAGAGCTCGGATTTTTGCCGGATTCGCTTCAATTCCTCTATTGGAAACGATGAAGCCCAACAGTTTTTCCAGAGGGGACACCGAAAACACATTTTTCTGGGTCAGCTTGATGTCGTATGTTCGGAGGTTATCGAACGTAAGCCTCAAGTCATCTATTAGGGTTTCGACGTGCCTTGTTTTTATAACCACGTCGTCCACATACGCCTCCACTCTTTTGCCAATTTGCTTTTCCAGGCATGTTTGAATCATGCGTTGATAGGTTGCGCTCGCATTCTTAAGTCCGAAAGGCATAGTGTTGAAGCAGAAAGGGCCATATGGCGTTATGAAAGCTGTTGCAGCTTGGTTGGAGTCTACCATCTTTATTTGATGGTATCCAGAGTACGCGTTGAGGAAACACAGCGAGTCATGTCCTGTTGTGGTGTCGATGATTTGATCGATGCGAGGGAGGGGAAAGGGATCCTTGGGGCAAGCCTTGTTGAGGTCTTTGAAGTCGACGCATAGGCGCCAGGATTTGTCCTTCTTTGGTACCATTACCAGATTTGCCAGCCAATCCGGATGCTTGATATCTCTGATGAATCCGGCCTCGAGTAGCTTGGCTAGCTCTTACCCCATGGCTTGCCGTTTGGGCTCTGAAAACCGCCTTAGGGTTTGCTTGACAGGTTTGTATCCTTTTAGTATATTGACGCTGTATTCGGCCATTCTGCATGAGATGCCCGGCATGTCCGACGGGTGCCCGGCGAAAATGTCCCAATTCTCACGTAAGAAGTCTCGCAGTGCGGCGTCCATTCCGGGGATCAACTGTGTCCCGATGGAAGCTGTCTTTGTGGGGTCCGTTGGATGGACTTGAAATTTGACTATTTCGTCTGCGGGTTTAAACGAGGTGGACTTGGGTCGCTTGTCGAGTATCACGTCCTCCCTGTCCATGGCGGCACGCAGTGTTGTTAATTCTTCGGCTGCTAGGGCTTCGGATAATGCTTCCAGGGCTAGTGCTGCGGTTTTGCTTTCGGCGTGGAGTGCGACGTCCGGATCACTGGCTAGAGTGATGATTCCATTGGGTCCGGGCATTTTAAGCTTCATGTACCCGTAATGGGGTATAGCTTGAAAGCTCATAAACGCGTCTCGCCCTAGAAGGGCGTGGTATCCGCTGCTGAAAGGAGCCACTTGGAATGTAATTTCTTCGGACCTGTAATTCTCTGGGGTGCCGAATACCACATGTTGGGGAACGTAGCAGAAATTCAAAATTTTCCTACGTGTCACCAAGATCTATCTATGAAGAGACCAGCAACGAGTAGAAAGAGAGTGCATCTACATACCCTTGTAGATCGCTAAGCGGAAGCGTTCAAGTGAACGGGGTTGATGGAGTCGTACTCGTCGTGATTCAAATCACCGATGATCAAGTGTCGAACGCACGGCACCTCCGCGTTCAACACACATACAGCCCGGTGACATCTCCCAAGCCTTGATCTAGCAAGGAGAGAGGGAGAGGTTGAGGAAGACTCCATCCAGCAGCAGCACAATGGCGTGGTGGTGGTGGAGGAGCGTGGCAATCCTGCAGGGCTTCGCCAAGCACCGCGGGAGAGGAGGAGTACTTGTGAGAGGGGGAGGGCTGCGCCAGAACTTCGTGTATAGCTCCCATGCGCCTCCCCACTATATATAGGGGTGGAGGGGCTGGTTTCTTGCCCTCCAAGTCCATTGGGGCATTGGCCAAGGTGGGAGGAAAGAAATCTCATTATTTCCTTCCCCACCGATTGTTATCCCCCCCTTTTAGGGATCTTGATCTTATCCCTTCGGGATATGATCTTATTCCTTCTAAGGGGGGATCTTGGTGCGCCTTGACCAGGGCTGTGGGGCCTTGCCCCCACTACCCACGTCCATCTGGGTCCCCCCATGCAGGTGGGCCCCACTCCGGAACCTTCTAGAACCTTCCCGGTACAATACCGAAAAATCCCGAACATTTTCCGGTGGCCAAAATAGGACTTCCCATATATAAATCTTTACCTCCGGACCATTCCGGAACTCCTCGTGACGTCCGGGATCTCATCCGGGACTCCGAACAACATTCGGTAACCACATACATACTTCCTTTATAACCCTAGCGTCATCGAACCTTAAGTGTGTAGACCCTACGGGTTCGGGAGACATGTAGACATGACCGAGACGTTCTCTGGTCAATAACCAACAGCGGGATCTGGATACCCATGATGGCTCCCACATGTTCCACGATGATCTCATCGGATGAACCACGATGTCAAGGACTTAATCAATCCCGTATTCAATTCCCTTTGTCTATCGGTATGTTACTTGCCCGAGATTCGATCGTCGGTATCCAATACTTGTTCAATCTCGTTACCGGCAAGTCACTTTACTCGTTCCGTAACACATCATCCCGTGATCAACTCCTTGGTCACATTGCGCATATGATGATGTCCTACCGAGTGGGCCCAGAGATACCTCTCCGTTTACACGGAGTGACAAATCCCAGTCTCGATCCGCATAAAACAATAGATACTTTCGGAGATACCTGTAGTGCACCTTTATAGTCACCCAGTTACGTTGTGACGTTTGATACACCCAAAGCACTCCTACGGTATCCAGGAGTTACACGCTCTCATGGTCGAAGGAAGAGATACTTGACATTGGCAAAGCTCTAGCAAATGAACTACACGATCTTTTGTGCTAGTCTTAGGATTGGGTCTTGTCCATCACATCATTCTCCTAATGATGTGATCCCGTTATCAACGACATCCAATGT
The DNA here is from genome assembly GCF_018294505.1 of Triticum aestivum. Taxonomy (NCBI): domain Eukaryota; kingdom Viridiplantae; phylum Streptophyta; class Magnoliopsida; order Poales; family Poaceae; genus Triticum; species Triticum aestivum. The sequence goes on from NC_057804.1 coordinate 91,180,181, forward strand.
CCATAGCCAGGAAACCATGACTATCTGTTGATCACAATGAGCTAGTCAACTAGAGGCTCACTAGGGACATATTGTGGTCTATGTATTCACACGTGTATTACGATTTCCGGATAATACAGTTATAGCATGAATAAAAGACAATTATCATGAACAAGGAAATATAATAATAATACTTTTATTATTGCCTCTAGGGCATATTTCCAACAAACACTTCTTGAAATTTTGTAAGGGATCATCTTATTTACTACCGTCGTCCTAAGTAAACAAGATGCATAATCATAATAAACATCACATGCAATCAAATAGTGACATGATATGGCCAATATCATTTTGCTCCTTTTGATCTTCATCTTCGGGGCTCCATGATCATCATCGTCACCGGCATGACACCATGATCTCCATCATCATGATCTCCATCATCGTGTCTTCATGAAGTTGTCACGCCAACGACTACTTCTACTTCTATGGCTAACGCGTTTAGCAATAAAGTAAAGTAAGTTACATGGCGTTCTTCAATGACACGCAGGTCATACAATAAATTAAGACAACTCCTATGGCTCCTGCCGGTTGTCATACTCATCGACATGCAAGTCGTGAATCCTATTACAAGAACATGATCAATCTCATACATCACATATATCATTCATCACATCCTTTTGGCCATATCACATCACATAGCATACCCTGCAAAAACAAGTTAGACGTCCTCTAATTGTTGTTTGCATGTTTTATGTGGCTGCTATGGGTTTCTAGCAAGAACGTTTCTTACCTACGCAAAACCACAACGTGATATGCCAATTGCTATTTACCCTTCATAAGGACCCTTTTCATCGAATCCGTTCCGACTAAAGTGGGAGAGACTGGCACCCGCTAGCCACCTTATGCACCAAGTGCATGTCAATCGGTGGAACCTGTCTCACGTAAGAGTACGTGTAAGGTCGGTCCAGGCCGCTTCATCCCACAATACCGTCGAAACAAGATTGGACTAGTAACGGTAAGCATATTGAACAACATCAACGCCCACAACTACTTTGTGTTCTACTCGTGCAAAGAATCTACGCAATAGACCTAGCTCATGATGCCACTGTTGGGGAACGTAGCAGAAATTCAAAATTTTCCTACGTGTCACCAAGATCTATCTATGGAGAAACCAGCAACGAGTAGAAGGAGAGTGCATCTACATACCCTTGTAGATCGCTAAGCGGAAGCGTTCAAGTGAACGGGGTTGATGGAGTCGTACTCGTCGTGATTCAAATCACCGATGATCAAGTGCCGAACGCACGGCACCTCCGCGTTCAACACACGTACAGCCCGGTGACGTCTCCCACGCCTTGATCCAGCAAGGAGAGAGGGAGAGGTTGAGGAAGACTCCATCCAACAGCAGCACAACGGCGTGGTGGTGGTGGAGGAGCGTGGCAATCCAGCAGGGCTTCGCCAAGCACCATGGGAGAGGAGGAGTAGGAAGAGAGGTAGGGTTGTGCCAGAACTTCGTCTATAGCTCCCATGCGCCTCCCCACTATATATAGGGGTGGAGGGGCTGGTTTCTTGCCCTCCAAGTCCATTGGGGCGTTGGCCAAGGTGGGAGGAAAGAAATCTCATTATTTCCTTCCCCACCGATTGTTATCCCCCCTTTTTAGGGATCTTGATCTTATCCCTTCGGGATATGATCTTATTCCTTCTAAGGGGGGATCTTGGTGCGCCTTGACCAGGGGTGTGGGGCCTTGCCCCCACTACCCACGTCCATGTGGGTCCCCCCATGCATGTGGGCCCCACTCCGGAACCTTCTAGAACCTTCCCGGTACAATACCGAAAAATCCCGAACATTTTCCGGTGGCCAAAATAGGACTTCCCATATATAAATCTTTACCTCCGGACCATTCCGGAACTCCTCGTGACGTCCGGGATCTCATCCGGGACTCCGAACAACATTCGGTAACCACATACAAACTTCCTTTATAACCCTAGCGTCATCGAACCTTAAGTGTGTAGACCCTACGGGTTCGGGAGACATGTAGACATGACCGAGACGTTCTCCGGTCAATAACCAACAGCGGGATCTGGATACCCATGATGGCTCCCACATGTTCCACGATGATCTCATCGGATGAACCACGATGTCAAGGACTTAATCAATCCCGTATTCAATTCCCTTTGTCTATCGGTATGTTACTTGCCCGAGATTCGATCGTCGGTATCCAATACCTTGTTCAATCTCGTTACCGGCAAGTCACTTTACTCGTTCCGTAACACATCATCCCGTGATCAGCTCCTTGGTCACATTGCGCATATGATGATGTCCTACCGAGTGGGCCCAGAGATACCTCTCCGTTTACACGGAGTGACAAATCCCAGTCTCGATCCGCATAAAACAATAGATACTTTCGGAGATACCTGTAGTGCACCTTTATAGTCACCCAGTTACGTTGTGACGTTTGATACACCCAAAGCACTCCTACGGTATCCAGGAGTTACACGCTCTCATGGTCGAAGGAAGAGATACTTGACATTGGCAAAGCTCTAGCAAATGAACTACACGATCTTTTGTGCTAGTCTTAGGATTGGGTCTTGTCCATCACATCATTCTCCTAATGATGTGATCCCGTTATCAACGACATCCAATGTCCATAGCCAGGAAACCATGACTATCTGTTGATCACAACGAGCTAGTCAACTAGAGGCTCACTAGGGACATATTGTGGTCTATGTATTCACACGTGTATTACGATTTCCGGATAATACAGTTATAGCATGAATAAAAGACAATTATCATGAACAAGGAAATATAATAATAATACTTTTATTATTGCCTCTAGGGCATATTTCCAACAGTCTCCCACTTGCACTAGAGTCAATAATCTAGTTCACATCGCCATGTGATTAACACTCACAGGTCACATCGCCATGTGACTAATACCCAAGAGTTTACTAGAGTCAGTAGTCTAGTTCACAAAACTATGTGATTAACACTCAATGAGTTTTATGTTTGATCATGTTGCTTGTGAGAGAGGTTTTAGTCAACGGGTCTGAACCTTTCAGATCCGTGTGTGCTTTACAAATCTCTATGTCATCTCCTAGATGCAGCTACCACGCTCTATTTGGAGCTATTCCAAACAACTGTTCTACTTGGAGCTATTCTAAATTATTGCTCCATTATATGTATCCGGTCTCTCTACTCAGAGCTATCCGGATAGGTGTCAAGCTTGCATCGTCGTAACCTTTACGACGAACTCTTTTACCACCTCCATAATCGAGAAAATTCCTTAGTCCACTAGTTACTAAGGATAACTTTGACCGTTGTCCTGTGAGCCATTCTTGGATCACTCTTGTACCCCTTGACTGACTCATGGCAAGGCACACTTCAGGTGCGGTACACAGCATAGCATACTGAAGAGCCTACGTCTTAAGCATAGGGGATGACCTTCGTCCTTTCTCTCTATTCTGCCGTGGTCGAGCTTTAAGTCTTAACTTCGTACCTTACAACTCAGGCAAGAACTCCTTCTTTGACTGGTCCATCTTGAACACCTTCAAGATCATGTCAAGGTATGTGCTCATTTGAAAGTATTATTAAGCATTTTGATCTATCCTTATAGATCTTGATGCTCAATGTTCAAGTAGCTTAATCCAGGCTTTCCATTGAAAAACACTTTCAAAATAACCCTATATGCTTTCCAGAAATTCTACGTCATTTCTGATCAACAATATGTCAACAACATATACTCATCATAAATTCTATAGTGCTCCCACTCACTTCTTTGGAAATACAAGTTTCTCATAAACTTTGTACAAACCCAAAATTTTTGATCATCATCAAAGCATACATTCCAACTCCGAGATGCTCACTCCAGTCCTTAGAAGGATTGCTGGAGCTTTGCATACTTATTAGCATCTTTCGGGATTGACAAAACCTTCCGGTTGTATCACATACAACCTTTCCTCATTAAAATCGTCGAGGAAACAATGTTTTGACATCCTATCTGCAAGATTTCATAAATAATGCAGTAATCGCTAATATAATTCCAACAGACTCTTAGCATCACTACGAGTGAGAAAATCTCATCGTAGTCAACTCCTTGAACTTGTCGGAAAACATCTTAACGACAAGTCGAGCTTTCTTAATGGTGACATTTACCATCATTGTCCGTCTTCCTTTTGAAATCCATCTGTACTCATTAGCCTTACGACCATCAAGCCGTTCTGCCAAAGTCTACACTTTGTTTTCATACATGGATCCTCTCTCGGATTTTATGGCCTCAAGCCATTTATCGGAGTCCGGGCCCACCATCGCTTCTCCATAGCTCGTAGGTTCATTGTTGTCTAGCAACATGACCTTCAAGACAGGATTACGTACCACTCTGAAGTAGTACACATCCTTGTCATCCTACGAGGTTTGGGAGTGACTTGATCCGAAGTTTCATGATCAATATCATAAGCTTCCACTTCAATTGGTGTAGGTGCCACAGGAACAACTCCCTGTGCCCTGTCACACACTAGTTGAAGAGACGGTTCAATAACCTCATCAAGTCTCCACCATCCTCCCACTCAATTCTTTCGAGAGAAACTTTTCCTCGAGAAAGGACCCGATTCTAGAAACAATCCATATTGCTTTCGGATCTGAATTAGGAGGTATACCCAACTGTTTTGGGTTTCCTATGAAGATGCATTTTATCCGCTTTGGGTTCGAGCTTATCAACCTGAAACTTTTTCATATAAGCGTCGCAGCCCCAAACTTTTAAGAAACGACAACTTAGGTTTCTCTAAACCATAATTCATACGGTGTCATCTCATCAGAATTACGTGGTGCCCTATTTAAAGTGAATGTGGTTGTCTCTAATGCCTAACCCATGAACGATAGTGTTAATTTGATAAGAGACATCATGGTACGCACCATATCCAATAGGGTGCAACTATGATGTTCGGACACACCATCACATTATGGTGTTCCAGGCGGTATTAATTGCGAAACAATTTCCACAATGTCTTAATTGTGTGCCAAAACTCGTAACTCAGATATTCATCTCTATGATCATATCATAGACATTTTATCCTCTTGTCACAATGATCTGCTACTTCACTCTGAAATTACTTGAATCATTCAATAATTCAGACTTGTGTTTCATCAAGTAAATATACTCAACATTTACTCGAATCATCTGTGAAGTAAGAACATAATGATATTCACTGCATGCCTCAGCACTCATTCGACTGCACACATCAAAATGTGTTACTTCCAACAAGTTGCTATCTTGTTCCATCTTACTGAAAATCAGGCTTTTCAGTCATCTTGCCCATGTGGTATGATTTGCATATCTCAAGTGATTCAAAATCAAGTGAGTCCGAACGATCCATTTGCATGGAGTTTCTTCATGCATATACACCAATAGACATGGTTCGCATGTCTCAAACTTTTCAAAAACGAGTGAGTCCAAAGATCCATCAACATGGAGCTTCTTCATGCATTTTATACCATTATGACTTACATGGCAGTGCCACAAGTAAGTGGTACTATCATTACTATCTTATATCTTTTGGCATGAAAATGTGTATCACTACGACCGAGATTCAATAAACCATTCCTTTAGGTGCAAGACCATTGAAGGTATTATTCAAAAATAGAGTAACCATTATTCTCCTTAAATGAATAACCGTATTGCGATAGACATAATCCAATCATGTCTATGCTCAACGCAAACACCAATCTCGGTGGTAGAGGGAGCGTGCGATGCTTGATCATATCAACCTTGGAAACACTTCCAACATATATCGTCAGCTCACCTTTAGCTAGTCTCCGTTTATTCCGTAGCTTTTATATCGAGTTACTAACACTTAGCAACCGAACCGGTATCCAATACCCTGGTGCTACTAGGAGTACTAGTAAAGTACACATTAACATAATGTATATCCAATATACTTCTATCGACCTTGCCAGCCTTCTCATCTACCAAGTATCTAGGGTAATGCTGCTCCAGTGGTTGTTCCCCTTATTACAGAAGCACTTAGTCTCGGGTTTGGGTTCAACCTTGGGTTTCTTCACTAGAGCAGCAGCTGAATTGCCGTTTCATGAAGTATCCCTTTGTTCCCTTGCCCTTCTTGAAACTAGTGGTTTCACCAACCATCAACAATTGATGCTCCTTCTTGATTTCTACTTTCGCGGTGTCAAACATCATGAATATTTCAAGGATCATCATATCTATCCCTGATATGTTATAGTTAATCACGAAGCTCTAGCAGCTTGGTGGCAATGACTTTGGGGAAACATCACTATCTCATCTAGAGGATCAACTCCCACTCGATTCAAGTGATTGTTGTGCTCAGACAATCTGAGCACAAGCTTAATGATTGAGCTTTTCTCCCTTAGTTTGCAGGCTAAGAAAATCGTCGGAGGTCTTATACCTCTTGACGTGGGCACGAGCCTGAAATCCCAATTTCAGCCCTCGAAACATCTCATATGTTCCGCGACGTTTCGAAAACGTCTTTGGTGCCTCTACTTAAACCGTTTAATTGAACTATCACGTAGTTATCAAAACGTGTATGTCCGATGTTCGCAACATCAACAAACGACGTTGGGGTTCAGCACACTGAGCGGTGCATTAAGGACATAAGCTTTCTACTGATCGCATAATCGCTACTATCAACTTTCAACTATATTTTCTCTAGGAACATATCTAAACAGTGGAACTAAAGCGCGAGCTTACGACATAATTTGCAAAAGGTCTTTTGACTATGTTCAGGATAATTAAGTTCATCTTATGAACTCCCACTTAGATAGACATCCCTCTGGTCATCTAAGTGATCACATGATCCGAGTCAACTAGGCTGTGTCCGATCATCACGTGAGACGGACTAGTCATCATCGGTGAACATCTTCATGTTGATCGTATCTACCATACGACTCATGCTCGACCTTTCGGTCTCCGTGTTCCGAGGCCATGTCTGCACATGCTAGGCTCGTCAAGTTAACCCTAAGTGTTTTCGCTGTGTAAAACTGTCTTACACCCGTTGTATGTGAACGTAAGAATCCATCACACCTGATCATCACGTGGTGCTTAGAAGCGACGAATTGTAGCAACGGTGCACAGTTAGGGGAGAACACTTCTTGAAATTTTGTAAGGGATCATCTTATTTACTACCGTCGTCCTAAGCAAACAAAATGCATAAACATGATAAACATCACATGCAATCAAATAGTGACATGATATGGCCAATATCATTTTGCTCCTTTTGATCTTCATCTTCGGGGCTCCATGATCATCATCGTCACCGGCACGACACCATGATCTCCATCATCATGATCTCCATCATCATGATCTCCATCATCATGATCTCCATCATCGTGTCTTCATGAAGTTGTCACGCCAACGACTACTTCTACTTCTATGACTAACGCGTTTAGCAATAAAGTAAAGTAGTTTACATGGCGTTCTTTAATGACACGCAGGTCATACAATAAATAAAGACAACTCCTATGGCTCCTGCCGGTTGTCATACTCATCGACATGCAAATCGTGAATCCTATTACAAGAACATGATCAATCTCATACATCACATATATCATTCATCACATCCTTTTGGCCATATCACATCACATAGCATACCCTGCAAAAACAAGTTAGACGTCCTCTAATTGTTGTTTGCATGTTTTACGTGGCTGCTATGGGTTTCTAGCAAGAACGTTTCTTACCTACGCAAAACCACAACGTGATATGCCAATTGCTATTTACCCTTCATAAGGACCCTTTTCATCGAATCCGTTCCGACTAAAGTGGGAGAGACTGGCACCCGCTAGCCACCTTATGCACCAAGTGCATGTCAATCGGTGAAACCTGTCTCACGTAAGAGTACGTGTAAGGTCGGTCCGGGCCGCTTCATCCCACAATACCGTCGAAAAAAGATTGGACTAGTAACGGTAAGCATATTGAACAAAATCAACGCCCACAACTATTTTGTGTTCTACTCGTGCAAAGAATCTACGCAATAGACCTAGCTCATGATGCCACTGTTGGGGAACGTAGCAGAAATTCAAAATTTTCCTACGTGTCACCAAGATCTATCTATGGAGAGACCAGCAACGAGTAGAAAGAGAGTGCATCTACATACCCTTGTAGATCGCTAAGCGGAAGCGTTCAAGTGAACGGGGTTGATGGAGTCGTACTCGTCGTGATTCAAATCACCGATGATCAAGTGTCGAACGCACGGCACCTCCGCGTTCAACACACATACAGCCCGGTGACGTCTCCCAAGCCTTGATCCAGCAAGGAGAGAGGGAGAGGTTGAGGAAGACTCCATCCAGCAGCAGCACAACGGCGTGGTGGTGGTGGAGGAGCGTGGCAATCCTGCAGGGCTTCGCCAAGCACCGCGGGAGAGGAGGAGTACTTGTGAGAGGGGGAGGGCTGCGCCAGAACTTCGTGTATAGCTCCCATGCGCCTCCCCACTATATATAGGGGTGGAGGGGCTGGTTTCTTGCCCTCCAAGTCCATTGGGGCGTTGGTCAAGGTGGGAGGAAAGAAATCTCATTATTTCCTTCCCCACCGATTGTTATCCCCCCTTTTTAGGGATCTTGATCTTATCCCTTCGGGATATGATCTTATTCCTTCTAAGGGGGGATCTTGGTGCGCCTTGACCAGGGGTGTGGGGCCTTGCCCCCACTACCCACGTCCATCTGGTTCCCCCCATGCAGGTGGGCCCCACTCCGGAACCTTCTAGAACCTTCCCGGTACAATACCGAAAAATCCCGAACATTTTCCGGTGGCCAAAATAGGACTTCCCATATATAAATCTTTACCTCCGGACCATTCCAGAACTCCTCGTGACGTCCGGGATCTCATCCGGGACTCCGAATAACATTCAGTAACCACGTACAAACTTCCTTTATAACCCTAGCGTCATCGAACCTTAAGTGTGTAGACCCTACGGGTTCGGGAGACATGTAGACATGACCGAGACGTTCTCCGGTCAATAACCAACAGCGGGATCTGGATACCCATGATGGCTCCCACATGTTCCACGATGATCTCATCGGATGAACCACGATGTCAAGGACTTAATCAATCCCGTATTCAATTCCCTTTGTCTATCGGTATGTTACTTGCCCGAGATTCGATCGTCGGTATCCAATACCTTGTTCAATCTCGTTACCGGCAAGTCACTTTACTCGTTCCGTAACACATCATCCCGTGATCAACTCCTTGGTCACATTGCGCATATGATGATGTCCTACCAAGTGGGCCCAGAGATACCTCTCCGTTTACACGGAGTGACAAATCCCAGTCTCGATTCGCATAAAACAATAGATACTTTCGGAGATACCTGTAGTGCACCTTTATAGTCACCCAGTTACGTTGTGACGTTTGATACACCCAAAGCACTCCTACGGTATCCAGGAGTTACACGCTCTCATGGTCGAAGGAAGAGATACTTGACATTGGCAAAGCTCTAGCAAATGAACTACACGATCTTTTGTGCTAGTCTTAGGATTGGGTCTTGTCCATCACATCATTCTCCTAATGATGTGATCCCGTTATCAACGACATCCAATGTCCATAGCCAGGAAACCATGACTATCTGTTGATCACAACGAGCTAGTCAACTAGAGGCTCACTAGGGACATATTGTGGTCTATGTATTCACACGTGTATTACGATTTCTGGATAATACAGTTATAGCATGAATAAAGGACAATTATCATGAACAAGGAAATATAATAATAATACTTTTATTATTGCCTCTAGGGCATATTTCCAACACCACATTGAGTGTGATTTTTCCCGCACACCGTGCTTTCCGACTAGGGATAATTCCCCTGAAGGTTGTGCCGCTTTGGTCAATGCGGCTTTTATCAATTTCCATCTTCTTGAGTGTTTCTTCGTAGATCAAGTTTAATCCGCTTCCGCCGTCCATGAGTACTTTAGTGAGCCAAATGCCGTCCACTATTGGGCTAAGGACCAGAGCGGCTGGTGCCCGGACTGTCTGGACTTGAGGTTTGTCATTAGCATTGAAAGTTATAGCAGTGTCGTTCCACGGATTTATTTTTGCCATATGGCAGATTCCAGCGGGGCTCCGATGAGCTCGCTTGCGCCTATTGTTTGAGGCAAAAGTCTCGAAGACTGTTAGTACCATATTGTGCTCTTTGGCGGGATGTTGTTCTGCTCTATGGCTTACAAGGAGATCCTCGCGACTTTTTGCTACTTGCCGGAGTATCCAACATGCCCTAAGGCTATGGGTTGGTGTTGTGTCCGGCGTACTGTGGAGCTTACATGGCCCATTAAGCCATTCTTCCAATACGGTTCCACGCCCTGGGGCGGGCTTCGACTTCTTGGGGATTGGATCGGCCGGCCTACGAGGATTCGCCCGTTTAGCTCGAACAAAGGTTTTTGTGAGAGCCGGGCTATCCCAAAATTCTGTTTGGGTTTTCCAGGAGCTTTCCATCGCACAGTATTTTTGTACTATGGTTGCTAAGTCAGCAAGGTGTACTATGTCATAGCGACTTATAGCATTAAGGATTCCTTGGTCCGTACGGTTTTTGCAGAAAAGTGAGACTGCGTCCTCCTCGCGATAGTCCTTGACCTTATTTAGCACAAGGAGGAATCTGGCCCAGTAGCAATGCACTGTCTCATGGGGTTCTTGTCTGATATGGGAGAGACGGCTTAAGCACGGATGGGTGTCCGCGACTGATTCCGTATTCTGATCAAGCCTAGCGCCTAGGGGCAGGGGATCCTCCGAGTTCGACAGCTCGGGATCCGGGATGCTGCCCAATTTTTCCGGCCGAATACCCGATCCTAAGTCCGAGATCTGGGCCATGTCTTCCCTCGAGCAGGAGTTCGGCTCAGGGAGCTCCGTGATCCGGACACGATTCATCCTCAAAATAGAGGGGTAATCCACGTGTGGTTCCTCCACTACCGCTATCTCATGGGTGGCCGACGGGGATCTAATGTCCCTTTGGTCGGGTTTAAGCCCAATCCGGTCATAGTCCATAGCGATTCCCAAAGCGGCAATGCGATCCAAGAGCTCATTAAGGGAGGAGAGCTCTATCGGATCCATCTGTTCGGCAAGCTCCGAATTGATGCGAAGGTTATGCGTGATGATCTGAGAGGCCATCTTTGGCGCGACAGCCGATGGGACGGCCATAATGAAGCCGCCAAGTCGGAGAGTTTGGCCTACAGCCAGCGGTCCCCCAGAGGTGATGTTGTCCTTGACAACGAGACGAGCCATCGAGCCTTGCAGCGACGACACAGAGGAACTCTCAATGAAAGCACCAATGTCGGTGTCAAAACCGGCGGATCTCGGGTAGGGGGTCCCGATCTATGCGTCTTAGGCTGATGGTAACAGGAAGCAAGGGACACAATGTTTACCTAGGTTCGGGCCCTCTCGATGGAGGTAAAACCCTACTTCCTGCTTGATTAATATTGAAGATATGAGTAGTACAAGAGTAGATCTACCACGAGATCGTAGAGGCCGAACCCTAGAAGCTAGCCTATGATGGTATGATTGTAATTGTGATCGGCCTTCTAAGGACCATCCTCTCCAGTTTACATAGACACCGGAGAGGGCTAGGGTTTACATGGAGTCGGTTACAAGGAAGGAAACACAATATCCGGATCGCCAAGCTTGTCTTCCACGCAAAGGAGAGTCCCATCCGGACACGGGATGAAGTCTTGAGTCTTGTATCTTCACGCTCCAATAGTCCGGACGATGTATATAGTTCGGCTGTCCGGATACCCCCTAATCCAGGACTCCCTCAATCCTACTCATGCTTGCACCTGGTGTTGATTAATTTTAAGGCATGTTCATGACTGTTGTCGCTCTCTCAGTTGGTCGCTTCCCAGTCTTTTGCTAGCCTTCACTTGTACTAAGCGGGAATACTGCTTGTGCATCCAAACTCAATAAACCCCAAAGTTATTCCATATGAGTCCACCATACCTTCCTATATGCGGTATTTACCTGCCGTTCCAAGTAAATTTGTATGTGCCAAACTCCAAACCTTCAAATGAAATTCTGTTTTGTATGCTCGAGCAGCTCATGTATCAACTAGGGCTGTTTGTATCTTCCATGATAGGGCTGTCCTCAAACTCCATATATTTGCTTTCGCGGAGAAAAAAATCAGAGAGAAAGTTTCATCGTGTTTTATGATACGGAGCCGCTGCCAAGCCCTAATCTCTCTCGGGAGGGCTGATCTGGAGTCCGTTCGGGGCTCTGGAGAGGGGGATTCGTCGCCGTCGTCATCATCAACCATCCTCCATCACCAATTTCATGATGCTCACCGCCGTGCGTGAGTAATTCCATCGTAGGCTTACTGGACCGTGATGGGTTGGATGAGATTTACCATGTAATCAAGTTAGTTTTGTTAGGGTTTGATCCCTAGTATCCACTATGTTCTGAGATTGATATTGCTATGACTTTGCTATGGCTTAATGCTTGCCACTAGGGACCGAGTGCCATGATTTCAGATCTGAACCTATTATGTTTTCATGAATATATGTGAGTTCTTGATCCTATCTTGCAAGTCTATAGTCACCTATTATGTGTTATGATCCGACAACCCCGAAGTGACAATAATCGGGATACTTCTCGGTGATGACCGTAGTTTGACGACTTCATGTATTCACTATGTCTTAATGCTTTGGTCTGGTACTCTATTAAAAGGAGGCCTTAATATCCCTTAGTTTCCACTAGGACCCCGCTGCCACGGGAGGGTAAGACAAAAGATGTCATGCAAGTTCTTTTCCATAAGCACGTATGACTATATGCAGAATACATGCCTACATTACATTGATGAATTGGAGCTAGTTCTGTGTCACCCTATGTTATAACTATTACATGAGGAATCGCATCCGACATAATTATCCATCACTGATCCATTGCCTACGAGCTTTTCACATATTGTGCTTTGCTTATTTACTTTACCGTTGCTACTGTTACAATTGCTACAAAACTGCTATCGTTACTTTTGCCACTGTTTAAAGTTACTTCCATACTACTTTGCTACTAAATACTTTGCTGCAGATACTAAGTTATCCAAGTGTGGTTGAATTGACAACTCAACTGCTAATACTTGAGAATATTCTTTGGCTCCCTTTGTGTCGAATCAATAAATTTGGGTTGAATACTCTACCCTCGAAAACTGTTGCGATCCCCTATACTTGTGGGTTATCAATAGACAAAGTTGCTTCTTCGTGAACCCTTCGTGGGTGGAGCCCTCCGTGGACTTGCGCAACCGTTACCCTTCGTGGGTTGAAGTCTCCATCAACGTGGATGTACGATGGCACCACCTATCGGAACCACGCCAAAAATCTCCGTGTCTTCATTGTGTTGCACACTCCAATCCCATCCCTTTACTTAGCATGCTTTACTTTTTTTCACTGCTTATACTCTTGCCATGCTTGTTTGAAGTGTGTTGGGAATGCTTAAAATTGTGCTAATCTACAACCTCAACTTGAAGAACTTAAAAACTGCTACCTTTACTTGTTGAGTCTCTAATCACCCCCCTCTAGACACCTCTTCTCGATCCTTTCATACGTACCTATTATTGTTCTGAACCGTTGACCCCAAGGTGACAACAATTGGGAAACTCTCCGGGAACGACTGTAATTTGAGGAGTTCAATTTTTTGACTATTTACTGTAGAGCAACAACCCCACAGTCCTTTTTATTCCAGAAATTTTTGACCAGGCTTGTTTAAATCTGGTCCCACCGGGAGTCGAGCCAAGGACCTGGGGTGCTAATAAGGTTGCCGCAACCACTAGGCTACAGGCCCGTTCGTAGGAGTTCATTTATTCACTATGTGTTAATGCTTTGTTCCGCTTCTCTATTAAAAGGAGCCTTAATTACCCTTAGTTTCTATTCGGACCCCGCTGCCATGGGAGGGTAGGACAAAAGATGTCATGCAAGTTCTTATTGCAAGCACATATGACTATATACGGAATACATGCCTACATATGATTGAAGAATTGGAGTTATTGTGTACCGCTCTAAGTTGTGATTGTTACATATTGAATTTCATTCAAATATTCATCGCTAATCGAATGCCTACACTTTATTAATATTGACTTTGCTCAAGTTATTATTACTACTATTGTTCCAATTGCTACAAAACTGCCGTCACTATTACTGTTACTATTGTTACTACTGCTACCATCGCTATCATATTACTGTGCTACTAATAAATTGTTGTAAATCCTAAAAAAATTGTCATGGGAAATTTATCTCACAATTGTGGTCTTTTCAAAATGAAATTATCCTCTCATCAAGTTTAAAAGCTATGACTTGCTTTATAGCAAATCAATTACACCTTAATTCTGAGCAACTATAATTGTAAATATGTTGGATGACCTGCTTGGTATTTGTGTTCCAAGCAAGCATCAAAGTTCATGTACTAATTGGAATTTGTTCCGACCCCTTGAGGTAATATGCAAGTTCTTTACTGTTTGCACAAATTCTCTTCCATGGACCAAAAGAATGCTCATGAAGATCAGGTAGGTATCTTATAGTGTGTGGTGATCTCTGAATACCATATCTTTTAATGCTCTTCTTATTGCGTTGAAAATTTTGTGGCCCCCTTGACAATTCAGTGGCACATACCTAGTAGTAGTAAAAAGAATATTGATTTTTGGAGGGCATGTTGAAGCCTTCTTGTTCAAGTCGGCGTTGATTGGTATAGTTAATTTTTATAGAAATATGATACTTCATTGATTAAATAACATCAATACGTATAATCTCCCCGATACAATCCGGGGTTACATTATAGTAAAACGGGGCTAACAAAGTGCTCGGAACAACGAGCTAGAGTATGTGTTGAGACATTTGACAAACTACTAAAATGGATAAAACAACTGAGAGGTCTTGAACAATTGACTAGATTCATTGAACAAGAGAGTGGCAATCGGAAGCCACCTTTGTGAAGCTCTCTTCTTGAGCAAGGGTCATAGCAGGGTGAGTCCCAAAAGGTTCAGCAATTTTAGGCGTACCAATCCCAGGAAGTCGCTTGCTGCAAGCAAATAAGTAGTTCCTGTTGTGGTCTCGGATCATTACGCCAACCGCCATTAGACGTGAAGTTTGGAACAATGCAACATCAACTTTTATGACGACCGTCCCAAATCCACCACCCTTTTCGCCTCATCTCTCGCGAGCTCGGCAAGGCCCACTTCTAGCAACTCCCAAAAGGGGTCCAGCCGTCCAGGGCATCCGATGACGGTTTTTGAAACATGTTAGGCGGGCCAGAGATATGCTGGAGGCGCTAGAGAGGTCAATGAGAGAGGGGGGAGACCGCGGCCATTAAGAGGGCAGTCGAGGAGGCTTCAGGCGGCGAGCGAGCATGAATGGTCATCCTTTCCACTGAGAAACACGTTAGTGCTCACACGCCTCCCGGCTGCTCACACGACACCTTCCGGCCTGCTCACACGCAAGCTAGGAGGCGATGCCATGATGACCATCCAACGGGAATTGCGGGTACGAGCATGTCGTTAATGGTTAGGTGGCCGTCACCGGGGGTGCGTGGGAGGTCCAGCTGCTTCAAATCTCGCGCGTTGTGCAAGGAGGAGGAAGCTGAAACTTCCCTCCCATGATGTCGGTTTGGTATGGTGCAAGCTCCATATTGGACCTCCGAGCCTCCGAATTGTGGAGGTTGTGAGTTCGTTTATGGAGCGTGCTCCATAATAATGCCGATCGAAAGCCATATATCAATTGTACTAGAGTGTCCTTTTAATATTGACGGTTATCAATGGTGATCAGGACCATATGGCATCTCCCATAGAGTTGCTCTAATAACACCGTTAACCGTACGTGGTTTTATTTCTAAAATGGAACTGAGGATGATCTTAAAAGAGAGCACACGCCATCGTGTATTTAGATCAGAACTGACGCATTCCTAAACTTCCTTATCTCATTTAAGACCAGGGAGCAGACTGCAATTTTCTTTTGTAACTTGAACGTTCCTCTCATAGAACTCTATAGACAAAATAAGACACACCCAACTTTCCACACCGCGGACGTGGAGATGATACTCCAGCATCTTTTCAAACCGGCCGCCGGCCCTGGACGTGTTTCTCCTGGGACGGGCTGTCGTTGGACTCCGCCTCCGCCTGGTACGCTCCTGGTTTCCTCGGATGCAGCGGTGTCCTCTGACCGTGCGTCTTCTGCGGCAGGGGTGGTGGTGCAGGATCACTCCGGCCTGTGTGTGGCGGCTGCCTCCGAACCTTTGCCCGGTGTCTCATCGCCAGAGCTGGCTGAGGCCTTGGCGCTCCCCCGGGCGGTGCAGCTGGCGGGAGAGCAGAACTTTGATCGGGTGATCTTTCAATCCGATTGCCTCTCGGTGGTTCAAAGGATTAACTCTCCGCTCCGGGACAGGTCCATGGTGGGTTCGATCATCGCGGATATCAAGATGGCATCTCGTGCCTTGTCTTCGGTCTCTTTTATGCATGTTCGTCGGCATTGTAATATTTTAGCTCATGTTTTAGCTAAGTCTAGTTTCAACTCTATGAGTCCTGGTGTTTTTCTTTCTGCACCGGATTGTATCCGGAAGACTCTATGTAATATGTTTCCTTGATTAATAAAGGCCGACGTTCTCTCAAAAACTTTCCACACCGCGGAAAGAAAGAAAGATCAACCTACTCCATCCACGAGAAAGAACCTTGATGCCAGGGTGAGGATGGAAACATTGCATGCATCACTATTGTTATCGGTTTATTTTTGAGGAATCAGATGTATGTTTTTTTTAAAAGGGAAATATATTAATATCGCGTAGATACCAATTACACCCAGCCTCTGCACCTACAAAATGTCGTAATGGCATCTAGGATGCACACAACCAAAGAAAAAAATAGAAGAGAAAGGAAAAAACAAAGATTCCGCCACAGCGATCGACTTATCTCAGTAGCCGCACACAAACCACCACCAAGTGCAACACTCGGAAAACATAAAGCAGTGCACAAGCACCATCGTTGTCCGATCCAAGATCTTAGGTTTCACCCTGAAGAAGTCCGAGCTCTCAAAATAATTCCTTCGGCAAGGCAATTGCCAGGCACAATCAATGAAGGCTAGACCTTAGGTTTTCACCTTGAAAGTCATGGCTCGGTACTCGAGGAGCACCACCAAAAATAAATTCCTCCAGTGTTGCCACCCCCACTTGACACTGCTGCTCCTGAGAGTTACCAAACACCTGGCTGACTCCATCGCCTCCAAGGCTCCGTCCGTCTAACTGACCCTTCGATCTCAACCACCATGACCTTCTCCACAGCTGTCTACGCCATAGAAATCGAAAAGCCGACATGTCCTATGATGTCAACAAACAATAGAGCTTCGCACCACGCCGTCATGGAACCTCATAAGCTGATATGGCGTGCACGACCGGATACTACCCAATCCAGATATGTTGGGTAGCATCTCCGACAACAGTTCCGGAACACGTCGGTGACCAAATCAAGGAGGACAAATCATGTAGGACGTCGTGATGATGCGAAAAGAGCACGAGGACATCCACCATTATTTTCACGGCTGCAGGCCCCCACGCCGCCCTGATCCAGCCCGCCGTCGCGTGCCTGCCAGCATCCATGGCCTAAAGCCTGCCGACCAGAACCCCATGCCGCATCAGCCGGCAAGGCGCACGGCCGACCGCAACTTTGGTCGAGTTCGACCAACCCACCCAGATCAGATCAGAGGGATCGACAACCCAAGCCATCGCTGCAAGCCGGGGCACAGCACCGAGAGGAGCACCTCACCACACCCGTCAGATGTATGTATATAGATACTTCTATGTTTTAGTGTGTTTATCACCCATTTCCGTCTATATGTAGTCTATTTTGAATTATCCAAAACATCTTATACTTGTGAACGAAGGGAGTATAAAAGACATTGGGGGGATATGAAATTTTTGGAGGTTAAAAGATCGCATGGGCGAGCGAGGAGGTGGAATCACGAGGATAAGAACGGAGGGAAGGGGCCAAACGAGAGAGGAGGCGTGCAGCTCATCTGCTCGAGTGCTCAGGTGAGGTGGCGGGAGACCGGTCTCCATCGTGTCCTTCGCTGTCGAGCTGGATGGGGGAAGCCCGCCGGTGAATGGCACCGTTAATTATCCACCGCCATCCATCGGTTCGAACGCACAGGACACACTCTTTTATCATGTGGGCCCAGTTTGGTGGGCGGAGTGGGGCCGGTCCAGCTCAAGTTGTACTAGTAGATCTGAAAGGTGTGGTGCTGCTGCATGCTCACTTGACGCTTCGCCGCACCAAGGGCATGATCATTGATCGGCGAGAGGCAGGCGCGCTTCTAGAAGACTTATCCTCCAAGGGACTGGACATTTCATGCTGTGGACTGAGTGATGTGACAGAGCCAAAGATCCCAGGAGCACCAGCGCTACCTGTAGGGTTTTGGGATGCATCATTGGCCATGGACACTAAACTCAGGAGAGCGCGTACCATAACCCGGGAGATGGATCCAAATGATGATTTCTTAGCGGCACGGGAGAAAAAACGCGTAACAGTGGCGCTATCAGCTGCAGCCACACGGCCACACGCGTGTGGCTGAGGTGCTCTATCCGGCCACGTAGCGATCGATCGAGTCTGTGGCATCCATAGATCCGCACGGTCACTGTAACTCAGTCCACGATGGATTATTGCACTTGCCTAACCAGATTACGAGAGGCTACTTGTCAATCAATCAAAGGGAGACAATAATCTCATTAGAATACGCGCTTGCGGATCGATCGTTAAGAGCGACTGTTAGCATATACACTAAGCCACCGACCGGTTAATTAAACCATCACCGTCATTCTGTCCAGGTTCATCGATCTAAGCCTATCGGTCAGATCGTAATAAATTACCGTTGTGCCGCTGGAAATGTTATCCACAAGCAAGCGGGCTTTCCGAGCTGCTGCGAGGGCAACGGGCTTCTAGAAGGAAGGTTAAATACTAGGGCTTGCGAGCTGGAATAGAGTGTCTTGTCTGTGTTGGTGCCTGATCTCATTATATTAGCCGTGGTATTATCACTCCCAGATCTTGTTGATTAGGTTACTTCCGCATAAAATAAGCGGTATGCCTCGTTGGTCGACGGAGAGACGTCCAGCGGAGCAAACATTGCCTAACGTACGGTGGGCGCGGTGCAGCGTTGGGCTGCAAACCGTCAAAGGATTCGTTCGCTCTATTATTGCTCTAATCATCTCGTATTAAGAACCCTACCATACTATAGCACCAGGAAAGCATCTTACGATCTGATCTGAGGCCGGGATGCATGATGCGCATGGCCGCGAAAGAGTGTGATTCGCTGGGCTGGTGATCAACCCGGCTCCCACAGAATTTGTTCGTCCCCACAGAACAGAAGCGGCGCCGAGTCGGTGGAACAAAACGTAGGTTGTCGGACAGGCACCGCTGCTTGCCTTGTCCACGCAGCATCAGCATGCTTTGTGTGCATGCCATGCAGCAGCGGCACATCACATGCGTGTGCCTCGTGCCCCTTGTTTCTTCTTGGTTGAGAAAAGGCAGTTGGATTCTCCTCCCACTCCCACGCCATACATAGGCGGGGCCGAAGCCAGCTATCACCAAGAACTAAAATAACTCAAGATACTGTCCCCTGTTCATTTTCTTTTTGAAAAAGAAACCGTTCGCGGCTTACTCAATCGTACGGCGCAAATACAGAAGAACCGATGACAGGTTGACAGCCAACACAGGTTGACCTCAACCCCTAATGATATACCACTACTAGAAGTTAACTGCTAGTAGTAGTACGCATATATCCTAACCTTGGCATGGCAACCTAGCACACGCGTGGGCGTCTCTCTATGATCTCTGCACCTAGATTCAGTTCTTCCATGGTGAGTTGATTGAGCACGAAGTGAATAGTTGTTCTGCTCCGACTTCACGGACCGTTAGTGAACTCAATAAACGTATTTGTATTTGAAAAATCTGCATCCGATCGGAGACCTTGAGCCCACGAGTAAGCGCGTGTCAACCGAGTAAACTTAACGAATGCCGAGCCACCATCACCATGAAATCCTACAAGTCTCCCTGCTACGTACGGAGTAGGGTATACAATACAAGGCGACACTATTGGATTGGATATACGTGCATGGCTGGTACTGACACGACGAGTGGCGAGCACGTCCGTTCCGCCACGCGACGGGGAGAGTAGAAAGTTGAGTCCGGCTGAAACCGGGACCTGAATACCGATCGCAGTCAGACAGCGGCGAGGGAACGACGCCGCGTTGACCCCCTGCATCCAAGTCTCCGCCTCCAAGCAAGCGGGGCCGCCACAAGATAGAAGAACTCGAGCCTCCAATCAGGAACTCGTCTAGTGCCCGTCCACTGCAGCTGCAGGCTCATTCCTCCTTGAGGGCATCTCCAACAGGTTGTAAGTTGTATGTTAGTTTTGTTGGTAAATGTTTATGTTATCAATCAACAAGCTATCATACAACTACTTTAATGAGTTGTATGTAAACTATCCAATAGACAGTGAGAAAATAAATGTGGTTTTTTTCTATTTCACCTTGGAGCTTGTGCAAAGGTTGTTGGTTAATCTCCATACAACTTTGCTCTCTCTCCACATTCAATGCATGCCACATCATCAGTATGTCCTAGGTGACAAATTTACCAACGCCTATCTTACAACTGTTGGAGATGCCCTGATTGTTCTTTCTTTCAGCACAAGCAATAGCGCGTGGGTCCCACCCACGTGCGCTCCCCCCTCCACGCCATGTGGCCCCGCGTCGGTGGTGGCGGGCCGGATGGTCGACGGACAAAGCGGTGGACAAGTCCTCGTTGGCTTCCAGCCCGCCTGATCTTTTGTGAGTGTGATGGCGCAGGCCACTTCACTTCACTGGTGATGATTGACACCCCGTGCTTGTGCTTTGGCAATTCGGACTCGTCGATCCGCTCGCGGCCGGTGAATGCTGATCGTGTTTCGAGTTTGGACTCTTGTTGCCTAGCGGTTCCATGTGCGCTCGCCTTGCTATAGATTACAAACATCATGTAATTCTTTCTTCTTGTTCTTGTTCTTCTTCTTCTTTTTCTTCTTCTTGTTCTTGTTTTATGTTGAAGGGTTTATTAGCCTGTTTTCACACAGACAGATGTAAAATATCTCCAAAGGAAAGATGATTTGATCTGATCCCCTGCATGTTGCTATGCTTTCTCCCAGCGAGTAGGGTACGTATACATGCAGCAAGCACAGATGCTCTGGTTGTAGGGCAGAGAATGATGACTAAGCGTCGAGTGGATGCTGAGTTGCTGACATGTGATCTAATCTGATCTCCCATCTCTATGTTGATCGACATCGTGGCTGGTGCAGCAGCATGTCATGTGTTGGATAGATCAATCAGATATTTACACTGGGTGGTTCGGCGACCCCATGAGAGGAGAAGAGCACGGTCTCTCTGGGATACGACACTACCATCACATGCATGGATGGATTAGCCCCTCTACCTAGAGCTGATCCATCACACTAGTGCCTATCCCCCCTGACTCGTCGAATAACAATTCGTCAGCCTTTACAGCGTCGTCGTACCTACAAATTGAAGTCCCCGTGTACCGTTGCTTGTACACGAATTTAGAGCATTGCAGTACACCCATGTTGAATGCCGAGTGAGTGCTACGTACAAGGACTACGCACCAAATTGTGTTTGTCCCCAGTCCCCACCGTGGCACCACATGGAACACGTCATCATTAGCTATGTGTGTGTGTGTGTGTGTGTGTGTGTGTGTGTGTGTGTGTGTGTGTCAGTTTTTCTCAGCATTTTCCACCATTATATCTTACTTTACTCCATTGCATACACAACAGATCTAAGCGATAAGATGATGACATGTAAAGCTAATTGGGTCGACAATCTAGATCATCACATACACAATAAGCGTAGTAGTAGTAGTAGTATGCCACTGACAATGGCTGGCATAATTTATGAGGCAATCGATCTAGACGACTGGATAAGCTGTTTAACAGTATCATTTGATCCACAAAAGGGTTCCACTGATAACAACTAATTACGCCCAGCACACAATAAGATAAGCGCAAGGGATCATCATGAATAATAATAAAGAAGATAAAGGTGCGTTCGTTTGGTACATATACTAAGTTTAGGTTTATAAGCAACCATCCAAATATCTGCCGACTACGACTAATTTTGCTTCTCTCTCTAGAGGTAAAGGGTTTAGCTTTTTATCCTCAGTAGTGGGGTAGCACAACGGTAGTAACAGTCCTAGATAAACATAAGGATGTGTACTGCATACGTGAAGCAAACGACCATTCAGTTCCAGGTCTCCTTCAAGGTTGCAAGCATTACACTTTGTCATCCGCAGACAAAAGTGTTCCATTCAATCTGAGCTGGCACAGAAGGTGAATCCCCTAGTGTAATTTGCTTCTAGAAGCAGTCCAACACCTTAATAAAAAAACGTCGCTCCTAAATGCTACAAACACAGAGATCCACCAATACAAAAACCAGAGATCAAGGACATAGAATAACCATGATATGATATCCTTCCATGGATCATTTTAGTGTTTTATTGCTCCCGGTCTCTACATTTAGGATGCACATAACACTTGAAACAGGCTCTCACCCTGCTTTATATATAAAGCAACAGCCGAACCAAGTACACGGTCAAACAATACAAGATGGTGAGATGACCCTCTTACAAAACCGGTCCCAAGATACACGGATCACATACACCGCAAGAGGCAGCGCTACCGAAACGAAACAAAACAAAGGGAGATCCGAGAGCACGGCCACACTACGCCCTACTACACCTAAGCTCCACGACAACGCCCTCAAGAGGGAAAACGACGCATAGCATCGCCGCTGCCGAGTCCACAATGAACAAGGGTCTCCACCCGAAACCTAGACACGGAGAAGAGCACCATAACGACGTCTTCAAGAAGAGAATGGCGCCCACACGGGCCACCATCATCGGCGCCACAACGCAGGGCTTCGTGCAATAGCTCCCACGAGTCACCACGAGGCCTTCATGAATAGCGCGACGAGTCCCGAACCCCAGATCCGGATCAATGCGCCGTCATTGTCATAGACAAAGAGCGCGCCGATTCACCCGTCGCTATGACTCCCGTCGTCCACACGACCAAGAGAAATGGACACCACCACTGCCATGGTGACCGCCGGAGAGTCAACCATGCGGACCATCTTTCAGGGCCATCGCCCCGGCATCCAAGCCACGAGACATCACCGCCCGCCCACATCCCAGTGCACTGATCGCGGATAAAAACCCCGGCATCAGCCCCCGAGGCCGGGTGAGCGCCGCCACCTTAGGGGCGGCCATGCCAGTGATGCCAAGAAAAAAAATCATGTTTATTTTGTATATGTCTCTACATGACTACATGAAGTACTATTACTACATATGATATGAGCGGAAGCCACAAGCCAGGTAAGAGCAAGTATAAGTAGGGTGACATAAGTGGGCTATAAGGGTTGCCACCACAGATTTATAATGATGTGGAGGATAAATGAGAGGAGAGAGAAGAGGGGTGGGATGTAAACTTGTAGCCAGCTGCAGCACGACCTCCAACACACTTTGTGAGAGAAGAAGATGGGGTCAAGCATTAACTACATAGTGTATAAAGCCAACAACTATTATATGAATGGCCTTTTAGGTTGGCTATAAGTGAGGTGGCACAAAGTAAAAGCTAGCAGTCGGCTATATTATTAATCTTGCTCTAAGTTCGATTACTTATCCTGGGAATCCACAGCTAAAATGTTCTTGCAATAATCTACCGACATAGTATCACCAAAAATCATAGTACTTGCGTCACATGTGCAGTTTGATGCTAGAACTTTGAAAATACGGTTTTATGATCACATAACTTGACTCAAGCGTGCAGATATGGTCACACTATGCATATGCGGGCATATTCATACGGATGGCCCCACTTGTCAGTGACTTATGGCTCTGGGAGTGATATATTTTTACACAGAACACCCTCAACAAAACTGTTTGCAGAAAAGGTCAACCACGGCGACGCATTTTTTGCACAAAACACTCTAGAAAAAATTATTTACTGAAAAGCAGGACCACAATACTGTACATATATGCGAAAATTAACGAACAAAAAGCATGTCCTGGTACTCTAATCCAACAACAATTGATTTAACATGAAACAGGAAATGGTCTAGCCATTAGGACATTCTAGTCGGGTAGTTTCATATGGATAACTATGAGGGCATGTATCTACTTGACGAGGACTCATTTGAAGCTTAATTGGGCTGCGGATACTACCGCCCATTTTACATGCGCTATTTTTGTAAAGGATAATTTGTAAATCATAAGTAATAAAGTACGTTCACATATTCGTGTGTTTAAAATATTATACATACATATATTAGTTAATATGGAAATTAAAAATGTTTGTTAAATTAATATGTTTAATGCATCCAGAAAAATATACACTCACGGCTTATATTTAAATTATACAAAATGATGAACACAAACATTTATTAAATATTTATGAATATTTAAGTGTGTAAAAAACTATTCATGACTTATATTCAAAAAGGTTAAATGTGAGCCATGACTGAATATTCATATTAACAGTTCAAATTTTAAATTATGAATATTTTTAATTATACAAACATTAAACTATAAAAATGTGCGCATACTTATTGGAATGATTGTATAATTAAAATAATATTTTTGAATTGTAATTTTGGAAACCAAACCTCTGTCCGGATTACTTCTCGCACAAATGGTTAAAAGTGGATGTATCTAGAACTAAAATTTGTCTAGATACATCCATTTCGCCGACAAAATATTTTCGGACGGAGGAAGTATGCAATATGCCTATTTATATAGTACAAATGTTTATATCTTTATTTAAAAAATAGGGCGGACAAAATGGGCATCAATATTCGTAGCCCATTTAAACTCCACATGTGTCCTCGTTTAATACATATATACGTTCCTTACTTCCTTATACATAGTAGACATCTTGATCTCATCGGTTGTAGTTGCTAGAATATATTGAGTTAAAATTGTTAGTCGCAGTTCGTGTGCTAGTAGATGTTTATTTGGTGTTAATTTCGCATTTGCATTCTCATATGAAAAAATAGTTGGACGTCGGGTCGAGTCCTGGCATACGTTTTTTGTAGTTAATTCTCACAAAAAGTTAGGGTGTTTTGTGCAAAAATGTGTTGCCGTGGTTGAATTTTTTGGCAAATAAACAACATTCAGGGTGTTCTATGTAAGAACACGTCGCGCCAAGCGTCATTAGTCACGGCAAATGGGGCCATACACATGGATACACCGGCATACGCGTACTTTGACCGTATTTGCACGCTTGTGTCAAGTTAGGTGACCACAAAACCATATTTTTAAAGTTCTAGCACCAAACTGAACATGCGACGCAAGTTCTATGACTCCTAAACTATCCGTGCGCTAGCAGTCGCCTATATTATTAATCTTGCTCTAAGTCCGAGTAGTAATCCTGGGAATCCGCAGTTGAAATGTTCTCGCGGTAATCTATTCGTGCGCTGCGACATCCGACATGCCGCTCCCTCGAAAACGACGGGATCGATTGGTCTGACGCTGCGAAATGTTGTGTGTCCATATGTACCTTGCGCGCGGCGCCGGCGCCGGCGCTGGGCCGTTGGCGGAGTGTGAGGCAAGCGCTGACCCCAACTCTCTCGCGAGGTTTGAACTGTGCGCCATACAACTCGAGAAGTCAGGCCAGTGTGATATGGCGAAGATGCATCAATGCGTGCAAAGATTCCGAACGCACGGTGCATGTTGCTTGGGGAGGACGCAGCACGGCAGCAGAGACGCAGGTGATGTCCAATGTTTCCTTGCTATAGAAAAGTAAAGTCGTCCCTTCGACGGGCGACCGGCGGGATCCCGTGGCGTTTGTCCCCTTGCATCGTCGTGCGTCGCCCGCCGTTTGAACTTCACCGTTTCTCGAGGATTTTCTCCAGTTCTTTTCCTTGGGAGTACGTAGGTAGTAGCAGAACATTCCACTGTGACATCGGCATTGGCCATCTGTTTCCATGGTTGTATGCAACAGGGTTGAGCGTACTGTACTTTTACTACTAACATATGGCCACGGGTTCATGCTTCTACGACAATGTTCCGCACAAATGATGGACTGAGAGGGCCAGAAACACGCGTGCCTGCGCTGAAGGGTCCCCGTCCGTCGGTGGGACGCGGCGGATGCACCGTGCACCCACCCAACCAACTGACCCACGCATGCCCTGCTTGGTCCGCAAGTTTGGGCGGGGCCGATGGAGTCAGGGGGGCAGACAAGGCGGTGCAAAAGTCATCCCTGGCCTTGGGGATAAACGAGAGATGCTACGCCGGCCGCGTCGATGATTCTCCCGGTCTCGACGCTGCCGGCGCAGGGTGCATGCAGCGTGAGCAGATACATATTCTGCTTCTAGAACGTGGTCCCTGTACGCATGGTGGGTGTCGACGTGGGATATCTCGCCATGCTGATGATCTGGAGCGCACATGCAGTCACGCAGGCATGCAGCTCATGTGCCGCACAGATCTCTACCTGATCTCAATTTGTCTGCGCCCCGCGAAAAGAAACCATGAGGAGCAATGCTGATAACTCCACCCCCTCACATGCACGATGCATGGCGTTGATTACTATCTCTACGAGTGTTTTGACAAAAAACTACCATTTTAGGGGTTCAGGTCCCATAAAACTACCAGTTTTTAAAATCTGACAGAAAACTACCGAAATTTGCTAATTTTGAAACTAAAAACTACCAAGTCTAGCTAATGGTCGTTTGAACCGTTTTAACCGCGCTTCTCACATTAGTGGCCCACCTACGAGGCTGTCGGCCGGCCTAACGGCCAACAGCGCGTGCTTGCCGTTCGTTAGAGCAGCCGCTCGGTCGGACCGGGTCGGACCAGGTCAAACCTGGCTGGCCGGCTCCCCCATTCCCCACCCTCTCTCACTCTCTTCCTAGCTCCTCCCTAGCCCTAGCCGTCGTCAGCCATGGCGGTTGTGGATGCAAACTCCGGCGGCGATTCAAGCATACCTCCTGACGTGGTCGGCAACGTGGTTTGCGACCTCGCGACGCAGCATCCTTCTCAGTCCGAATCTCATCCTTCGCGGAAGTTGGGTTCGTCGGCGCCGGTGCGACCACCGTCGATGACAAGCACAACTCAAGGCCGATGGAAGCTTCCTCGTTCTGCGGGCGACGACGGGTACGGCCCCATCTGTTAGATTCAGAGATTTTAGTTGTTAGATTAAGATATTTTAATTATTTTCAATTAGGAGAAAATTTAGGCTAGTTTTTTTTGCTTAGTTAGATTCAGCTTTCTATCATGTCTGATAACATCGGTGCCCTTGCAAATTGTTAAAAACTTACACTTTGTTGGGTAAGAAATTGAAAAAAGCAGTTTGTCAGAAACTCAATATTGTGCATACTTAGGTTCACTTATCTAGTTTTCAGTTAATAAAGGTTATTCATTAAACAATTTTCAAAATTGATGACCCAAAGTGGGCAATTTGGTTCCATTTCAATGCCAGAGATTCCGTTGTTCGAAATCTGTACCAGTCATATATTTGACAATGCTTTCTTTTATTGGGAGTGATGGCTTTGTGGTTGATGATTATATGTACTATGTATTTGATGAGGAGAAATGATTAGATGGTTTAGATCAAATATGCTGTGAAGATGATGTGCAACAGATGTTGATCCACTCTCATAATGAAAAGATTCTGAACATAAGAGTAGTAGAAGCTCATGATGCATGTAATGCAGATGAAAACAGAGATAGTTATTTTGCTGAACATTGCATCAACACTCAACAAAGTTGCAGTAAGGTGGTGGATATAAGCATTGACAGAAAGGAAGAGCTCAAGAAAACCATGGTGCAGAGAGAAGCTGGCCTTAATCATTTTGAAGGTGACATTGATGTGTCTGAATTTCTTTCTGATGATGAAGCTGCAAATTCAGATTCAGATGGGAACAATGTGGATTTTCAGTTACAGTATTCCTCTAAAGATGTAGCTGCAAAACAAGATACATCAGTAGTATAGAAACTCAAGGTAGTGAGAAAACCTGGTCCAACCAGTAGATCCCACCATGAGGTTGAGAACATGGAGAAATCAGATTGGTTCCCTAAAGCAGATGAAAAATGTTTCCCTGGTGATTATGGCATCAGTGATGAAGAAGATGAGCCTGAAGGATCCTATAAACTACCAAGTGGTAGGAAGAGAAGGAATAAGAAGTTGAAAGGCATGATATGGTATGATCACAAACTTCCAGGACCAGTAGAAGAGTTATGTAGGGGCTTGTGCTTCACCATCGTGTATGAGTTCAGAGATGCACATAGGGATTTTCACATTAGGACTCTGAGAAATTATCATTACCACAGAAATGCCCCGCATAGGATTATTGTTTGGTGCTCAGAGAGAGCCCAGGGTTGTGATTTTTATATATGTGCCTCTAAGTTAGCTCATGAAAAAACCTTCTGCATCAAGAAGTGTGATATGTTGCACATTTATGGAGCATGTGCAAAGTCCACAAAGGTTACTACTAAGTGGTTGTCAAGGTCAGTAGAGGCAGCATTGAGAGAAGACATTAGATCTCCTATGGATGCATTAGTTAAGAAGACCAAGACTAAGTTTTCAGTGGATGTATCAAGAAGTGTGGCATATAGGGCAAGGAGAAAGGTTGTTGATGTAGGTCAAGGTGACCACAAGTGGAAGTACTTGAGGCTCATGGATTATCTTTAAGCAGTTCTTGACACAAACCCAGGTAGCAGGTGTATAGTAACACCATTTAAAGATCCAGAGAACACACCACCTACTCCTAGATTCAAGTATATGTTCTATTGTTTAGCAGCTTCAAAGGAAGGTTTCCTTAAAGGTTGCAGACCATTTATAGGTCTTGGTGGATGCTTCATCAAGTTAACCACTAGACAGCAAATTTTGCAGCCATAGGAGGGGATGGAAAAACAACATTTATCCTATTGCTTTTGGTTTGGTTGGCAAGGAAGATGGTGACAGTTGGAATTAGTTATTAACTCAATTGAGATGTTGCATTGGCAGTGGCAACAAATTTGGAACATACACTATCATACCTGACAGGAAAAAGGTTGGGAAGAATTTCATTGAGCATTTTAGTGTTATTACTTTTTTGAATTATTTCAGTATGTTCAATTGTAGTAATAATTTGAGAATGTACAAGGCTTGCTTAAGGCAATAAATGAGGTATTTCCTGATTCACCTCTGAAGGAAATATGCCCTAGAGGCAATAATAAAGTCATTATTTTATATTTAGTTATTCATGCTAAAATTGCATTAACCGAAAACTTGATACATGTGTGAATACATAGACAAAACACTGTGTCCCTACTATGCCTCTACTTGACTAGCTTGTGGATCAAAGATGGTTAAGTTTCCTAGACATAGACATGTGTTGTCGTTTGATGAACAAGATCACATCATTAGGAGAATGATGTGATGGACAAGACTCATCCCTCAGCTTAGCATAATGATCGTTTAGTTTTATTGTATTGCTTTCTTCATGTAAAATACATATTCCTCTGACTATGAGATTATGCAACTCCCGGACAGCGGAGGAATGCCTTGTGTGCTATCAAACGTCACAACATAACTGGGTGATTATAAATATGATCTATAAGTATCTCCGAAGGTGTTTGTTGGGTTGGCATAGATTGAGATTAGGATTTGTCACTCAGAATATCGGAGAGGTATCTCTGGGCCCTCTCGGTAATGCACATCATATGAAGCCTTGCAAGCAATGTGACTAATGAGTTAGTTACGGGATGATGCATTACAGAATGAGTAAATAGACTTGCCGGTAACGAGATTGAACTAGGTATGAAGATACCGATGATCGAATCTCGAGCAAGTAACATACCAATGACAAAGGGAATAAGGTATGTTGTCATAGCGGTTCGACTGGTAAATATCTTCATATAATATGTGGGAGCCAGTATGAGCATCCAGGTTCCGCTATTGGTTATTGACCGGAGAGGTGTCTCGGTCATGTCTACATAGTTCTCGAATCCGTAGGGTCCGCACGCTTAATGTTCGATGATGATTTGTATTATATGAGTTATGTGTTTTGGTGAACGAATGTTGTTCGGAGTCCCGGATGAGATCACAGACATGACGAGGAGTCTCGAAATGGTCGAGAGGTAAATATTGACATATTGGAAGGTAGTATTCGGACACCGGAAGTGTTCCGGAGTGTATCAGGTACATATAGGAGTACCGGGGGGAGGGGGTTACCGGAACCCTTCGGGGGCAAGATATGGGCCATAGGAGGGAGGCACACCAGCCCACAAGGGGTGGCGCACCCCCCACCATGGAAGGAGGCCGAATTGGACTAGCGGAGGGGGCGGCGCCACCCTTTCCTTCTCCCCCCTCTCTCCTTCCCCCTTTCCCCCTCCGGTAAAAGGAAGGGGGGAGGGGGGGAATCCAACTAGGATCCCAAGTAGGATTCCTCCTACTTGGTCGCATATAGGGCCGGCCTCCTCTCCGTCCCTCCTTTATATACGGGGGGGGGGGGGCTACAACACACATCAATTGTTCCAAGCCGTGTGCGGCGCCCCCTCCAGAGTTTACGCCTCTGGTCACTCTCGCGGTGCTTAGGTGAAGCCCTGCGCGGATCACATCACCATCATCGCCACCGTGCCGTCGTGCTGACGGAACTCATCTACTTCCTCGACCCTTTGCTGGATCAAGAGCTCGAGGGACGTCATCGCCCTGAACATGTGCAGAACTCGGAGATATCGTACGTTCGGTACTTGATCGGTCGGAATGAGAAGACGCTCGACTACATCAACTGCATTAAGCTAATGCTTCTGCCCCTATCGTTGCTATGCATCTCCTAGATAGATCTTGCATGAGCGTAGGATTTTTTTTGAAATTCCATGCTACGTTTCCCAACAGTGGCATCCGAGCCAGGTCTATGCGTAGATGATATGCACGAGTAGAACACAAAGAGTTGTGCGCGATGATCGTCATACTGCTTACCACCAATGTCTCATTTTGATTCGGTAGTATTGTTGTAATAAGCGGCCCAAACCAACCTTACATGACCGCGTTCATGAGACCGGTTCCACCGACAGACATGCAACTAGTTTTGCATAAAGGTGGCTCGCGGGTGTCTATTTCTCCTACTTTAGTTGAATCGAATTTGACTGCGGCCGGTTCTTGTTGAAGGTTAAAACAACAAACCTGATAAATCACTGTTGTGGTTTTGTGTCGTAGGTAAGAATGGTTCTTGCTAGAAGCCCGTAGCAGCCACATAAAACTTGCAACAACAATGTAGAGGACGTCTAACTTGTTCTTGCAGGGCATGTTGTGATGTGATATGGTCAAGACATGATGTGATATACGTTGTTGTATGAGATGATCATGTTTTGTAAAAGTTATCGGCAACTGGAAGGAGACTTATGGTTGTCGCTTTATTGTATGAAATACAAAAGCCATGTAATTGCTTTGCTTTATCACTAAGTGATACGTCTCCAGCGTATCTATAATTTTTGATTGTTCCATGCTATTATATTATCTATTTTGTATGTTTAATAAGAATTTATACGCTATTTTATATTATTTTTGGGACTAACCTATTAGCCGAGGGCCCAGTGCCACTTTCTGTTTTTTTCCTATTTTAGAGTTTTGCAGAAAAGGAATACCAAACGGAGTCCAAACGGAATGAAACCTTCGTGATGATCTTTCTTGGACCGAAAGGAAACCAGAAGACTTGGAGATGAAGTCAAGGATGCAACAAGGTGGCCACGAGGCAGGAAGGCACACCCAGGGGGTAGGGAGCCCCCCCACCCTTGTGGGCCCCTCGTAGGTCCCCTGACCTAGTTTCTTTACCTATATATACCCTTATACCTTGAAAAAAACCAAGAGAGCCATGAAACCACTTTTCCACCACCGCAACCTTCTGTACCCATGAGATTCCATCTAGGGACCTTTTTCGGCGTCCTGCCATAGGGGGATTCGATCACGGAGGGCTTGTACATCAACACCATTACCTCTCTGATGAAGCGTGAGTAGTTTACCATAGACCTTCGGGTCCATAGTTATTAGCTAGATGGCTTCTTCTCTCTCTTTAATTCTCAATACCATGTTCTCCTCGATGTTCATGGAGATCTATTCGATGTAATATTCTTTTGCGGTGTGTTTGCCGAGATCCGATGAATTGTGGATTTATGATCAAGATTATCTATGAATATTATTTGCTTCTTCTCTGAATTCTTAAATGCATGATTTGATATCTTTGCAAGTCTCTTCGAATTATCGGTTTTGTTTGGCCTACTAGATTGATCTTTCTTGCAATGGGAGAAGTGCTTAGCTTTGGGTTCAATCTTGCAGTGTCCTTTCCCAGTGACAGTAGGGGAAACAAGGCACGTATTGTATTTTTGCCATCGAGGAAAACAAGATGGGGTTTTCATCATATTGCTTGAGTTAATTCCTCTACATCATGTCGTCTTACTTAATGCGTTACTCCGTTCTTTATGAACTTAATACTCTAGTTGCATGCTGGATAGCGGTCGATGTGTGGAGTAAGAGTAGTAGATGCAGGCAGGAGTCGGTCTACTTGACACGGATGTGATGCCTATATTCATGATCATTGCCTTAGATGTCGTCATAACTATGCGCTTTTCTATCAATTGCTCGGCAGTAATTTGTTCACCCACCGTAATATTTGCTATCATGAGAGAAGCCTCTAGTGAAACCTATGGCCCCCGGGTCTCTTTTCCATATTATTTAATCTCGTTTACATCTTGCTAGTTTCTGATCTACTATTTTGCAATCTTTTACTTTCCGATCTATAAACCAAAAATACCAAAAATATTTATTTTAGCATTTATCTATCTCTATCAGATCTCACTTTTGCAAGTGACCATGAAGGGATTGACAACCACTTTATCGCGTTGGGTGCAAGTTGTTGATTGTTTGTGCAGGTATTCGGTGACTTGTGCGCTGTCTCCTACTGGATTGATACCTTGGTTCTCAAAATTGAGGTAAATACTTACACTACTTTGCAACATCACTCTTTCCTCTTCAAGGGAAAACCAACGCAAGCTCAAGAGGTAGCAAGAAGGATTTCTGGCACCGTTGCCGCGGAGATCTACGTCAAGTCAATCCATACCAAGTACCCATCATAAACTCCTCCCTTGCATTACATTATTCTCCATTCGCCTCTTGTTTTCCTCTCCCCCACTTCTAAAACGATTTTCGATAACTTTTGCCTTTTCTTCGCCCCTCTTCCGTTCCTCTCTTTTCACTTGCTTCTTGTGTGCTTGTGTGTTGAATTGATTGCTTTGTCACGATGTCTCAAGATAATACCAAATTGTGTGACTTTTCTAATGCCAACAACAATGATTTTTTAGCACTCCGATTGCTCCTACCACCAATGCTGAATCTTGTGAAATCAATGCTGCTTTGCTGAATCTTGCTACGAAAGATCAATTTTCTGGCCTTCCTAGTGAAGATGCCGCATCCCGTCTAAACAATTTCGTTGATTTGTGCGATATGTAAAAGAAGAAAGATGTGGATAATGATATTTTTAAATTGAAGTTATTTCCATTTTCGCTTACAGATCATGCTTAAACTTGGTTCTTGTCTATGCCTAAAAATAGTATTGATTCGTGGAATAAGTCTAAAAATACTTTCACCTCTAAGTATTTTCCTCCCGCTAATATCATCTCCCTTAGGAATGATATTATGAAATTTAAGAAACTTGATCATGAGCATGTTGCACAATCTTGGGAGAGGATGAAATTGATGATACGTAATTGCCCTACACATGGTTTGAATTTGTGGATGATTATACAAAAAATTTATGCCGGATTGAATTTTTCTTCTAGAAATCTTTTAGATTCGGCCGCGGGAGGCACTTTTATGGAAATCACTTTAGGAGAAGCTACTAAGCTCCTAGATAATACTATGGTTAATTATTCTCAATGGCACACTGAAAGATCCACTAGTAAAAAAGTTCATGCGATTGAAGAGACTAATGTTTTGAGTGGAAAGATGGATGAACTCATGAAATCATTTGCTAATAAAACTGTTTCTTCTGATCCTAATGATATGCCTTTGTCCACTTTGATTTAGAATAATAATGAATCTATGGACGTGAATTTTGTTGGTAGGAACAATTTTGGTAACAACGCGTATAGAGGCAATTTTAATCCTAGGCCATTTCCTAGTAATTCCTCTAATAATTATGGTAATTCCTACAACAAATCTTATGGAAATTTTAATAAGATGCCCTCCGATTTTGAGAATAGTGTTAAAGAATTTATGAGTTCTTAAAAGAATTTCAATGCTTTGATTGACGAAAAATTGCTTAAGATTGATGAGTTGTCTAGGAATGTGGATATAATTTCTCTTGATGTTGATTCTTTGAAACTTAGATCTATCCCACCTAAGCATGATATGAATTAGTCTCTCAAGGCCATGAGAATTTCCATTGATGAGTGCAAAGAAAGAACTGCTAAGATGCGTGCTAAAAAGATTGATTTGTAAAAGCGTGTTCTTCTAGTTTTCATGATAATAATGATGAAGATCTAAAAGTGATTGATGTATCTCCTATTAAATCTTTGTTTTCTAATTTAAATCTTGATAAAGAAGGGACTGGAGATGAGTCAACTTTAGTTAAAAGGCATCCCAATGATTCGGAGTTTTTAGATCTTGATGCAAAAATAGATAAAATAGGGATTGAAGAGGTCAAAACTTTAAGTAGCAATGAACCCACTCTTTTGGATTTCAAGGAAATTATGATAATTGTTCTTTAATAGATTGTATTTCCTTGTTGCAATCCGTGTTAAATTCCCCTCATGCTTATAATCAAACAAAGCTTTCACTAAACATATCGTTGATGCTATGATGCAATCTTTTGAAGAAAAGCTTGAACTAGAAGTTTCTATCCCTAGAAAACTTTATGATGAGTGGGAATCTACTATTAATATTAAGATTAAATGTTATGAATGCTATGCTTTGTGTGATTTGGGTGCTAGTGTTTCTATGATTCCAAAAACTTTGTGTGATGTGCTAGGTTTCCATGAATTTGATGATTGTTCTTTAAATTTGCATCGTGCCGATTCCACTATTAAGAAACCTATGCGAAGGATTAATTATGTTCTTATTGTTGGAAATAGGAATTATGTTCCAGTATATTTCATTGTTCTTTATATAGATTGCAATCCTACATGTCCTGTTATTCTTGGTAGACCTTTCCCTAGAACGATTGGTGCAATTATTGATATGAAAGAAGGAAACATTAGATTCCTATTTCCGTTAAGGAAAGGCATGGAACACTTTCCTAGTAAGAAAATTAAATTGCCTTATGAATCTATTATGAAAGCCACTTATGGATTGCATACCAAAGATGGCAATACCTAGATCTATTCGCATTTTTATGCTAAGCCAGGGGCATTAAACGATAGCGCTTGTTGGGAGGCAACCCAATTTTATTTTTTGTTCTTTGCTTTTTGCTCCTGTTTAGTAATAAATAATTCATATAGCCTATATTTAGATGTGGTTTTAAGTTTTAATTAGTGTTTGTGCAAAGTGGAACCTTTAGGATAACTTACGGTGATAGTTGTGTTGATCCTGGTGAAAATCAGAAACTTTTATGCTTAGTAAACTAGTTTTGAAAATTCACATAAACGTGCTTTTGATCTGATTCTTTTTTATATGGATTTGTACACAAATTATTCAGGTTTTACTTTTTTTTAGGATTTTTAGAGTTACATAAGTATTCGAGAGTTACAGGTTACTACAGACTGTTCTGTTTTTGACAGATTCTGTTTTCCGCGTGTTGTTTGCTTATTTTGATGAATCTATGAGTAGTATCGGGGGGTATGAACCATGGAGAAGTTGGAATACAGTAGATATTACACCAATACAAATAAATAATGAGTTTGCAACAGTACCTTTAAGTGGTGATTTATTTTCTTGTACTAACGAAGCTCATGAGATTTTCTGTCGAGTTTTGTGTTATGAAGTTTTCAAGTTTTGGGTAAGGATTTGATGGACTTTGGAATAAGGAGTGACAAGAGCCTAAGCTTGGGGATTCCCAAGGCACCCCAAGGTAAAATTCAAGGACAACCAAAATCCTAAGCTTGGGGATGCCCCCGGAAGGCATACCCTCTTTCGTCTTCGTCTACCGGTAACTTTACTTGAGGCTATATTTTTATTCACCAGATGATATGTGTTTTGCTTGGAGCATCTTGTATGATTTAAGTCATTGCTTTTTATTTTACCACAATCATCCTTGATGTAAACACCTTTTGGGAGAGACACGCATGAATCGTGATTTATTAGAATACTCTATGTGCTTCACTTATATCCTTGAGCTAGGCAATATTGCTCTAGTGCTTCACTTATATCTTTTTAGAGCACGACACTGGTTTTATTTTATAGAAATTCTTGAACTCTCATGCTTCCCTTATATTATTTTGAGAGTCTTTTAGAACAGCATGGTAATTTGCTTTGGTTATAAAACTAGTCCTAATATGATGGGCATGCAAGATGGATATAATAAAAACTTTAATATAAAGTGCATTGAATACTATGAGAAGTTTGATTCTTTACGATTGTTTTGAGATATGAAGATGGTGATATTAGAGTCATGCTAGTAGAGTATTTGTGAATTTGAGATATACGTGTGTTAAAGTTTGTGATTCCCGTAGCATGCACATATGGTGAACCGTTATGTGATGAAGTTGGAGCATGATTTATTTATTCATTGTCTTCCTTATGAGTGGCGGTCGGGGACGAGCGATGGTCTTTTCCTACCAATCTACCCCCTAGGAGCATGCGCGTAGTACTTTGTTTCGATAACTAATAGATTTTTGCAATAAGTATGTGAGTTCTTTATGACTAATGTTGAGTCCATGGATTATACGCACTCTCACCCTTCCACCATTGCTAGCCCCTCTTGTGCCACACAACTTTCGCCGGTACCATAACACCCACCAATACCTTCCTCAAACAGGCACCATACCTACCTACTATGGCATTTCCATAGCCATTCTGAGATATATTTCCATGCAACTTTCCACTGTTCCGTTTATTATGACATGCTCCATCATTGACATATTGCTTTGCATGATTATGTAGTTGACATCGTATTTGTGGCAAAGCCACCATTCATAATTTTTTTCATACATGTCACTCTTGATTCGTTGCACATCCCGGTACACCACCGGAGGCATTCACATAGAGTCATATTTTGTTCTAAGTATTGAGTGGTAATTCCTTAGTTGTAAGTAAATAAAAGTGTGATGATCTTCATTATTAGAGCATTGTCCCATGCGAGGAAAGGATGATGGAGACTATGCTTCCCCCACAAGTCGGGATGAGACTTCGGACGAAAAATAAAAAATGAAAAAATGAAAAAAAGAGGCCATAAAAAAAGAGAGAAGGCCCAAATAAAAAAATGAGAGAAAAAGAGAGAAGGGACAATGGTACTATCCTTTTACCACACTTGTGCTTAAAAGTAGCACCATGATCTTCATGGTATCGAGTCTCCTATCTTGTCACTTTAATAGACCAGTGGGAATTTTTCATTATAGAAATTGGCTTGTATATTACAATGATGGGCTTCCTCAAAGTGCCCTAGGTCTTCGTGAGCAAGCGAGTTGGATGCACACCCACTTAGTTTCTTTTTGAGCTTTCATACACTTATAGCTCTAGTGCATTCGTTGCATGGCGATCCCTACTCACTCACATTGATATCTATTGATGGGCATCTCCATAGCCCGTTGATACGCCTAGTTGATGTGAGACTATCTTCTCCTTTTTGTCTTCTCCACAACCACCATATTCTATTCCACCATAGTGGTATATACATGGCTCACGCTCATGTATTGCGTGAAGATTGAAGAAGTTTGAGAACATCAAAAGTATGAAACAATAGCTTGGCTTGTCATCGGGGTTGTGCATGATTTAAATAGTTTGTGTGATGAAGATAGAGCATAGCCAGACTATATGATTTTGTAGGGATAGATTTCTTTGTCCATGTTATTTTGAGAAGACATGATTGCTTTGTTAGTATGCTTGAAGTATTATTGTTTTTATGTCAATATTAAACTTTTGTTTTGAATCTTTCGGATCTGAACATTCATACCACAATAATGAAAATTACATGGATAAATATGTTAGGTAGCATTCCACATCAAAAATTCTGTTTTTATCATTTACCTACTCGAGGACGAGCAGGAATTAAGCTTGGGGATGCTTGATACGTCTCCAACTATCTATAATTTTTGATTGTCCATGCTATTATATTATCTATTTTGGATGTTTAATGTGCATTTATATGCTATTTTATATTATTTTTGGGACTAACCTATTAACCTAGGGCCCAGTGCCAGTTTTTGGTTTTTTTGCCCATTTTAGAGTTTCGCAGAAAAGGAATACCAAACGGAGTCCAAACGGAACGAAACCTTCGCAGCGATCTTTCTTGGACCGAATGGAAACCAGAAGACTTGGAGATGAAGTCGGGGACGCAACGAGGCGGCGATGAGGCAGGAGGGCATGCCCAGGGTGTAGGGCGCGCCCCCATCCTCATGGGCCCCTCATAGCTCCCCTAACCCAGTTCCTTCGCCTATATATATACCCTTATACCCTGAAAACACCCAGGAGAGCCACGAAACCACTTTTCCACCGCCGCAACCTTCTGTACCTGTGAGATCCCATCTAGGGACGTTTTCCGGCATCCTGCCGAAGGGGGATTCTATCATGGAGGGCTTCTACATCAACACCATTACCTCTCCGATGAAGCATGAGTAGTTTACCATAGACCTTCGGGTCCATAGTTATTAGTTATATGGCTTCTTCTCTCTCTTTGATTCTCAATACCATGTTCTCCTTGATGTTCTTGGAGATCTATTTGATGTAATATTCTTTTGCGGTGTGTTTGTCAAGATCCTATGATTTGTGGATTTATGATCAAGATTATCTATGAATATTATTTGGTTCTTCTCTGAATTCTTATATGCATGAGTTGACATCTTTGCAAGGCTCTTCAATCTTGCGGTGTCCTTTCCCAGTGATAGTAGGGGCAGCAAGGCACGTATTGCATTGTTGCCATCGAGGAAAACAAGATGGGGTTTCATCATATTGCTTGAGTTAATTCCTTTACATCATGTCATCTTACTTAATGCGTTACTCCGTTCTTTATGAACTTAATACTCTAGATGCATGCTGGATAGTGGTTGATGTGTGGAGTAATAGTAGTAGATGCAGGCAGGAGTCGATCTAATTGACACGGACGTGATGCCTATGTTCATGATCATTGCCTTAGATGTCGTCATAACTATGCGCTTTTCTATCAATTGCTCGGCAGTAATTTGTTCACCCACCGTAATATTTGCTATCATGAGAGAAGCCACTAGTAAAACCTGTGGCCCCCGGGTCTGTTTTCCATATTATTTAATCTCATTTACATCTTTCTAGTTTCCGATCTACTATTTTGCAATCTTTTACTTTACGATCTATAAACCAGAAATACAAAAAATATTCACTTTACTGTTTATCTACCTCCATCAGATCTCACTTTTGCAAGTGATCGTGAAGGGATTGACAACCCCTTTCTCGCATTGGGTGCAAGTTTTTGTTTTTTTGTGCAGGTATTCGGTGACTTGTGCGTTGTCTGCTACTGGATTGATACCTTGGTTCTCAAAACTAAGGGAAATACTTATGCTACTTTGCTGCATCACCCTTTCCTCTTCAAGGCAAAACCAACGCAACCTCAAGAGGTAGTAATAAGTGGTAGCGATAGTCGTAGAAGCAATAGTTGGTGAGACGACCACGGCACTACGATGGAGATCAAGGTGTCAAGCCGGTGACGATGGAGATCATGACGTTGCTTTGGTGATGGAGATGAAAAGCACAAGATGATGATGGGCATATCATGTCACATATTTTGATTGCATGTGATGTTTATCTTTATTCATCTTATTTTGCTTAGTACGGTGGTAGCATTATAAGATGATCCCTTATCTAAATTTCAAGGTATAAGTGTTCTCCCCGAGTATGCACCGTTGTGACAGTTCTTCGTGTTGAGACACCACGTGACGAACGGTTGTGATAGGCTCTATGTTCACATACAACGGGTGAGCCAGTTTTGCACATGCGGAATACTCGGGTTAAACTTGACGAGCCTAGCATGTACATACATGGCCTCGGAACACTTGAGACCGAAAGGTCGAACGTGAATCGTATAGTAGATCTGGTCAACATAGAGATGTTCACCATTGATGACTACTCCATCTCACGTGATGATCGGACTTGGTTTAGTTGATTTTGATCACGTATCATTTAGATGACTTGAGGGATGTCTATCTAAGTGGGAGTTCTTAAGTAATTTGATTAATTGAACTTAATTTATCATGAACTTAGT
The DNA here is from genome assembly GCF_018294505.1 of Triticum aestivum. Taxonomy (NCBI): domain Eukaryota; kingdom Viridiplantae; phylum Streptophyta; class Magnoliopsida; order Poales; family Poaceae; genus Triticum; species Triticum aestivum. Next base: position 91,220,504 of record NC_057804.1, read on the forward strand.
CCTGATAGTTTTGCATATCTATGTTGTAGATCAATGGCCCATGCTACCGCCCCCTTGAATTCTAATGCGTTCCTAGAGAAATCTAAGTTGAAACATAATGGTAGCAACTACACAGGCTGGGTCCGTAACTTGAGGATTATCCTCATTGCTGCATAGAAGAATTATGTCCTTGATGCACCGCTATGTGAAAGGACTATTGCAGGAGCATAAGCTGACGTTATGAACGTATGGCAAGCTCGATCTCATGACTACTCATTAGTTCAGTGTGCCATGCTTTACGGCTTAGAATCGGGACTTCAAAGGCGTTTTGAACGTCATGGACCATATGAGATGTTCCAGGAGTTGAAGTTAATATTTCAAGCAAATGCCCGAGTTGAGAGATATGAAGTCTCCAACAAGTTCTATAGCTGCAAGATGGAGGAGACCAGTTTTGCCAGTGAACACATACTCAGAGTGTCTGGATATCATAATCACTTGACTCAGCTGGGCATTAATCTTCCAGATGATTGTATCATTGATAGAGTTCTTCAATCATTGCCACCATGCTACAAAGGCTTCATGATGAACTACAATACGCAAGGGATGGAAAAGACTATTCCCATGCTCTTCGCAATGCTCAAGGCTGCGGAGGTAGAAATCAAGAAGGAGCATCAAATGTTGATGGTTAACAAGACCACTAGTTTCAAGAAGAAGGGTAAAGGAAAGAAAGGAAATTCAAGAAGAATGGCAAGCAAGTTGTCACTCCTGGGAGGAAACCCAAAGTTGGACCCAAGCTTGAAACTGAGTGCTTCTACTGCAAAGGGACTGGTCACTTGAAGCGGAACTGCCCCAAGTATTTTGCGGATAAGAAGGATGGCAAAGTAAACAAAGGTATATTTGATATACATGTTATTGATGTGTACCTTACTAATTCTCGTAGTAGTGCCTGGGTATTTGATACCGGTTTGGTTGCTCATATTTGTAACTCGAAACATGGACTACGGATTAAACGAAGATTGGCTAAGGACGAGGTGACGATGCGCATTGGAAATGTTTCCAAGGTCGATGTGATTCTCGTCGGCACGCTACCTTTACATCTACCTTCGGGATTAGTTTTAGACCTGAATAATTGTTATTTGGTGCCAACATTGAGCATGAACATTATATCTGGATATTGTTTAGTGCGAGACGGTTATTCATTTAAATTAGAGAATGATGGTTGTTCTATTTATATGAGTAATATCTTTTATGGTCATGCACCCTTGAAGAGTGGTCTATTTCTGTTGAATCTCGATCGTGTTGATGCACATATTCATAATGTTGATGCCAAAAGATGCAAAGTTGATAAAGATAGTGCAACTTATTTGTGGCACTACCGTTTAGGTCATATCGGTGTAAAGCGCATGAAGAAACTCCATGCAGATGGACTTTTGGAATCACTTGATTATGAATCATTTGATACTTGCGAACCGTGCCTCATGGGCAAGATGACTAAAACTCCATTCTACCGGAACAATGGAACGAGCTAATGACTTCTTAGAAATAATACATACCGATGTATGCGGTCCGATGAGTGTTGATTCTCGTGGCGGGTATCATTATTTTCTGACCTTCATAGATGATCTAAGCAGATATGGGTATATCTACTTAATGAAACACAAGTCTGAAACATTTGAAAAGTTCAAACAATTTCAGAGTGAAGTGGAGAATCATCGTAACAAGAAAATAAAGTTTCTACGATCTGATCATGGTGAGTTACGAGTTTGTCCTTCATTTAAAACAATGTTTTATAGTTTCACAACTCACGCCACCTGGAACACCAGAGCGTAATGGTGTGTATGAACGTCGTAACCGCACTATATTAGATATGGCGCAGTCTATGATGTCTCTTACCAATTTACCACTATTGTTTTGGGGTTATGCATTAGAGATAGCTGCATTCACGTTAAACAGGGCACCATCAAAATCCGTTGAGACAACACCGTATGAACTATGGTTTGGTAATATACCTAAGTTGTTGTTTCTTAAAGTTTGGGGATGTGATGCTTATGTCAAAAGGCTTCAGCCTGATAAGCTCGTACCCAAATTGGAGAAGTGCGTCTTCGTAGGATACCCTAAGGAAACAATTGGGTACACCTTCTACCACAGATCTGAAGGCAAGATCTTTGTTGCCAAGAATGGAACCTTTCTAGAGAAGGAGTTTCTCTCAAAAGAAGTGAGTGGGAGGAAAGTAGAAGTTGATGAGGTAATTGTACCTTCTCTCAATTTGGCAAGTAACTCATCTGAGAAATCCGTTTCTGTGATGCCTACACCAACTAGAAAGGAAGCTAATGATAATGATCATGAAACTTCAGATCAAGTTACTACAGAACCTCGTAGGTCAACCAGAGCATGATCCGCACCAGAGTGGTACGGTAATCCTGTTCTGGAAGTCATGTTACTTGACCATGACGAACCTACGCACTATGAAGAAGCTATGATGAGCCCAGATTCTGATAAATGGCTTGAGGCCATGAAATCTGAGATAGGATCCATGTATGACAACAAAGTATGGACTTTGGTGGATTTGCCCGATGATCGGCGACCCATAGAGAAAAAATGGGTCTTCAAGAAGAATACTGACACTGATGGTAATGTTACTGCCTATAAAGCTCGACTTGTTCCAAAAGGTTTTTGACAAGTTCAAGGAGTTCACTACAATGAGACTTTCTCACCTGTAGCCATGCTTAAGAGTGTCCGAATCATGTTAGCAATTGCCGCATTTTACTATTATGAAATTAGGCAAATGGATGTCAAAACTGCATTCCTTAATGGATTTTTTAAAGAAGAGTTGTATATGATGCAACCAGAAGGTGTTGTCGATCCAAAAGGTGCTAACAAAGTGTGCAAAATCCAGCGATCCATTTATGGACTGGTGCAAGCATCTCTGAGTTGGAATATACACTTTGATGAGGTGATCAAAGCATATGGTTATATACAGACTTTTGGAGAAGGCTGTATTTACAAGAAAGTGAGTGGGAGCTCTATAGCATTTCTAATATTATATGTGGATGACATATTGTCTAGTGTAAAATGATGTAGAATTTTTGGATAGCATAAATGTATACTTGAATAAAAGTATTTCAATGAAAGACCTCGGTGAAGCTGCTTATATATTGGGCATCAAGATCTATAAAGATAGATCAAGATGCTGGATAGGACTTTCACAAAGCACATACCTTGATAAAGTTTTGAAGAAGTTCAAAATGCATCAGTCAAAGAAAGGGTTCTTGCCTGTGTTACAAGGTGTGAAGTTGAGTCAGACTCAATGCACGACCACTACAGAAGATAGAGAGAAAATGAAAGTCATTCCCTATGCCTCAGCCATAGGTTCTATCATGTATGCTATGTTGTGTACCAGACCTGATGTGTGCCTTGCTATAAATTTAGCAGGGAGGTACCAAAGTAATCCATGAGTGGAGGTACCAAAGTAATCCATGAGTGGATCACTGGACAGCGGTCAGAAACATCCTGAAGTACCTAAAAAGGACTAGGGATATGTTTCTTGTTTATGGAGGTGACAAAGAGCTCGTCATAAATGGTTACATCGAAGCTAGCTTTGACACTGATCCGGATGACTCTAAGTCACAAACTGGATATGTATTTATATTGAATGGTGGAGCTGTTAGTTGGTGCAGTTCCAGGAAGAGCGTCGTGGCGGGATCTACGTGTGAAGCAGAGTACATAGCTGCTTCGGAAGCAACAAATGAAGGAGTCTGGATGAAGGAGTTCATATCCGATCTAGGTGTAATACCTAGTGCATCGGGTCCAATGAAAATCTTTTGTGACAAAACTGGAGCAATTGCCTTGGCAAAGGAATCCAGATTTCACAAAAAGGCCAAACACACAAAGAGACGCTTCAACTCCATCCGAGATTTTGTCAAGGAGGGAGACATAGAGATTTGCAAAATACATACGGATCTGAATGTGGCAGACCCATTGACTAAGCCTCTTCCACGAGCAAAACATGATCAACACCAAGACTCCATGTGTGTTAGAATCATTACAATGTAATCTAGATTATTGACTCTAGTGCAAGTGGGAGACTGAAGGAAATATGCCCTAGAGGCAATAATAAAGTTGTTTTTCGATATTTACTTATTCATGATAAATGTTTTTTATTCATGCTAGAATTGTATTAACGGAAACTTGATACATGTGTGAATACATAGGAAAAACACTGTGTCCCTACTATGCATCTACTTGACTAGCCCATCCGTTAGCTTAGCATAATGATCGTTCAGTTTTATTGCTATTGCTTTCTTCATGTCAAATACATATTCCTCTGACTATGAGATTATGCAACTCCCGGACACCTGAGGAATGCCTTGTGTGCTATCAAACGTCGCAACATAACTGGGTGATAATAAAGATGCTCTATAGGTATCTCCAAAGGTGTTTGTTGGGTTGGCATAGATTGAGATTAGGATTTGTCACTCAGAATATCGGAGAGGTATCTCTGGGCCCTCTCGGTAATGCACATCATATGAAGCCTTGCAAGCAATGTGACTAATGAGTTAGTTACGGGATGATGCATTACGTAACGAGTAAATAGACTTGCCGGTAACAAGATTGAACTAGGTATGAAGATACCGACGATTGAATCTCGGGCAAGTAACATATCGATGACAAAGGGAATAAGGTATATTGTCATAGAGGCTCGACCGATAAATATCTTTGTAGAATATGTGGGAGCCAGTATGAGCATCCAGGTTCCGCTATTGGTTATTGACCGGAGAGGTATCTCACCCATGTCTACATAGTTCTCGAACCCGTAGGGTCCGCACACTTAACATTCGATGATGATTTGTATTATATGTGTTATGTCTTTTGGTGACCGAATGTTGTTCAGAGTCCCGGATGAGACCACGTACATGACGAGGAGTCTCGAAATGGTCGAGAGGTAAAGATTGATATATTGGAAGGTAGTGTTCGAACACTGGAAGTGTTTCAGAGTGTATCGGGTACATATCAAAGTACCGGGGGGGGGGGGTTACCAGAACCCCCCGGTGGAAGGTATGGGCCATATGGGCCGGAGGAGGGAGGCACACCAGCACACAAGAGGTGGCGCGCCCCCACCAGGAAAGGAGGCCGAATTGGACTAGGGGAGGGGGCGGTTCCCCCTTTCCTTCTCCCCCTCTCCCCCTTCGATAAAAGGAAGGGGGGGGGGGGGCGAATCCAACTAGGAGCCCAAGTAGGATTCCTCCTACTTGGGCACGCCTAGGGCCGGCCTCCTCTCCCACCCTCCTTTATATACATGGGGGGCGCCTACAACACACATCAATTGTTCCAAGCCGTGTGCGGCGCCACCCTCCACAATTTACGCCTCTAGTCATATTCTCGTGGTGCTTAGGCGAAGCCATGCACGAATCACATCACCATCACCATCAGCACGCTGTCATGCTGACGGAACTCATCTACTTCCTCGACCCTCTGCTGGATTAAGAGCTCGAGGGACGTCATCGCGCTGAACGTGTGTAGAACTCGGAGGTGCCGTGCATTCGGTACTTGATCGTTCTGAACGAGAAGACGTTTGACTACATCAACCGCGTTAAGCAAATGTTTCCGCTTTCGGTCTACGAAGGTACGTGGACACACTCTCCCCCTCCCGTTGCTATGCATGTCCTAGATAGATCTTGCGTGAGCGTAGGAATTTTTTTGAAATTGCATGCTACATTTCCCAACAACCTCAAATATATTGTCTTAGGCACATATATGCAAATTTTCAATCTGCTGGGTTTAGAGGCCAGGAACTAAAGAAATGTCTGGAAAAGGCTAGCTACTCCTACACTAAACATGGGCATGAACTAGGGATGGCAGAGCTGAAAGCACAGTCTCAGGAAGCTTCGAAATGGCTCAAAAAAATTGAAGTCTCTACTTGGGCTATGTTTGCTATGGATCATACTAGCAAAACAGATTTAGTTGTGAACAATCTTAGTGAAGTCTTCAACAAGATGATATTGGATGTTGGGGCCAAATCAATAAGGACAATATTTGAAGGGATTAGGACCAAGCAAATGATTAAGAGGTAAAAAACTAGGGAGAAGTTACAGATTAGCAGGTTGACAATCACACCTAACTACTCAGAGATTTTAAAAGCGAACAAGGAGTATGCCAAGTATTGTCAGGCTGACAGAGATAGTCCAACAATTTGGCAAGTTACTAGCAAAGAAAAACAATATTGTGTGGACATGGAAGGGTATACATGTGACTGCAAGAGATGGAACATGACTGGTGTACCTTCCAGTCATGGCATATCTATAATGACAAAGCAAAAGCTGCATCCTGAGGATTATGTCAATGAAATTTTCAAGAAGCCACTTTCTTGGAGACATACTAAGAAATTATATACCCTGTTCCAGATTTCTGGCCTCATACAAATTGTCAGATTTCGGGTTCCGCAAAACCTTGAGGGGTTTGAACTCTGGGGTGCGTGCGAAGAAGTCAACCTCCCCAGTCCGCCTGCTCGCCAACCTCACAGGCTAGCTTGTCGAGCTCAAGGGAAAGGGGACACAACAGTTTACCCAGGTTTGGGCCACCTTGCGGTGTAAAATCCTATTCCTGCTTTGTGGTGGATTGGCCTCGAGGGGCTGAGGATGAAGTAGTACAGTGGAGAACCATCTCCGGAGGTGTGTTCTTGAGCTCGAGTGAGCTGGTGAGGGTGGAACAGATCCAATCTCGTCCACCCTCTGGTGGTGGCTAGGTCCTATTTATAGTGGCCTTGGTCCTCTTCCCAAATGAAGGCGGGAATGGATCCCACAACATCCAAATTTTAAGGGAGACAACTAGTACATCTTACCCTGACGAAAGTAGTCTTCGCCTGCAAAAGCCTCTGGTCGTGACGCCGTGGTGGGCTCGGTGATGAGCTCCATCCAGCCGCCCTAGCGGTCTTGGTCTTGTTGCACGGGAATGGAAACCTTTGGCTGATTCCTTGGGACTCCACGTCTACGTTTGCCTCCTTAGTACCAAAGAGGAAACTGGTACACTACACCTGCTAGCACCCGCTTGGCCTTGGTCGTCATGGCTCACGCCACACGAACCTTGCGAGGTGAGGCGTGCATGGAAATCTCTGCTCCTCGGGAGCCAGCCTGAGGAGGCTGCTCCCTTTGGAGGTCTTGGTGTTGTCCGCCTCACGAGACCTAGCCCCTCGCGAGGGTCTTGAGTTGTTGATGTCGAAGCTGGACCGTACTAGGCCGCTGACGGAGCCACGCCGTGGACCGCAGACAGGCTAGTCTGGGTACCCCAATTGCCAGAACATCAACAGTAGCCCTCGGGCCCAAGGCGCGCTCGGACTTGGCTTCGAGGCGAAGCCAAAGGGCAAGTGCGAAGCGCCATGGGCCATAATCACATGCGGCCTTGGTCGATGTGTGGTGTTTGATGGGACGTGGTCGTCTCCGCTTCCTCATGCAGCCTTGGCGACCGTTTGACTTGACGAGTCCCTGCTGCATGCAGGAAAAACCTTCGTTGCGCGTGATCATGGAGGCCGGCGGTTGGCCTCCTTCCAGCTATAAATGAGGGGGAGGGGCAGAGCCCCCTCGATCATCTCCATCTTCTCGCCGCCCACTCCTGCTACTTCTCCATCTTGCCGTAGATGTAGAGTCCATGGCTCCGATAAGATGATTCTCCGTGGCAGAGAAGGGAAAATACCTAGGGAGGAGCATTAACCCCTTCCGCCGAAGAAGAGGTTTAGCCCTCCTCGTGACACCAGCGCAGGGCAAGAGGTGACGCGACCTTGGTGCGAGCGACCTCCGCCTGGCTTTCCGCTTCCCCTGTATGCCCTCGCGCAGGATAGTAGCGCTCACCGCCGCACGGTTTGGGGTCGCAGTGGACAGGCCGAAGTCGAGCGGCCAGCTGATGTATGCTAGAACTACGTTGGTGTTTCCCCAAAGAGGAAGGGATGATGCAGTATAGAGACAGTATGTATTTCCCTCAGTGATGAGACCAAGGTTATTGAACCAGTAGGAGAACCTCCTCACACCACGTAAATAGCACCTGCACACAAATAACAAATACTTGCAACCCGATGTGTTAAAGGGGTTGTCAATCTCTTCCAGGTACGGAGCCTCAAGATAGGCAAATAACATGAGGTAAAAGTGGTATATAGGATAAATAGACCGAGGAACAAATAAATTGCAGCAAGGTATTTTTGGTTTAATAGATTTCAAAATAAATGCAAGGGAAAATAGATCGCAAAGGCAAATATGATGAAAAGAGACCCGGGGGCCGTAGGTTTCACTAGTGGCTTCTCTCGAGAAAAATAGCAAACGGTGGGAAAACAATTACTGTTGGGCAATTGATAGAACTTCAAATAATCATGACGATATCCATGCAATGATCATTATATAGGCATCACGTCCAAGAGTAGTAGACCGACTCCTTCCTGTATCTACTACTATTACTCCACAGATCGACCGCTATCCAACATGCATCTAGTGTATTAAGTTCATGAGAAAACGGAGTAATGCAATAAGAACGATGACATGATGTAAACAAGATCCGTTTATCTATTGCGGAGATATAGATCTCATCTTGTTATGCTTAGTAGCAACGATACATATGTGTCGGTTCCCCTTCTGTCACTGGGATCAAGCACCGTAAGATCGAACCCACTACAAAGCACCTCTTCCCATTGCAAGATAAATAGATCAAGTTGGCCAAACAAAAACCAAATATCGAAGAAGAAATACGAGGCTATAAGAGCAATCATGCATATAAGAGATCAAAGAAGACTCAAATAACTTTCATGGATAAAAAATAGATCTGATCATAAACTCAAAGTTCATCGGATCCCAACAAACACACCGCAAAAAAGACTTACATCATATGGATCTCCAAGAGACCATTGTATTCATAATCAAGAGAGAGAGAGAGAGAGAGAGGAAGCCATCTAGCTAATAACTACGGACCCGTAGGTCTACAAAGAACTACTCACGCATCATCGGAGAGGCACCAATGGAAGTGGTGAACCCCTCCATGACGGTGTCTAGATTGGATCTGGTGGCTCTGGACTCTGCGGCGGTTGGAATTGATTTTCGTCGACTCCCCTAGGATTTCTGGAATATTGCGGTATTTATAGAGCAAAGAGGCGGTTCAGGGGGAACCCGAGGTGGGCACAACCCACCAGGGCGCGCTTGGGCCTCCTGGCGCGCCCTCGTGGGTGTTGCTCCCCTCGAGCCACTCCCGAGGTGCTTCCTTGGCCCACTGGATGTCTTTTGGCCCAAAAAATCCTCCAGGAGTTTCATTGCGTTTGGACTCCGTTTGATATTGATTTCCTGCGATGTAAAAAACATGCAGAAAACAACAACTGACCCTGGGCACTATGTCAATAGGTTAGTACCAAAAAATGATATAAAATGACTATAAAATGATTGTAAAACATCCAAGAATGATAATATAACAACATGGAACAATAAAAAATTATAGATACGTTGGAGACGTATCACCAGCCAGCCCGCGAACTCACGCCGTGGGAAGCTCACGCGAGTTTGTGGTGTGGGCGGCAATGCCGCCACGCTCGTTGATCTGGTTCCCAGGTTCTTCGCTGAGGAGATGCCGCCGAGAGGGCCGCTCGAGCTGTGGCTGCAACACACTGGGTGCTACAGCCTGGCCACTAGAGCGGAGGTCGAGGTCATCCCCTCGGGCGACATCTTCATGACCCACGGATGGGGCGAGGTCGCCTGCACCTGTCATCCAGAAGGGGCCCTCGCAATCCACTTCAAGTATGATGGCGCCTCCACATTGTTCTTCAAGGTCTTAGACGAGGAGGGCCGATAGCTGGAGTACTACCCTGGGAGAAGCAGCCCGCACGGCATGGTTGCGGGCGTCGAGCCCGCCTTTGGCCTCGCCGGTAGCTCCTCCAGCAGCAGCGACGACTTGTGGGAATCCAGCGACTCTCCCGAGCCCAGCGATTCTTCGGAGTCTAGTGATGAGAGCTACGTGCCGTCGAGCTCTTGTCATGCCCGGAGCATGCACTGGCGTCTGCTCGGCATCGCTGGTGATACCCAGCGGCCGGGTCCTTCGAGGTTTTCTTCTTTTGTTTCCCTATGCAGAGTTGTGAAAAGCACTGTGGGGGTATGCAAAAAACTATAATCCTTTCTTTTAACGCTATCCTTCTTAGCACATCGTTGAAATCGTGTATCTCGCTCCGGCACGGTTCCCCCTTTTCATTCTTGAGGTAGCTTAGTGCTCTACGCCGACATGAACCAGTCCCCAGGCAGGCTTCAGCCGTTGCTGGTATGCCAGGTTGCAATGCCGTTGTCGGTGTCAAAACCGGTGGATCTCCAGCAGGGGTCCCGAACTGTGCGTCTAAAGCTAATGGTAACAGGAGGCGGGGGACACAATGTTTACCCAGGTTCGAGCCCTCCCTATGGAGGTAATACCCTACTTCCTGCTTGATTGTTCTTGATGAATATGAGTATTATAAGAGTTGATCTACCACGAGATCGTAATGGCTAAACCCTAGAATTCTAGCCTATGAGATTATGATTGTTGTCCTATGGACTAAACCCTTCGGTTTATATAGACACCGGAGGGGGCTAGGGTTACACAAATTTGGTTTACACAGAAAGTAATCTACATATCCGAATCATTAAGCTTGCCTTCCACGCAAAGGAGATTCCCATCCAGACACGGGAAGAAGCCTTCTATCTTGTATCTTCATAGCCCAACAGTCCGGCCAAAGTATATAGTCCGGCTATCCGAGGATCTCTTAATCCGAGACTCCTTCAGTAGCCCCTGAACCAGGCTTCAATGACGATGAGTCCGACGCATAGATTGTCTTCGTCATTGCAAGGCGGGTTCCTTCTCCGAATACTCCAACATAGCCTTCCAAACATAGAAAACGTGTCTGGCTCTACAAAACAAGTACCACACGCAACCGTAGAGAGTATAATATTTCACGAGTCCAATCCGCTGACAACTTTTTGTAGCACGACACCATGCCACTGCCCAGTCATTATTCGAACCATTTTTAGCCTGCCGCTCCGTGTTTCGAGGTGCGGTTTCATTGGCATGTCTTGTCAAAGAAGAGATTGTGTCCCCTTATCACGAGATTCTCATCAATACGGTCATGGGTAACGCAACCGTGTCATCTGCACGGCGCTTGGGGAATAGGCGAATTTTAAGGCGAATAGGGAGGCACATAACTTTTATGCCTTTATAAAGGGACAAGGATTCATCCTTGTTTACCCATGCCTTCTCCTTCCTCTGCCCATCCATTTTCGAGCTCCAGCACCCAAGCTCTCGCCTTCTCTGCCCAAAAAAGCACTCCAATCATGTCTGGATCCGGAGCAGGAGGCAAGTGGATGGCCTCCTCCGTCAAGAAGAAGGACATCAAGAAGCTCCGGGAGTCCGGGTACCTAGCCAAGGAAATCGCTCACCGACTTCCGGCCAAGGGACAAATCGTCCCCACCCTGGAGCCCCAAGAGAGGGTGGTGTTCCTCACACACTTCGTCCGCGGGCTGGGATTCCCCCTCCACCCATTCATCCATGAATTGATGTTTTACTACGGGCTAGACTTCCATGATTTGGCCCCTAACTCTATCCTGAACATCTCAGCATTTATTGTTGTGTGCAAGGCCTTCCTCCACATCCCACCTCACTTCAGCCTATGGCTGAAGATCTTCAATGTGAAGCCGAAGGTGGTGAGCGGCCAGCAACCAGAGTGCGGAGGCGCCATGGTGGGCAAGATGCCCAATGTCACCTGGCCTGAAGGCTCCTTTGTGGAGACTATAAAAGGGTGGCAATCAGGGTGGTTCTACATCACCGATCCGCGCGACACCAATTGTGCGGCAGCCCCCGCATTCTGATCCGAAGTCCCGATGCGGCTCACCTCCTGGTAAGAGAAAGGCCTGGCCTGGGGATCTTCGGACAAGCTGATAGGGCTCCAGACGTGCGTCCAGAACATGATAAACAAGATAATCAAGCTCGTCAACATGATCCAAGTTATGCTCGTTCGCCGGATCCTTCCATGGCAACGCCAAACTTGCTATTTGTGGGAGTTCGATCTGCCCAACCACCAGACGCTACTAGAGCTCTTCGGCACGGCACACGAAGACATCTGGAAGGTGCTCTTCAAGGCCGGTGATACACCACCGCCCACGACCGAGGATCATTGGCTTAGCTTAACTCGCCAGGCTAGTCCGGTAAGTTCTTTCATGTTTTCAAGGTATGCCATTTACTGGCATATTTGAGGAAGGAATCTAAGCCTCCCTATCAAGTTTTTCAGGCCTGGATAGAGATAGAGGATCGGATTACCTGTCTGGCTCCGCTGCCCGAAGGCCCAGAAACCCCGCTTCTGACTAAGATGCTATTTCCGGCGCCTTATGAGCTGTCGGAGAAGAAGGCCAAGGGGACCAGAGATGGTTTCCGCCGCAAGGGCGCTTCATGCAATGTCCGAAGACGCCGAGGATCGCTCCTCCGTCGCCGAAGACGACAAGGAAGAGGAGGAGGAGGAAGAAGAAATCCATTCCCCCCTGCATAGGGGAGAAAGAAGAGGACGTCCTCCACGCACCTAGAGGCCAAGGCGTCCAAGAAGGGGAAAGCTTCCCTTCCGGACAACTCCACAGTGACCACCAACAGCAGCAGGGAGTGGGAGCCCAGGGACAAGCCACTGGCTAAATCGTAAGTGTCCGGACACGGTAATATATCCGGCCCTTTTACTTTATTGTTTTTAACATGTTGGATCATGCACTTGCAGTTCGACTCGGTCCAACATCGAGCTATCCTCCTCTTCGGAGGGGTCGCTGGACCCGTCGGTGATGGACAGCGGGTTCCTTCCGACGACCTCCTCACCCAAGGCTGTGGTCAACACCGAAGTGTTGTTTCGAAGGATCCCAGGCCAGGGAGAGGCTCAGGAGGCCGTCCCGGTGGTGCCGGAGGGTGAAACCTTGGTTGCCGAACATATGGGGGAACAAACCGCCATGGACACCTACGATAGGGGCCGTATCCAATTCGTCCCCCAGCCGAATACAGCTCCGGAGGCCCATGTGGCTCCGGACTCAGGTAGGCCGCCTCTTTCAAAAGACGGGGGTGAGACGACTCCTCCGGTGACCTCTTCCCATCCAGAGGCACCGGATAGATTGCTGGAAGCGCTGTGAGGCGCTTCCATTTTTGAAGATCACTGTTCTCTTATGGGTACGGTGATTGAGAAGATCTAGTCCGCGAAAAGCGGACTGACCGAAGCGTGCACGAACCTTCTAACAGGCTTTGAGGTAAGCAACGTAATAAAAAGAATGTCACAATATAGACAGTAGCCCCTGATGCTCTGTCCGGTGTTCGAAAAGAAAAGCCGAACAGAGGATCAAATAATTTTCATAGGAGTCTAATCTAAAATGTCTATGTGAACAAGCAGGCGTCGCTGCTAGTTGTGTCCGCTCATACTGCGGAAGTCTCTGGACTGAAGCATAACCTAGAGAAGGCTGAGGAAGAGCTCGGCCGCGTGAAGGAGTTGGAGGATAATCAAGGTATGCTGTAACCTGTGTATATATTTAGGAAGGATGAATCAAGCTGACTAAAGTGTCATGAACTTTATTAGGGGCAACGACCGAAGTAGCAGCCCTCAAGAAGGCGCTGGCCGAGGCCGAGGACAAGGCGTCCAAGGAGCAGGTCGCATGCGAAAAGCATGAGGCTTAGGTCAGTGAGGTCCAGCAAGAGCTCCAGGATGCCATCAAGAAGTACGAGTCCTAGGAGCGCAATTTTAAGGATCAAGAGTCTGAACTTGCCAAGGCTTGCCAGAGCACACAAGATGCCCGAGCCAAAGCCTAGAGCACCCTCCAGGAAATCCAGGCGGCCAAGAAAATCACGGCGGGTAAGGATTTTATAATGCAGAGCAAATATGTGAAGGAAAGGTTCCTCTTACTGACCCAGATTTGGAGTTCTCCAGGGGCGTTTGTGGATCTACCGCGCAGCGTATCAGACGCTGCAGAATTCTATCGAGCTGAAGAGGGGAGCTCTATGGAGAAGCTGTTCTGGTCTCAATACCTTGGACCAGAACACCCAGTGCCCTTTAGCGATCAGCTGAAATAGCTGATCGAGCTGCATAAGGTGGCCGAACTAGCTATGAAGGACTTAATAATCCGGCTATGGCCTGTCGAGCCCATGCCCAGCAGCTACTTCAGACTCGTGAAGCGGCTTGTCAGTGCCTGCCCATGGCTTGAAGCCATCAAGCGGTCGGTTTGTATCGAAGGCGCGCGGATGGCCTTTGCCCGCGCTAAGATGCATTGGCCGAAGATGGACGCCACAAAGTTGATGACCGAGGGGCCGCCTGAGGGCAAGGAGCACCGCCGACCCCAACTGTATTTTGATAGTGTCCTGGAGGGATCCCGCCTTGTGGCGGAGCAATGTGCTAAGGATATCATATTCCCATGAACGCACTCATGTTATCCTGTCCTGTAATATGAAACTAGATTGTTATGTAATATAATGCTTGTTTATTTAAAATTTTACCTCCTGTGCGGCCGTTTATGAAATCTGAGAGTTGGCCAGTCGTCGGCTTCTGCCCCCACGTAGATAGTACGGGGATGTCCGGGATAAATCTAAACACTCTTTACTCCAAATTTTGGTCCTTAAAGGAGGTGTTTAGCGCAACAAACAAGGTAATCGGACTATGCAGCTTTATCACCCTCACTTAGCCATAGGAGTTTGACAACAATTTTTTTGGCACAACCCCTGGTGTTCAGAAGTCCGAACTTGGGGTGCTATACACGCCTAATTGGATAAAAACTGACTCATCGCATAACACGGAAAAAATCTCTAAGGATTTGAAACCTCTCGAACAGCTGACCAGCTCTCGCCGCATCATGACAGTCAGTTTTCAGCTTTCTCTACTGAGGTGCTCATCCGGAAGAACCGGGACACAATCACAGTAGTTCTCCATTTACTACCCTAGCCGATATAGCGGAACGTAAGGTAGTAAGCACAGGAGCTGGGCAACCCAACTATTGACCAAAGACATGATTCAGACCCAATGCATGTAATGCTATAAGTTCGGGGTGCCGAACTATACTATAAAAGTGTTCGGACTTTATTACCGTGTTATGGGGTATGATGAAGCCCCTGGCGAATTAAGGCGTACCAGAGTGTACGGGTGCAATAGATAAGAATATAAAGAAAAGGAAAAAATTAAGTAATAAGCAGATGCTGCAAATATTGAGCCGCAAATTATTTTCCATTGTAATTTGATTAATACGTCAAGGTGTATTTGTACAAGTAATGCGATAAGCAAATAAGATTGTTTGACATGCCACAACCAAGGTCGAGCTGCATGCGGGTTTTTTTAAAAACAGGTATAACGATCGTTAGCAGAGACCACCTGGGGGTTCCCTTGTACGTCAAAGCTCCTTGCCTTCTTGGTGTATCCGTCCCATGATAGGTTCGATGATCAGGTTATCAAAAAAGCCTCGAGAAGAGAAAAAACGGAAATGAAAAAGAAAAAGTGAAGGTATGTGAATCCAGGGGCGGTTGAGCCGCATAATGGACCACGGTCTAGTTGTGCCTCCGTCCATGCCCATGGTATTTTAAGTGCGTAGTTATGTACACGCGACACAAATGTCACTGCTTGATTGGGACTGGGACAGAGGCCGAATTGCTATTCAAGCTCTGGACGAGCTAGACTGTCCTGCTGCAGAGTAGTTCAGACTCGCTTGACGGTGTCCGGGAGCTTTACTGCCGAATTGAGGTTCTCCCTAAAAAGGCTGCTCTGTACTTCTGCTGCAAGGGCAGCGGTGTGCTCCTCAGTACGGAGGGAGCTTTCCATGTTTCCGTTGACTATTATGACACCTCATGGTCCGGGCATCTTGAGCTTGAGGTAGGCGTAGTGCGGCAGCGCATTGAATCGAGCGAATGCGGTTCGTCCGACCAGTGCATGATAGCCACTGTGGAAGGGGATGATATCGAAGATCAACTCTTCGCTTCGGAAATTATCCGGGGATCCGAAGACCACTTCCAGTGTGATTGAACCCGTACAGCAGGCCTCTATACTTGGTATGACACCTTTAAAGGTGGTTTTTGTGGGCTTGATCCTTGAGGGATCGATACCCATTTTGCACACTGTATCCTGATAGAGCAGGTTCAGGCTGCTGCCACCATCCATGAGGACTCGTGTAAGGTGGAATCCATCAGTAATTGGGTCGAGGACCAGTGCGGCTGAACCGCCATGACGGATACTTGTCGGATGGTCCCTGCAATCGAAGGTGATCGGACAGGATAACCATGGGTTGAACTTTGGGGCGACTGGCTCCATCGCGTAGACGTCCCTGAGTGCACGCTTGCGATCCCTCTTGGGGATATGGGTTGCGTATATCATGTTCACCATTTTGACTTGGGGGGGAAGGGAATTTCTTCTGTCCCCCTGTGTTCGGTGGTCGGGGTTCCTTGTCATCGTCATTGCTTTGCGACCCTTTCTCCTTATTCTCGGCATTTAACTTGCCGGCCTGTTTGAAGACCCAACATTCCCTATTGGTATGATTGGCTGGTTTGTCAGGAGTGCCATGGATTTGGCATGGTCGATCTAGTATGCGGTCCAAACAGGATGGGCCCGGATTATTTCTCTTAAGTGGCTTCTTCCGCTGACTGGACTTAGAGCCACTGAATCCGGCATTGACCGCCGTGTCTTCGGTGTAATCACCATTGTTTTGACGCTCGTGTCCATTGCGTCGGGGCTTGACGTTGCTGTTTCTGGCTTTAGAGGTGCCAGGTTTGCTTGTATTGTTGTCGCTACGGGCTAGCCAGCTGTCTTCGCCCGCACAAAAGCGGGTCATGAGTGTCGTAAGGGCTGACATGGTCTTCGGTTTTTCCTGGCCAAGGTGTCTGGCCAGCCATTCATCACGGATGTTGTGCTTAAAGGACGTTAGGGCTTCAGCGTCCCGACAGTCGGCGATCTGGTTCTTTTTAGTTAAGAACCTAGTCCGGAATTTCCTGGCTGACTCTCTGGGCTGTTGGATTATGTGACTTAAGTCATCGACATCCGGAGGTCGGACATATGTGCCTTAGAAGTTGTCGAGGAAGGCGTCCTCCAAGTCCTCGCAGATGCCAATGGAGTTTTCGAGCAGATTGTTCAACCAGTACCTAGCTGGTCCCTTGAGTTTGAGCAGGAGGTATTTGATGGCGTGAAGATCATCACCGCGGGCCATATGAATATGGAGAAGAAAGTCCTCAATCCATACCGTGGGGTCTGTTGTGCCATCATATGATTTGATGTTCATGGGTTTAAACCCTTCTAGGAAATCGTGTCCCATTACTTCATCAGTGAAGCAGAGGGTGTGTGTGGCGCCTCTATATCGGGCCAAGTCGCGACGTAGGTCGGATGGAGTTCGTCTGCGGATTTCGGCCCGGACATGGTTATGTTTGTCATGTTCAGCCGAATGGCCATCGTCGTGCATCGGGGCACGCCCCCGTGATCCATAGATTGATCTTGTCTGACCTGCTCTGTTTTCCAAGTCATTCCGCAGGTCATGTGTATATCCCAGAGATGTTGTATTTCTATTTTTTCGGCGAGGTAATGCGGGCTGGTGTTCGGCTCGAGGTGCCGCCTTGTCCCGGCCACGTGGTGGTCGGTCAGCCGCATTGTACCTTGGTAGGACGGGCTCTAGCGCCTAGTCATCAAACTGTGGTAACAGTTTGTGCTTCGGGTAGCTTTTGGTTGGGCAGTTTTGGTCAGGCCATATTCCTCGGCTGCTAGGACATTGATCCATCTTTCATTGAGCAGATCTTGATCAGCTTCAAGTTGCTGCTGCTTCCTTTTCAGGCTTCTTGCAGTGGCAATTAGCTGACGCTTAAAGGGTTCCTGTTCGGCGGGCTTCTTAGGCACGATGAAATCTTCGTCACCGAGGCTCACCTCGTCCTCGGAGAGCAGAAGGTAGTTGCTATCCTCCGAGTCTTCGTTCATGGCCTGCTCGCCAGGGCTGACTCGCCCATCATCTTGTTCCTCCTGCTCGGAGGTTGGCCAACAAGGTCTTCATTGTCTTCAGTGTCGTTTGGAGTGTTATTTTCTCCTATGACATTGTTGAGGAAATCATTAACTAGTAGCTGCTCAATTGGCTAGAGAGTAGGGGATTAATAGGCTAATCGACAAGTTAATCGGCCATTTAGTCAATTAATCGGACGATTTATCAGTTTATCGGCTACTCGATGACCCTATGAGTAGGGATTAATTGGCAAGTTAACTGGTTAATCGGGTGAATTCTTGAACAGGGCCTGTGACGTTATTGTTGTTTTTACTACGGCATAGCTTAGAGAGGCGCCGCTGGTGTTGGCACTTTGGGTGTATCTCAGGAGGTTTATTCTCGACTAAATTTTCATCATCACCGTTGTTTTCTTTGGGTTATCCACCATGTATATGTCGTACGAGGAGGTGGCTATCCAACGCCCTATAGGCAGTGGTTCCTGCTCCTCTCCGGCATCGTCGTCCATACCGTCGATGTCTTCGGAGTCGTAATCAAGCATGTCGGTTAAGTTGTAGACAGTGGCTATAAAGTGGGTGGTGGGTGGGAAACAAAGTTCTTCGTCGTCCGCTTCCCATTCGAGCCGGACATAGTTCGGCCGAGAGTCCCGTGACAAGGAGAGGGATTTTAATGAGTGTAACACATCGCCAAAAGGTGAGTGCTGGAAGATGTTCGCGGAGCTGAACTCCAAGACCGGCGCCCAATCAGGTTCGATGGACACGGAAGCACGCGGTCCGGAACCCATGGCCGGGGACGAGTCCGAGGTTCTGGTGACACATGCCCAGCTCGATGTTGGGTCTCTATGCGGCTCGAGCGCCGCTGAGTCTACGGCCTCCATGGCGGGGTTATGCTTCCCGTCTTTGGACGATGCAGTCCGCTCTGGCTCTAGGGCCAGGGCGTTCACAGGCGCTATCTCCTGCGCGCGGCCAGATGACAGATCTAGGTCATGTTAATCATGATGGCCGGGGACAACCGTCATGGGCTCGAATCTGTCGAAGATCAAGTCTCCGCGGATATCGACCACAAAATTCAGGCTTCCAAATCTGACCTGATGGCCAGGGGCGTAGCTATCGATCTGCTCTAGATGGCCAAGCGAGTTGGCCCGCAGTGCGAAGCCACCGAATACGAAGATCGGACCAGGGAATAAGATCTCCCCCCGGACTACATTATTGTAGATGATTGATGGAGTCATCGATCCATCTGGTGACGACACAGCGGAACTCTCGATGAAAGCACCAATATCGGTGTCAAACCCGGCGGATCTTGGGTAGGGGGTCCCGAACTGTGCGTCTAAGGCTAATGGTAACAGGAGGCGGGGGACATAATGTTTACCCAGGTTCGGGCCCTCTCTATGGAGTACCCTACTTCCTGCTTGACTGATCTTGATGAATATGAGTATTACAAGAGTTGATCTACCACGAGATCGTAATGGCTAAACCCTAGAAGTCTAGCCTATGAGGTTATGATTGTTGTCCTATGTACTAAACCCTCCGGTTTATATAGACACCGAAGGTGGCTAGGGTTACACAAAGTCGGTTTACAGAGAAAGGAATCTACATATCCAAATTGCCAAGCTTGCCTTCCATGCAAAGGAGAGTCCCATCCGGACACGGGAAGAGTCTTCTATCTTGTATCTTCATAGCCCAACAGTCCGGCCAAATTATATAGTCCGGTTGTCCGAGGACCCCTTAATCCGGGACTCCCTTGGTCGTGGTCAAGGCCAGGAGGTGAGCGGCCTGAGGTCCGGTGGGAGCTACTGAGGCGTGATTCTCAAGAGTTCCCCTTTGGCATGCAAGCAACTCCCTAAAGGCCGAAAAGAAAAGCAACATTGCCCGAGCGAGGCTGCGAGGGTCGTGGGACTGAGTTGTGAGGTTCATGCTGATATGTATGGGTGACTTATCTTAGTGAGCCTGTGGCGATTCCCTTGGGTGGTGCCCAAGCATACCTTTGTGGTGACGCCTCTAGGTAGGGCTCGCGCCGGTCATCCCCTATTCTCGCTCGTCTAGATGCTCTACGTCCTCGGGTCCCAACCCTCGAGCGAGGCTCAGCTGCCGCTGGTATGACATGCCGCAATGTCATGGTCAAGGCCAGGGGGTGAGGGCTGGAGAGCCAGTAGGAGCTCCTGAGGCATGATGCTCAGGAGCCCCCCTTTAACGTGCAAGAGATTTGTGTGAGAAGGGGGCGACCGTTGGACCTACCCGTAGTTAAGCTCTGGAGATTTCTGCGAGTTAGTCTGTGGAGGAGAATATGACCCAGAACCGCACTTGTTGCCTGTCCATTGATCTTTCCGCAAGAAGATGAAGGCACTGAGGACCTGGTGAGGTGACGTGTGTGGGGCAGGCCGCGAGCCAGAGCTCGATCTCTCAGATTTGTCAGCATTGCAGGGACGGACCCGAGCACAAGCATCATGCTAGCATGTGTAGCTATCAGATGTTGGGTTCCGGCAGACCCTCAAGGTTCGAACTCTAGGGTCCGCGTGAAGATCTTCCCCCTACCGCTCCACGTTCGATCGCCTCGTGAGAATCTAAGCTAGACGATGAACAACACAAGGGACACAAGATTTATACTGGTTCAGGCCACCGTTGTGGTGTAATACCCTGCTCTAGTGTGTGGTGTGGTGGATTGCCTCAGGGGCTGATGATGAACAGTACAAAGGGTGAACAGCCTCGCGAGAGGTGTTCTTGAGCTGGTGCGATGAACTGCTTGGGTGAGTTCGATCGCCTCTCGGTCTAATGAGTACTTTTTCCGCCCCCCATCTCTGTGGTGGCTAGTCCTATTTATAGAGGCCCTGGTCCTCTTCCCAAATATTGAGCGGGAAGGGCGCCCACGATGACCATTTTGAAGGGGAACATCTAGTACAAGTTATCCTGACTAAAGTTGGTCTTCGGCTGCCAAAGGCACTAGCGGTGACGCCGTCTTGGGCTCCATGGTGACCTCCATCCTGCCGCTCTGCTGGTCTTGGTCTCGTTGCACTGAAATGGCAACCTTTGGCTGATGCCTTGGTACTCCACGCCTGTGCTTGCCCCCTTTGCACCAAAGAGGAAACAAGGACACTGCACAGGCCGGTGCCCGCCTGGCGCCCGCCTGGTCTCGATCATCACGGCTTGCATCACGAGCACCTCGCGAGGTACTTTGCCTTGATCTCTCCGCCTCGTTGCGAGGTTGCCTGGCGAGGCCGTTCCTGAGGAAGTCCCATGTCATCCGCCCCGCGAGGCTTGGCCACTCGCGAGGGTCTTGAGTCTTGTGCTGGTGAAGATGGGTCGTACTGGGCCACCACTTGAGCCACGCCGCAGGCCGTAGGCAGGCAAGTCTGGGGACCCCCGTTCCCAGAAAGCCGACAGTAGCCCCCGCTGCAGGATGAGCAAGAGCTGGCTCAGCAATGCGGGGAGGCCGCGAGGGGTAATACAGCTCCAATCGAGCTGATGATAATCATAAAGCAACTCATGGAAGAAGGTAAAGCAAGTTCTGATGGATGCAAGAAGGATACATGCCGCAGGGACGCCCCCAACTGAATGAACTAAAAGATGTCACCCGATACCGTTGCTGAAGGGATCCTGGAGTGGTCGAAAATGCGTGCTGCAGAAGTCGCTCCTCATGAACCACCATGGTCCTGAACCTGGGGAGGCTTTGGAGGTCCGGGGGGCTCGTGAGGATCCATCGCCATCTCCGCCTGAATCGCTTAGCGCCTGGCCTTTCTGAGCTGCCAGGACGCCCTACATGTGGCGCTGGAATGCTGCAGCCGCGTTCAGCAAACCGAAAGGCATGAGAATGTAGCTGTGAGGGGGAGGGGCTCGCATCAGCCAACGCGGGGCGAACGGAAGAGCTCCTGAGACGCGGCCCTGTTGAGCCCAGGAATGTCGACGCAGACGCGCAACTCCCTGTCCTCGCCGGGGCCGGGAGCCACGCCTGGTGGTGGGTGGCGATCACCCAGCATAGCTCTTTCCTCCTGAATCTCCTTGCCTTGGTGATGGACTCTTGGGTGCATGGTGCCTCGCGCCCTGCATTGAATCACGCCTCCACATGGTGCCCAAGCACCTCCCTCATGATGTTGGACAGGTCAGAGGCCCTCCAGAGGAGAGCCCCCGAGCCCAGCCTGAGGAGGGCACCCGACACGCCTTCCTATGCGAGAGGGGAAGGCCCTCGGCTATGGGCGCAGGGCTTGAGGCAGCACCGTCGGACACCCCACCCTCCTGAGATCCTTGGTGGAGCAGCTGCTTCTTCTTCTTGGGGATAGCCTCAGGAGGGTAGGCAGCACCCTCATTGTCTGGGTTCTCGACCGCCGCAACCTAGTAGGCGCGCTCAAGAGAGCACACCGCGTCCTTCTCCTCGTAGGCGACCATGATGATGCCGTAGCTTCCTGGCATCTTGAAGACATTATAGCCATGGTGGGTGACCGCCATCAACTTGGCCAGGGCCGGGTACCCGAGGATGCCGTTGTACGGGAGACAAATGTTGGCGATGTCAAAGTAGATGAGCTTTGTGCGGTAGTTGTCATGCTTGCCGAAGGTGACAGGGAGGCGGACCTGCCCTATTGGGGTGGTGGAGACGTCGGTCACTCCTGAGAAGGGCTTGGTAAGTTGAAGCTGGTGGTATGGCACTTCGAGTCTGTTGAACGTCTGAACGGAGAGAACATTGAGCCCCGCACCGCCATCGATGAGTGTCTTGGTGACGAGTACGTTGCAGATGATGGGCGAGCAGAGCATTGGGAGGGCGCCGGCTGTAGCCGCACACTTGAGCTGGTCGGAGGAGTCGAAGGTGATGGCATATTTGGACCACCTGAGCGGGCACGTTACCTAAAGCTTGGGGAGGGCTGCGTTCACCTCACACGTGAACTGCTTGAACATGCGAGGGGAAAGCTAGGGCTTGGGAGCCGCCTAGGATGCAAGGGATGGAACGAGGCTCCTGGAAGCCCCCAGCCCCCTCGTCTTGGTGGTGGTCTTTGTTCCTTCTTGGTGGCAGCGGCAGCGGGGGAAGGCCAATGTTGCCCCGAGGATGGTCCTCGCGAGACTGATCCCTCCAGGCGCCCTCACGAGGCTGGCTGAAAGTGCAACTATCCCTAGGTGGTTTTGGTAATTCATAACAACATATAGCTCATTGAGCTAATGCTATTCCAAGACTATTATTTCAGGAAAGCTCAATGAATGGCATGGCATGGATGATGAAAGTGGATCCCTCAAAATACTAAGGACAAAGGATTGGCTCAAGCTCAAAAGCTCAAGACTCTTCATTTCATATTTTAGTGATCCAAGATCACATTGAGTCCATAGGAAAAGCCAATACTATCAAGGAGAGATGAGGTGTTGCTTAATGAGCCTCTTGCTTCAAGTGCTTAGTGATATGCTCAAAAAACCCTCAACTACTTTCTCACATTCACATATGACCTAAACCCAGAGCCAAAATCGGTCACACCGATTCTTCCAACCCGGCGCCACCAATTTCAAATGTCATAGCCACTGCCACAAACCCTAAGCAAATCGGTCCTACCGATAGGGATCTCAGTCTCACCGAGATGGGATTGCAATCTCTCTGTTTCCCTTCGTAACGTTTCGGTCTAATCGAAGTGAGCGATCGGTCCCACCGAGATTGCAATGTAAACTCTCTGTTTCCCTTTTGTAACATTTCAGTCTCACCGAAAAGAGCAAATCGGTCCCACCGAGTTTACCTGACTAACTCTTTGGAAAGCTAATTACCAAAATCGGTCTTACCGAGTTTGTGTAATCGGTCTTACCGAGATTAGTTATGCCCTAACCCTAACCGAATCGGTCTCACCGAGTTGCATGTCAGTCCCACCGAAAATCACTAACAGTCACTAGGTTTACTAAATCGGTCTGACCGAGTCTGTTGAATCGGTCCCACCGAGTTTGGTAAATTGTGTGTAACGGTTAGATTTTGTGTGGAGGCTATATATACCCCTCCACCTCCTCTTCATTCGTGGAGAGAGCCATCAGACTAAACCTACACTTCCAACTTACCATTTCTGAGAGAGAACCACCTACTCATGTGTTGAGGCCAAGATATTCCATTCCTACCATATGAATCTTGATCTCTAGCCTTTCCCAAGTTGCTTTCCACTCAAACCCTCTTTCCACCAGATCCAAATCCTATGAGAGAGAGTTGAGTGTTGGGGAGACTATCATTTGAAGCACAAGAGCAAGGAGTTCATCATCAACGCACCATTTGTTACTTCTTGGAGAGTGGTGTCTCCTAGATTGGCTAGGTGTCACTTGGGAGCCTCGTACAAGATTGTGGAGTTGAACCAAGAAGTTTGTAAGGGCAAGGAGATTGCCTACTTCGTGAAGATCTACCGCTAGTGAGGCAAGTCCTTCGTGGGCGACGGCCAGGGTGGGATAGACAAGGTTGCTTCTTCGTGGACCCTTCGTGGGTGGAGCCCTTCGTGGACTCGCGCAACCGTTACCCTTCGTGGGTTGAAGTCTCCATCAACGTGGATGTACGATAGCACCACCTATCGGAACCACGCCAAAAACATCTGTGTCTCCAATTGCGTTTGAATCCTCCAAACCCTTCCCTTTACTTTCTTGCAAGTTGCATGCTTTAATTTCCGCTGCCTATATACTCTTTGCATGCTTGCTTGATTTGTGTGATGATTGCTTGACTTGTCCTAAGATAGCTAAAATCTCTCAAACACTAAAATTGGGAAAAGGCTAAGTTTTTAATTGGTCAAGTAGTCTAATCACCCCCCCCCTCTAGACATACTTCAAGGTCCTACACTGGCCCTGCCATCGGTCCTCCCAAGGCTGGCCGCGCTACTCTTGCCAATGGTCGCGGCCATCCCAACATCCTCCACCTCGACCTCCTTCGCGACCGTAGCCTCGATCATTCCGCTCGGGGCGACGACCGAGGCGCGCGTCATCGATGGTCCTGAGCTCCTGACAGTTGTTGGTGTTGTGACTATGCATGTTGTGGAAGCCGCAGAACGGGCGGTTGCCCTTGGATGACTCTGGGTGATCGTTTTTATTATTCCATGTTGTTATATTATCATTCTTGGATGTTTTACAATCATTTTATAGTCATTTTATATCATTTTTTGGTACTAAGCTATTGATACAGTGCCCAGTGCTAGTTGTTGTTTTCTGCATGTTTTTCACATCATAGGAAATCAATATCAAACGGAGTCCAAACGCAGCAAAACTTCTTGAGATTTGTTTGGGCGAGAAGACATCCAGTGGGCCAGGAAAGCAGCTGGGGGTGCTCTGAGGGGGGCAGGACCCACCAGGGCGCGCCTGGGGGCCTAGGCGCGCCCAGGTGGGTTGTGCCCACCTCGGGTGCCCCCTGAACCGCCTCTTTGCTCTATAAATACCCCAATATTCCATAAACCCTAAGGGAGTCGACGAAAATCAATTCCAGCCGCCGCAGAGTCCAGAACCACCAGATCTAATCTAGACACCATCACGGAGGGGTTCACCACTTCCATTGGTGCCTCTCCAATCATGCGTGAGTAGTTCTTCATAGACCTTCGGGTCCGTAGTTAGTAGTTAGATGGATTCCTCTCTCTCTCTCTCTCTCTTTATTATCAATACAATGGTCTCTTGGAGATCCATATGATGTAAGCCTTTTTGCGGTGTGTTTGTTGGGATCCAATGAACTTTGAGTTTATGATCAGATCTATGTTTTTATCCATGAAAGTTATTTGAGTCTTCTTTGATCTCTTATATGCATGATTGCTTATAGCCTCGTATTTCTTCTCCGATATTTGGGTTTTAATTGGCCAACTTGATCTATTTATCTTGCAACGGGAAGAGGTGCTTTCTGATGGGTTCGATCTTACGGTGCTTGATCCCAGTGACAGAAAGGGAAACGACACGTATGTATCATTGCTATTAAGGATAACAAGGTGTGGTCTATTTCTACATAAATAGATCTTGTCTACATCATGTCATTGTTCTTATTGCATTACTCCATTTCTCCATGAACAATGACATACGTGTATTACTCCATAAACGACACGTATGTATCATTGCATTACTCCTGCCTGCCAAGCGGTCGATGTGTGGAGTAATTGTAGTAGATGCAGGCAGGAATCAGTCTACTAATCTTGGACGTGATGCCTATATAATGATCATTGCATGGATATCGTCATGATTATTCGAAGTTCTATCAATTTCCCAACAGTAATTGTTTTCCCACCGTTTGCTATTTTTCTCGAGAGAAGCCACTAGTGAAACCTACGACCCCTTGGTCTCTTTTCATCATATTTGCCTTTGTGATCTATTTTCCTTTGCATTTATTTTTAGATCTATTATACCAAAAATACAAAAATACCTTGCTGCAATTTATTTGTTCTGCGATCTATTTATCCTATTTACCACTTTTTACCTCACATTATTTGCCTATCTTGAGGCGCCGTACCCGAAAGGGAATTACAACCCCTTTAACACGTCAGGTTGCGAGTATTTGTTAGTTATGTGCAGGTTCTATTTACGTGATGTGAGGAGGTTATCCTACTGGTTCGATAACCTTGGTCTCATCACTGAGGGAAATACCTACCATCGCTATACTGCATCATCCCTTCCTCTTTGGGGAAATACCGACGTAGTTCTAGAGGACATCAGTGATCACAGTCGCGCTTCATCTCTGGCTCGGTCGTGAGTACGATAGGTCCCTTGCGCTTCACATCCTTGGCCTTGGTCTTCTTGTCTTCTGGGTCCACGTCAAGGAGCTCGAGGAGGGAGAGGCGTCCCTCCTCAGCTCTCGCACACTTGGTTGCCATGTTAAACATCTCCAGGGCTGTGCATAGGTCCTCGTGTATGGCAATCTCCTCCTTCATCTTTACGTTGCGGATGCCATCAATGAACACCGAGATGATGCTTCGTCCGACACCTTGGGGATCTTGAGGCAAACGCTGTTGAAGAGCTAGATGTACTTCTGCAGGGTCTGTCCTGGCTACTTCTTGATGCGTCGCAGGTCACCAGCGGCCGGTGGGCGGTCGCGAGTGCCCTGGAAATTCATGATGAAACGCTGTCGCATCTCGTCCCAGGAGCGCGCGCCGTCCATGATGGCCATGGGGAACCAGTTTGCCATGACCTTCTCATCACTGTTGGTCGCCTCGATGCTCAACTTGTAGATGCAGGAACTCAGCAGGGTCGGGAGTGCCGTCGTAACGTGGAGGCAGGTCGGGCTTGAACTTCCTCGGCCAGAGGATGCTATGCAGCTCCGGAGTGAACGCGCGACACCCTGCAGTGGTTACAGGAGCCCGCCATGGAGGTGGAGCCTGGTCTTGGCGCTCGCACGCCGCCACCACAGGTGGCGCGTGGTCTTGATGTGGCGGTGCCAGGAGCGCATGCGCATCTTCTTATGGCTGATGCACCACCTGGCAGCTTGCCTCATCGCGCACGGGCGCCTGATGCTGTGGATCACGCCGAGGAGCCTCCCTCCTTGGCTCGATGATGGCGTCCTACCTGTGAGGTGGAGGAGGCGCTTCGTGAGCTACATCTCCCACAACAGGTAGCGGTTGAGGCAGCGAGCGAGACGACATAGCAGAATCTTCAGCGGTGCTGACGAGCTTGGCGATGCAGTCAAGCCAGTCCTCGTAGAAGTAGTCGACCGAGCGGTAGCGCAGGAGCTTGTGTACCATGAGCAGTGCGGCCTGCGCGTTCACCGGGGCACGACGAGCATGGGAGGACGAAGCAACCGGAGTAAGTGACGGAGTGGCGGTGTGCCCGTCGCGGCGCATGGAAGGATGCAGCAAAGAGGCCTGTTGCTCGTGTCCCGCGGGGCCCGTGGCGGTATTCATCGCCGGCGACGGGGGATGGCGAGGGCAGCCGTCGCTCGTCGGTGCTGTCTGAGCGACATGGGCGGCGAGAGCGGCCCGACGCTCAGCACAAGCTCGATGTGCGTCAGCCATGGAAGCGGAGCGGTGGCGAATTGATCGACGGAAGAGAGGCATCGACGCACCCCTACCTGGCGCGCCAAATGTAGGATTTCGTGTTCCGCAAACCCTTGAGAGGTTTGAAATCTAGGGTGCGTGCAAAGAACTCAACCTCCCCAGTTTGCCTACTAGCCAATCTCACAGCCTAGCTCATCGAACTGAAGGGAAAGGGGACACAACAGTTTATCCAGGTTCGGGCCACTTTGCGGTGTAAAACCCTACTCCTGCTTTGTGGTGGATTGGGCTCGAGGGGCTGAGGATGAACTAGTACAGTGGAGAACCACCTCCGGACATGTGTTCTTGAGCACGAGTGAGCTGGTGAGTATGGAATGGATCCGATCTCGTCCCGTCCCCCTATGGTGGTGGCTAGGTCCTATTTAAAGTGGTCCTCTTCCCAAATGAAGGCAGGAAGGGATCCAACAACGGCCAAATTTAAAGCACTGCAAAAAAAAGACACATCCGTGACATTTTGGGCTGAACGAATTTTTTTCTGTCATGCTTATGACAATTCTATGATGACAATTGTAACAAAACCCGTTATCATCATAGATGTGGTGGGATCCTACTTCTATGACAAAAAATCATGACAGAAAATGGGCTTTTCGTCCTGGGCGGGCCGGAGATGCAGCTGCATGACATTCTTTGGGCCTTCCATGACAGAAAAAACCATGGTAGGAGCGAGGGCGAGGAAAATTTTGGGGAGTTCCCGGTTACGGTGGGTGGTCGGGGGCCGAGCGATGTGCGTTTCTCTCATACATGTACGCGCGTTAGTGCGAGGCGTTGGGCTCTAACTGAACCCGAGCGAGGTGTTGGGCTCTAACCAAACCCGAGCGATTGCACTAACTACGTTACTGAATCCGAGCGATCGATCCCTTGCTGTTAAGTGAACTCGAGTGATTCCTTCACTACTACTGCTAACTGAAGCCGATCGAACCCTATTGCCTCCTTCCCTTGATGAACAGTGAGTGTTGTTGGGGTTGTTTGGGGGGGGGGGTTGTATGAACAGTTCCTGATGGGGGTGGATGAATAGGACCCCATGGTGTTGCCTCTGGATGAACAGGACCCTGATCGAGCTGATTGGGGGTGGATGAACATGACCTCGTGGAAGGCTGGATGAACATGACGACCCTGTGGAGGGAGGGTTAAACAATAGCCGATGGAGGGCTAGATGAACAGTAGCCAGTGGAGGGGTTGTTGAATAGGACCCCGTGGAGAGGGATAGTTGAACAGTAGCTGGTGGAGGAGCGCGCGATGGAGGCTAGATGAACAGGAGCCCGTGGATGAACAGTCAGAGGTGGAGGCTGGAGGAGGTCGACGGTGGATGAACAGTAGCCCTTGGAGACTAGAGGAGGTCGATGGTGGAGATGAACAGTATTCCGTGGAGTCCCGTTTTGCGGTATGGCACACCCCTCCCGATGAACAGGACCCCCGTTTCGACCGTAGTGCTCCAACACAAGTCTATTTCCTCCGTTTTTCAGTATGCCACACCCCTCCCGATAAACAGGACTCCATTTCAACCGTAGGAGGTCCAACAAACGTCCATTTCCTCCGTTTTGCGGTACGCCATACCCCTCCCGATGAACAGGAACCCGTTTCGACCGTGGCCGGTCGAACACAAGGCTGTTTCCTCCGTTCCGCAGTACCCAGGCCTCGTTTCCATCGGCTATTCCTTCCAAGCCCTCCCGATGAAGATGACGACGCATTCCGTTCCGACCCAGCCGGTTGGCACCCCATGAACACGACGACGATGTAGTTTCTTTGTTCCGACCCAACCATGTATACGAGCCCTGGTCGTACCTATGCGCGGGTAGGCGTTCAAGACCCCGCCCATAAGTATGTACATGGCCGTTGAGGGAGTCCTGGATTAGGGGGTATCCGGACATCCGGACTATATACTTTGGCCGGACTGTTGGACCGTGAAGATACAAGAGTGAAGACTTCGTCCCATGTCCGGATGGGACTCTCCTTTGCGTGGAAGACAAGCTTGGCGATCTGGATATTATATTTCGTTCTTTGTAATCGGCTCCATGTAAACCCTAGCCTTCTCCGGTATCTATATAGACCGGAGGGTTTAGTCCTTAGGGACAGAATCATAATCATCATAGGCTAGCTTCTAGGGTTTAGCCTCTACGATCTCGTGGTAGATCAAGTCTTGTAACACCCATATCATCAATATCAATCAAGCAGGAAGTAGGGTTTTACCTCCATCGAGAGGGCCCGAACCTGGGTAAACATTGTGTCCCTTGCCTCCTGTTACCATCAGCCTTAGACGCGCAGATCGAGACCCCCTACCTGAGATCCGCCGGTTTTGACACCGACAGTGGTGCTTTCATTGAGAGTTCCTCTGTGCTGTCGCTGTAAGGCTTGATGGCTCCTTCAATCATCAACAACAACATGGTCCAGGGTGAGACTTTTCTCCCCGGACAGATCTTCGTGTTCGGTGGCTTCACACTGCGGGCGAACTCGCTTGGCCATCTGGAGCAGATCGACAGCTATGTCCCTGGCCATCAGGTTAGGTTCGGAACCCTAAACTACACGGACGATATCCGCGGAGACTTGATCTCCAACGGATTCGGGCCTATGCCAGGAGCGCCGAACAGTCACGATGAGCACGGCTTAGACCTGCTGTCGGATAATGCTTGGGATATCGCCCCTGCAGGAGCCCTGGACCTATATCTGGGGCAGATTGCGTCGCCCGAGGACGGGTGGATGGACCCCGCCCCGTAGGCCGCACACCCATCGGCGGTAGAGCCAAACACAGACTTCACCCCCAAGGAAGCCTGTGACACGGGACCCCCGGACTCGTATCCGGTTGTATGTTCGAGTCCGCGCACTCCTGTGCCCGCAAATCCGGGTGGGCTCCGGTAATGGAGTTCACCGATGCGGATATCTTCCAGCACTTGCCCTTTGGCGAGGTGCTGAACTCGTTAAAGTCTCTCTCATTGTCAGGAGACTCTTGGCCGAACTATGTCCGGCTCGAGCGGGAAGTAGGCGACGAAGGAATTCATTGCCCACCCACCACCCACTTCATAGCCACTGTCGACGATGTAACAGACATGCTTGAATTCGACTCTGATAACACCGACGGTATGGACGTCGGTGCAGGAGACAATTCAGAACCACCACTCACGGGGCGCTGGACTGCCACCTCATCATATGATATATACATGGTGGATACGCCTAAGGAGGACGATGGCGACAAAATGGAGGATAAAACCCCCGGACAAAAGCCAAAATGACAGCGCAGATGCCTGTCTAAATCCAGTCACAGTAAAAATAGTGATAACAGTGCTAGAAAGACAGACACCCCAGTCAACTCCGAAGGCAACAACGATCATATGGACCCAGAGATGGAGCAGGATGAGCCAGGTCACGTTGAGCACAACCCGGACGATGATGCATTCATCATCCTAGAAACACGCTTGGAACGAGATAACCTCCACAGAAGGCTTATGGCCACTGCGAGAAGTCTAAAGAAGCAAAAGCAAAAGCTTAAAGCCGCACAGGAAATGCTCAATCGCAGATGGAATAAAGTACTAGACACTGAAGAAAAGTATGTCGACGATCGCCAAACAAAGAGCTATCCAAAGTGCAAGCTGCTACCAGAATTCGAAGACGAGGCCGTTCCACCGAAGAACAATACGGACAATAGGCCGAACAAACCACTTCGAAACCGCAATGGAGCAGCTACCGACGACGCACATGATTTATATGAGCTCCTGGATAAAAAGGCTGGCGCGACCAAGTCCATCTATAGATATAGAGGACACGCCCCGCACAGGACTATGGTCACCACGATCAGACTGATCGGATACCAGTTCGGAATCAGTACCGGACACATCAACAGCCGACGGCAAGCCATAACATGTCCAGAAACAGAGGGGCTGCTCACCCTCAGTGCTTCACCGAGGAGGTACTGGACCATGAATTTCCACAAGGTTTTAAACCTATGAACATGGAGGCATACGACGGAACGACAGACCGCGGGGTCTGGATCGAGGATTTTATCCTTCATATCCACATGGCTCATGGGGACGACCTCCACGCCATCAAATACCTTCCTCTCAAGTTGAAGGGACCAGCTCAACACTGGTTGAAAAGCCTCCCCAAAAATTCAATCGGAAGTTGGGAGGAACTCGAGGATGCCTTCAGGGCCAATTTTCAAGGGACCTATGTCCGACCTCCGGACGCGGACGATTTAAGTCACATAATTCAACAGCCCGGAGAGTCCGCCCGCAAGCTTTGGAACAGATTCCTCACTAAGAAGAATCAAATTGTCGACTGCCCGGATGCCGAAGCCCTAGCGGACTTCAAGCATAGTATCCGGGACGAGTGGCTCGTCAGACACCTCGGCCAAGAAAAGTCGAGGACAATGGCAGCCCTAACAAGCCTTATGACCCACTTTTGCGCAGGTGAAGACAGCTGGTTGGCCCGTAGAGGCACCAACGACCCAAGTACATCCGAAATCAGGGATGGCAACGGGAAGCCACGGCGCAATAGAAACAAACGTCGAAACAAGGAAGAAAGTCCGGACAACACAATAGTCAACGTCGGATTCAGGGGCTCTCGAACCGGTCAACAAAGAAGGCACTTAAAGGCAGCAAAGAAGGACCGTCCGGCCTGAACAAAGTCCTGGACAGACTGTGCCAAATCCATGGCACCCCCGAAAAACCTGCGAACCACACTCACAGAGAATGCTGGGTCTTCAAGCAGGCTGGCAAATTAAATGCCGAACACAAGGGAAGGGAAACACCAAGTGAAGACGAGGATGAGCCTCACCAGCCGAACATTGGGGGACAGAAAAAATTCCCACCAGAGGTAAAAATAGTAAACATGATCCACGCGACTCACATATCCACGAGAAGGCGCGAATGCGCGCTCAGAGACGCTTGCGCCATAGAGCCCATTGCACCCAAACTTAACCACTGGTCGGCTTACCCGATCACTTTCGATCACAAGGACTACCCGACTAGTATTCGGCATGAAGGATCAACTGCCTTGGTGCTCGACCCAATAATCGGCGGATACCATCTTACTCACGTCCTCATGGACGGCGGCAGTAATCTTAATCTAATATGCCAGGACACTGTCCGCAGGATGGGGATAGACCCATCTAGAATAAACCACAGTAACACCACCTTTGAAGGGGTGATACCAGGCGTCAAAGCCCACTGTAGGGGCTCCCTCGTACTAGAGGTGATATTCGGCTCCCCTGGCAACTTCAGAAGCGAAAAACTACTCTTTGCCATCACCCCCTCCAAAGTGGTTATCGTGCATTGCTTGGGAGAACGGCCTTTGCCTGCTTCAACGCAGTACCACACCACGCCTACCTTAAACTCAAGATGCCCGGTCCACGCGGCGTCATCACTATTAACGGAAGTACACAATGTTCCTTACGCACGGAGGAATACGCGACGACTCCAGCAGCCGGACTCTAAGCGTCCTCTAATACCAGAAAGCATGATTGGTTGTCAAGACCACACACATGGTTAGACGAGTCTAGCAGCCCAGATCGACCTGATCTAGGCACCACACATGTAATCTCATAGAGGACACCAGGGGCTATAGATAATTAATAAAGCCCAATTCTCGGCCTAACCTTACTAACAGGCCAATGTCTTACACTTTTACTATCCATTAGAGATAGCCAACTTTTCGCACGCTTCTGTCATACTCTTCTCCATGAGTTTTTGTTTTTACAAACACCATTCATGCGACACCCTCCCAGGACACGGCACAACGGGGACAAAGGCACAGACGTGCAGCAGGGCGCCGCTCAAAGGTTTCTCTTTAGATTAAGCCCCTGTGTAAACCTTCTTTATTTTCTCTTGTTGCTTACACATCCCATGGGTACTACACCCGCAGAGGATACTGCCATTATTGGCATTTCGCCATGATAGACTAATGCACGTACCTGGGAATACAGGGTTCATAATAAGGGGCATTACTCAGCCCAGTATACGTTATAAAGTCCGAATACCTCCGGGAGTGTTCGGCATCGCGAGTTTGGCCTTATATGCATCATTTCCGTATCATGTCTTTGGTCAAATGTTTGGTTTGCCCGGCTCCTAGGTTCGCTGCCTTACGTTCCGTTCTTATCGGCTAAGGCGGCCAAAGGTGAACTACTGCGATTGTGCCCTAGTTATTCCGGATGAGCACCTCAATAGAGAAAGCCGAAAACTGACTGTCATGATATAGCGAGAGATTGTTCAACCACTCGAAGACTCATCGGAACCTTTAGGGTTCCTCCGCATTAACGAAGGACCGCTTACCGGTCATGTACACATGCGCCCGGATTCAGATACATGCAAAGGTACAAGGGGCTACACCGTATCCCCACCGTGAAACTCCTATGGCTAAGTGAAAGTGTTAAAGCTATATAGTCCGGTTGCCTAGTTCGACATGCGATCACCTCCTTAATGGACCAAGACATTGGATCAATTGTGATCACGCATATTTTCGTGAACACCACCGCATTATATGCGTGGGGGCTGAAGCCAACGACTGCTAACTTTCAGAATTGCACACACACACACACACACACACACACACACACACACACACACACACACACACACACACACACACACACACACATATATATATATATATATATATATATATATATATATATATATATAACAGCCGCACAGGGAGGCACAACAACACTTTCGGGCGAAAAGTATAAATATAGCCTCCATAATCAAAATAACATTGTCTTTACAATGACACAATTTGTCACTCGAACATGACACTTTTCAAGCACTGAGCCTCTATTAAGCGAGCACCTTCTGCTACCTGCTCCAAGATGTGCTCGGCCGGATCCTGGCCCCCCGCCAGATTCTGGGTCGCAACGACGGTGGCCTCCATATCTGTCCAATATGCTTTAACACGGGCAAGAGCCATCTGTGCACCCTCTATGCACGCCGACCTCTTCATGGCATCGATCCACGATACGGCACCAAGGAATTGTTGCACTAAACTAAAATAACTGTCCGGCTTAGGCCCCTTCGGCCATAGATGGTCTATTACAGACCGCATTGCAAGACCGGACAACCTGTGGAGCTCGGCCATAGCAGCCATCCTCTCACTCAAAGGCAATGTGCACGTTGGAGCGCTGAACTGCGACCAGAATAGCTTTTCCACTTCATCATCTTTTTGATCCTCGAAAAACTTGGCTGCATCAGCCGTACTCTTTGCCAAATCTGCATAGGCGTCTGTAGGACTCCAGCGTCGATCCATAGGAGCGTACTTCGGATCTAAAAACTTCATCCGCAACAAATAAGAGTTTTGCAGACGCGATTTCCCCGGCCTGTCGAAGCTCCTCCCGCGCATCCCTAATCTTGGAACGCGTCTCCTTGGCCGCATCAAGAGCCCTTTTCAGGTCAGCCGCATTAGCCTTACTAGTCGTCAACCCGTGCATTCACACGGGCTAGTTTATTGAATGTAGGATGTGAATATTTCATATTATGAACTACCTTGTAACTT
This sequence comes from Triticum aestivum, assembly GCF_018294505.1. Taxonomy (NCBI): domain Eukaryota; kingdom Viridiplantae; phylum Streptophyta; class Magnoliopsida; order Poales; family Poaceae; genus Triticum; species Triticum aestivum. The sequence continues at coordinate 91,255,835 of NC_057804.1, forward strand.
CTATTCAATTCTCATTGGTCGTTTACATCCGATTCATCCATGGACGTCTCCAAGCGGAGGTACTATTTGGCCCCTAAGCTTCATTAATTAATACCATAGATTTTTGGAATGCAGGATGTGAATATTTCATATTAAGAACTACCTTTTAAGTTTTGTCCAATTCTTATTGGTCGTTCGCATCTGATTCATCGATGGACCATTTTCAAGTGTAGGAACTATCTGGTCACTAAGCTTCATTAATTAATATCTTGTTTTTAAACAATTAATTAATTAATTAATACCTTGTTTATTCTGTAATCATCATCCATGGATCTTCCACACTTAACCATATATCTAGGAAACCACATTCTTCATTGTATATTTCTGATATTTTGGCACATATGTTCGTTATTACTTTTTTATCAATTGCCTGGTACATAAATTTTCTGCAAGATATTAATTGATGTATACAATTTATAAGTTACATGACTTATGATTATTTAGTCTAATTGTTTTGAGAAAAAAATATAGTAGGTTAAACCCCAACTGTGACTCGTTTTCTATTAATATGATGGATAAGGTACATGTGTATATGTACAGGAGGTGAAGAAAAGAAATTACATCTCTTACTATACCTGACCCCTCCTTTAGGCTAGGTTTTGACGTCTTCGTGATGATACAAAAATGCTTCTTGAAACTGAGTAGGTACGTCTCTATATTAGCACCTTTGTTATCAAAGATGATTCTATGATTCCATATAGACCAACACCCACTAATCATGATCTTATTGAAACATACGATGTTCTTCCTGTTCTTTTCTTCATTGAGCATACCAGTGTCCCATCCAATACCCAGATTCCACCCAAAAAAATCTAACTGAATGCACATGAGAAAATGAAGGTACATCATAGTTTCATTTGTGCCTTCCTCACATAGAACACAATTTTTATAACCAACAAAAAAATCTCTTCATCAGATCTCTATTGTGAAGGCTCTCCTGTATAAGAAGCCAGAAGAATTTTATTGTTTGCATAAGCAAGAAGATTCCATATCCATTTGCATGGTGCTGGGGTAGGTTGAGGATCACCAATAAAGGTTTGGTTCTGGTACATTACTTTCCATTACCCAAGTTATATGACCAGCTCTCATATTGCATAGCATCGTTCTCAATGTTCAAACTCTGTATAACTCATGTAGCTGTAGCTGTTGGACAACAATGGGTAACACATGGATGTGAAATCATTCATAAATATCAGTGTCATCATGTAATGTAGCTTTTTTATGATCTTTAGCATATGAGTGCAACTCGAGGAAGGTTCTAAAGTGGTTGATCCTGCCAACTGTTACGCCATGACAGAATTGACTCTAATTCATGGTCAGAGTTACATCTCAAAAATTATAAGCAGCCTCTTTTTGAAGTTGGGGGTAGTAAAATATTGCACACTACCTATAATCAAGAAAAGCCAATTGAGAACCTAACAAATGCACGTGACTTTACTTAATACATCTATAAAGTTGATGAGATGATAAAGTACTAAAATTCAAACATTTGTTTGGCGGAAAAAAATATCAAAAGAGCAGCAGTGAATTTTATAGAAATTTAGTTTCTGTAGTAAGCCGTATCCTGGCACTTCTTATTTTGTGGCAAAACTCAAGTGTCATCACTGAAATAGAAAGTATTTCCAAAATATTGCTAGACTTGCATGTAAACAACCATATATTTGTAATAAATAAATAATGAACCATGTAACTGCGTACACATTAATTTTGCAATTAGTACATTAGTGAATATATTTCATAGTAAGGACTTACTAACGGAGCTCAAGTGTCCAACCACAAGTTATTACAATACAAAAATTATTATTAACAACAACACCTTCGGTAGAGTAAAGTGGACATTGCAATGAGAACTACCATACATACACACTGATTTCTTTTCAGTCCAACAATTTCATCTGCCTGAAAATAGAGCAAAATACAGTGAATCATGTGTCCCCATAAGAATTCTCTCTGCCAGCCAAAAACATAGTACGTCAAACTACTATGAATGTACGATCTAACCAAAGTTGTGCTCTGCAGTAATGGACTGGAACCTCACCAATACCTTTCAAAACTGAAAATCCTTGCAATTATCATGCTCTTAATCCTAACGCAAAGGCGCTGTTCGGTAGCTCTCCGCTCCGCAGCACCGCGCCGGAGCGGAGCGGCCCGCAGCCCATTTTCTAGGAGTCGCCCAAGCATCGCTCCGCGCGCTCCCGGAGCTGGATGGCTGCCGAACAGGGCTAAAGTCTTAGGAAATTACAGATATTCACAACATAAAAACAGAGGCAAAAATCATATGTTGTCATGCTTGCAAAGTTTTAATATGAGGACATCATATAATTGTAGTAGATCTACAGAACTGCTAACGGAGCTCAAGTGTCCAACCAAAACTTATTACAATATAGAAATTATTATTACAGCAATGCCTTGTGTAGAGGTAAGTGTACGTTGCAAGGAAAATCACCTTATATACACACTTTTTTTTTCTAGTCCAGCAATTTGATCGGCCTGAAAACAAAACAAAATACAGTGAATCATGCGTCACCATCAGAATCCTCTCTGCCAACCAAAACGTAGTACATCAAACTACTATGAATGTATGATCGAACCAAAGGTGCGCTACATATATATACTGATATCTTGTGATGCTTGCAAAGGTCTGATTTGAGGACATCATATAATTGTAGTAGATCTACAGAACTGCAAGGTAAGTACAAAATTAGGCATGTTGTGCAGCTTTCTCTGTAGAACCATACTAACACCTTGCAACACCTGAAGGAAAAATGCTCACAAAGATGGTGGCTCTTATAATCCTGAGTAGTGGACTATCAGCAAAATAAAGGGAAATCACAGAAAAACTAATAAATTATAAGCTTCACAATCTGATTTTCTAGATACAGATGATAAATAAAACAAAGTGTAATTGCAAACCTAATTAGATAAATATGGGAAACGATAATAAAAATCGTTGTCCACAGCATCGATGAACATATCGGGCAACCTACATAACAACATAATTCAATGGTACTCCCCACAGAAAAAAAACATAATTCAATGGTACAGATAAGGTTTTAAAATATCTGAATCACATACAAATAAGGAAGCGACAATGGTGTCTACATCTATTGTACTTGGTCAGGGCATACTAAAACTCCCATAATCAAATCCTTCAAAACCAACAGTGACAGTAGTTGATATATCTGACATCCATGTTGTTGTGAATTACTTTCTTAAACATTCCCGAGTACAACTAAGTCGAATGTACATGCAGCAAACCCAAATCATATCAGTCTTGTTCCCATACAAAGAATCACATCTGCAGCCCATGCAAAAACTGCAAGAAGAGAAACGAAGTAACCAAAACGATGTTTAGTAGATGTGGGGAACTCACAGCTTATTTTTCTCAAGCAGTCAACTTTTCCTCATTGAATGGAGGAGGCACTCAATGAGCAGCATTTGTTGGGAAGTTGTGAGCACTTTGTTAGATAAGTCTGTCTTGCCGTTAAACTATATCACCGGAGCCGAGTACGGAGCACGGGTAACATTCCAGTGGGTATGTACGCACACATTATTTCCCGGTTGGAGACAAAGAAAACATATGTGAGAGTTCCTTTGTGTTGACGTTAATATCAATGCAGAGCATAACTGCTACATTACCCAATAATGACATGATTACTCCTAGTTGATAGCACCAATTATTTCACACACCATTCTATTTAACCTAAAATTGTCAAAAAAGGGCATTGAAATTTAGTAGTTGTCAGTTGTAACACAGAATTGACAGAAAATCAATCCCCATACTTATAGAAAGTGCAAGAGCAATGAAACTCAATGCTTTAGTAGTTGTCATGTGCCATTGCTTTTACAAAGCAATTGCCCGCCAAAACATTCAGATTTACGACAGAAACCGTCAATACTCTAATAGTTGACAGAGAGCTTCATTGTCAAGTGTTTCACAATATAACTATCTAACTAAATGAGGATAAGAAGAAGAAAGTTCATCATAAGTCAATTCTCTTACCTACAACGGCCAGGACATGCCAGCTTGGCAAGGTACTTCCTTGAATAGGAGATTGTGGCAGAGTAGCAACAAAATAAATCAAGAAAATATATTAATCTTGCCATATAGGGTCCCTGGCATGTTTTGCCCATACGAAAATTGATTTAGGAGTGGCTTAAACAGTGGCATGTTGACAACTGACATTAGGCTCCTTCATGTTTATGTTTGTTTAGACAACAGATTTCTTAATTTATAAACTCACCTGAGGAGCATAGTTATGCCCCGACCGATCTCGGGCATCCACAGGTTGTACCGTAGGTGAGAAGATTCTAGATTGAATCCCTTGAGCGCGCAACACTATCTGAAGGGGTGATTGAAAAAAAATTGAACCCAAATCTGAAGTTAATGTGGATTCAAGTACAAGCCAGAAAGAAAACAAATTCAGAACAAAAACTGTGGGAAAACGAACCTGATCCAGAGGAAGAAAATAATCTTGACGCAATAAGCTCCTTGATTACACGGGATCCATGCCTCAACTTGGTTTTGAGAGAGACGTGGATTTGTTTTTCAACCGGGGGAGCGATAGAGTACAAATTAGAGGAAGTGAAGGTGGAGAAGGTAGGTATTTTAGGGCTTCCTTGTACAACCATGAAAGGATCTTTTCGGTTTCTTCTACATCCATGAAAATATTATGGGCCTTCTGATCAATTGTTCTTCTACCTATTAACAAACTAACTAAAGCACCATGATTCTAAAACACAGAACTATCTAATCACCATTGCAAAGCCAAAGGATAGTAGTATTGACCCAGCTCCTTGCCAAACCCAAGTTCGTGTGTGCAGGAGAGGAGATTCTGCCCACTAACATGGAAATCCAGTGGCACTCCATCTAGCACACCCACAAATCCATTACACGGTCCATAAGAGAACTTCAGAGATGAAAGTTACCTTGCCGAGCAACCACTCAGAACATGGATGAATTTGCTACGCGGAGCGCGATCTTCACCGGGTACATCCATGCCTCAGCGGTACGATGAGTGGAGGGGTACAACAGGGAACCATTGTTGTAGCTTATAGGCGACCAGCCGCGTCGCCACCATGCGACCGGAAGCATCCGCCGCAGTGTGCTGGTCCAAGAGAAAGGACTAAGGCGAGAGATGGTTAACAGTGGCGGTGGAAGTGGTGGGATGCGACATAGAGTGGATGTGGTGGTCAGCGACGGCGGATGAGACAGGGAGCAACGACGACGGTTGGGAGCCGGGCGACGGCGTGATCCATGGCAAGCTACGGGTGTGGTGGTGGCCTTCAGAAGGTTAGGGATACGGGGGGAGTTCTTTTTTTAGCAACCGTGGTGGAAGGACCGTGGGCCTTCTTTTTTAACAACACTGGTGAAAGGACCGTGGGCCTTCAGTGTTTTTTGGCCGAATTAAGCACACCATTAAGAAAAAGTTACATGCGTTAATCTCCACCGTAATAATTCGGTCCCACCAGAGATGAACGGCTCATAATTTCTAATTAACATGGTAATTTCTTGGGAGTCTGTAATTAGTATAGGTATAGAGGTATAGATAGATTATCTTTTCCAAGCAGCTCATACCGGTCGGCGGCTTTTTTCAGCTCCACAGCCATCTCGTCTATCTTTTCTTCGCTCCGGCGACGAGTAGCCTGTTCGGCTCTCAACTCTTCGGCCGCCTTCAGGGCAGCCGCATTGCTAGCACGGACTTGTTCCTTGGTCAAGGCAAGTTCCACCCTCAGGGATTCCACGGCAGCAACACCGTCTGCAGTCCAAACATATAACATTAGCATTATGCTCCTCTCAGTTTTTCCTACAAAAAATAATAAGGAAAGCAGAGGACATACCTTGTGACTCATTAAGCCGCTCATTCACCAGTGTGATATCGGCATCAATAGCTCCAATCTGCCTCCTTAGTTCGGCAACTTCAACGGACCGGTCGGCTGCCGGATCCTTAGACACCCGCGCATAAATACAGCGCGATCATTACTTACACAATATGATCCTCCGTTTGCCGCCTAGGGTGAACAACCAGAGTCTCAGGGGCTACTATCCATATGGAGCACACCTAGCGCGTGCATCACAACCAAAAATTATGTATTTTTCATTACATACCTCAAAGCCTCTGAGCAGGCCTGTAAAGGCTTCATTCAACCCGCTTGTGGCAGATGAAATCTTCTCGCACCATGCTCATTAATGAATGGTGATCCTCCGAGAGATCAGCTCGCTCTAGAAGGCCTGTCAGTGTGTCCGGCCGGACGCCGAATTGTGTCGGACCCTTCTTATCGCCCCCCGTGGGAGCTAAACGCTCCGGGCTCAAGGCGGCCGATGTATTAGCTTCTGGCTTTGGCAGATCTGGACTCCTCTGTGACGACACCTCGGGGCCACCTGTTGGGGAACGTAGCATAAATTCAAAATTTTCCTACGTGTCACCAACATCTATCTATGGAGAAACCAGCAACGAGGGGAAGGAGAGTGCATCTACATACCCTTGTAGATCGCTAAGCGGAAGCGTTCAAGAGAACGGGGTTGAAGGAGTCGTACTCGTCGTGATCCAAATCACCGGAGATCCTAGTGCCGAACGGACGACACCTCCGCGTTCAACACAAGTACAGCCCGGTGACGTCTCCCACGCCTTGATCCAACAAGGAGAGAGGGAGAGGTTGAGGAAGACTCCGTCCAGCAGCAGCACAACGGCGCGGTGGTGGTGGAGGAGCGTGGCAATCCTGTAGGGCTTCGCCAAGCACCGCAGGAGAGGAGAAGGGAGAGAGGTAGGGCTGCGCTAGGGAGAGATCAAAACTCATGTGTTGGGCAGCCCCCACACCTCAAGTATTTATAGGGGGAGGGGAGGGGGCTGCGCCCCCTCTAGGGTTCCCTCCCCAGGGGTGGCGGCAGCCCCCAGATCCCATCTGGGTAGCGGCCAGAAGGGGAGAGGGGGGAGGCGCACCTAGGGTGGGCCTTAGGGCCCATCTCCCCTAGGGTTTGCCCCCTTCCCCCACTTCCCTGCACCTTGGGCCCTGTGGAGGGGCGCACTAGCCCACCTGGGGCTGGTCCCCTCCCACACTTGGCCCATGCAGCCCTCCGGGGTTGGTGGCCCCATTTGGTGGACCCCCGGGACCTTCCCGGTGGTCCCGGTACATTACCGGAAAAACCCGATACTTTTCCGGTGACCAAAACAGGACCTCCCATATATAAATCTTCACCTCCGGACCATTCCGGAACTCCTCGTGACGTCCGGGATCTCATCCAGGACTCCGAACAACATTCGGTAACCACATACAAACTTCCTTTATAACCCTAGCATCATCGAACCTTAAGTGTGTAGAGCCTACGGGTTCGGGAACCATGCAGACATGACCAAGACGTTCTCCGGTCAATAACCAACAGCGGGATCTGGATACCCATGTTGGCTCCCACATGTTCCACGATGATCTCATCGGATGAACCACGATGTCAAGGACTTAATCGATCCCGTATACAATTCCCTTTGTCTGGCGGTATTGCACTTGCCCGAGATTCAATCGTCGGTGTCCCGATACCTTGTTCAATCTCGTTACCGGCAAGTCTCTTTACTGGTTCCGTAACACATCATCCCGTGATCAACCCCTTGGTCACATTGTGCACATTATGATGATGTCCTACCGAGTGGGCCCGGAGATACCTCTCCGTTTACACGGAGTGACAAATCCCAGTCTCGATTCGTGCCAACCCAACAGACACTTTTGGAGATACCTGTAATGCACCTTTATAGCCACCCAGTTACGTTGTGACGTTTGGTACACCCAAAGCATTCTTACGGTATCTGGCAGTTGCACAATGTCATGGTCTAAGGAAATGATACTTGACATTAGCAAAGCTTTAGCATACGAACTACGATCTTTGTGCTAGGCTTAGGATTGGGTCTTGTCCATCACATCATTCTGCTAATGATGTGATCCCGTTATCAACGACATCCAATGTCCATGGTCAGGAAACTCTAACCATCTATTGATCAACGAGCTAGTCAACTAGAGGCTTACTAGGGACATGGTGTTATCTATGTATCCACACATGTATCTGAGTTTCCTATCAATACAATTATAGCATGGATAATAAACGATTATCATGAACAAGGAAATATAATAATAATAACCAATTTATTATTGCCTCTAGGGCATATTTCCAATAGTCTCCCACTTGCACTAGAGTCAATAATCTAGTTCGCATCGCTATGTGATTAACACTGATAGGTCACATCGCCATGTGACCAACATCCAAAGAGTTTACTAGTGTCACTAAACTACTTCACATCACCATGTGATTAAGACTCAATGAGTTCTGGGGTTTGATCATGTTTTCCTTGTGAGAGAAGTTTTAGTCAACGGGTCCGCAGTATTCAGATCCGTGTGTACTTTGCAATTCTCTATGTCATATTGTAAATGCTGCTTCCACGCTCCACTTGAAGCTATTCCAAATGGTTGCTCCACTATACGTATCCGGTTTGCTACTCAGAGTCACTCGGATAGGTGTTAAAGCTTGCACCGACGTAACCCTTTACGCCAAACTCTTTGTCACCTCCATAATCGAGAAACATGTCCTTATTTACTCCAAGGACAATTTTGACCACTGTCCAATGATCCATTCCTGAATCATTCTTGTACCCCTTGACTGACTCATGGCAAGGCACACTTCCGGTGCGGTACACAACATGGCATACTATAGAGCCTACGTCTGAAGCATAGGGGACGACCTTCGTCCTTTCTCTCTATTCTGCCGTGGTCGAGCTTTAAGTCTTAACTTCGTACCTTACATCTCAGGCAAGAAATCCTTCTTTGACTGATCCATCATGAACACCTTCAAGATCATGTCAAGGTATGTGCTCATTTGAAAGTATTATTAAGCATTTCTATCCTATAGATCTTGATGCTTATTGTTCAAGTAGCCTAATCTAGGTTTTCCATTGAAAAACACCTTTCGAATAACCCTATATGCTTTCTAGAAATTCTACATCATTCCTGATCAACAATATCTCAACAACATATACTCATCAGAAATTCTATAGTGCTCCCACTCACTTCTTTGGAAATACAAGTTTCTCACAAACTTTGTATAAACCCAAAATCTTTGATCATCTCATCAAAGCGTACATTCCAACTCCGATATGCTTACTCCAGTCCTAAGAAGGATTGCTGGAGCTTTGCATACTTATTAGCGTCTTTCAGGATTGACAAAACCTTCTGGTTGTATCACATACAACCTTTCCTCAAGTATAACATCTAGGAAACAATGTTTTGACATCCTATCTGCAAGATTTCATAAATCATGCAGTAATTGCTAATATAATCCCAACAGATTCTTAGCATCCGCTACGAGTGAGAAAGTCTCATCGTAGTCAACTCCTTGAACTTGTCGGAAAACATCTTAATGACAAGTCGAGCTTTCTTAATGGTGATACTTACCATCATTGTCTGCCTTCTTCTAAAATCCATCTATACCCAATAGCCTTTCGACCATCAAGTAGTTCTTCCAAAGTCATGGATCCTTTCTCGGATTTTATGGTCTCAAGCCATTTGTCGGAATCCGGGCCCACCATCGCTTCTCCATAGCTCGTAGGTTCATTGTTGTCTAGCAACATGACCTCTAAGACAGGATTGCGTACCACTCTGAAGTAGTACGCATCCTTGTCACCCTATGAGGTATGGTTGTGACTTGATCCGAAACTTCATGATCACTATCATAAGCTTCTACTTCAGTTGGTGTAGGCGCCACAGGAACAACTTCCTGTGCCCTGCTACACACTAGTTGAAGTGACGGTTCAATAACCTCATCAAGTCTCCACCATCCTCCCACTCAATTCTTTCGAGAGAATCTTTTCCTCGAGAAAGGACCCGTTTCTAGAAACAATTATTTTTGCTTCCGGATCTGAGATAGGAGGTATACCCAACCATTTTGGGTATCCTATGAAGATGTATTTATCCGTTTTAGGTTCGAGCTTATCACGATGAAACTTTTCCACATAAGCGTCGCATCCCCAAATTTTTAAGAAACGACAACTTAGGTTTCTCCAAACCATAATTCAAACGGTGTCATCTCAACGGAATTACGTGGTGCCCTATTAAAGTGAGTGTGGTTGTCTCTAATGCCTAACCCATGAACGATAGTGGTAATTCGATAAGAGACATCATGGTACGCACCATATCCAATAGGGTGCAACTATGATGTTCGGACACACCATCACACTATGGTGTTCCAGGCGGTATTAGTTGTGAAACAATTTCCACAATGTCTTAATTGTGTGCCAAAGCTCATAACTCAGATACTCATCTCTATGATCATATCATAGACATTTTATCCTCTTGTCACAATGACCTTCAACTTCACTCTGAAATTACATGAACCATTCAATAATTCAGACTTGTGTTTCATCAAGTAAATATATGGTATCTACATAAATCATCTGTGAAGTAAAACATAACGATATTCACTGCATGCCTCAGCACTCATTGGACTGCACACATAAAAAATGTGTTACTTCCAACAAGTTGCTATCTTGTTCCATCTTACTGAAAACGAGGCTTTTCAGTCATCTTGCCCATGTGGTATGATTTGCATATCTCAAGTGATTCAAAATCAAGTGAGTCCAAATGATCCATCTGCATGGAGTTTCTTCATGCGTATATACCAATAGACATGGTTCACATGTCTCAATCTTTTCAAAAACGAGTGAGTCCAAAGATCCATCAACATGGAGCTTCTTCATGTGTTTTATACCAATATGACTTTCATGGCAGTGCCACAAGTAAGTGGTACTATCATTACTATCTTATATCTTTTGGCATGAAAATGTGTATCACTACGATCGAGATTCAATAAACCATTCCTTTAGGTGCAAGACCATTGAAGGTATTATTCAAATAAGTAGAGTAACCATTATTCTCCTTCAATGAATAACCGTATTGCGATAGACATAATCCAATCATGTCTATGCTCAACGCAAACACCAAATGACAATTATTCAGGTTTAATACTAATCTTGATGGTAGAGGGAGCGTGCGATGGTTGATCACATCAAACTTGGAAACACTTCCAACACATATCGTCAGCTCACCTTTAGCTAGTCTCCGTTTATTCCGTAGCTTTTATTTCGAGTTACTAACACTTAGCAACCGAACCGGTATCCAATACCCTGGTGCTACTAGGAGTACTAGTAAAGTACACATTAACATAATGTATATCCAATATACTTCTATCGACCTTGCCAGCCTTCTTATCTACCAAGTATCTAGGGTAATTCTGCTCCAGTGGCTATTCTCCTTATTACAGAAGCACTTAGTCTCGGGTTTGGGTTCAACCTCGGGTTTCTTCACTGAGCAGCAACTGATTTGCCGTTTCATGAAGTGCCCCTTCTTGCCCTTGCCCTTCTTGAAACTAGTGGTTTCACTAACCATCAACAATTGATGCTCCTTCTTGATTTCTACTTTCGCGGTGTCAAACATCGTGAATATCTCAAGGATCATCATATCTATCCCTGATTTGTTATAGTTCATCACGAAGCTCTAGCAGCTTGGTGGCAATGACTTTGGAGAAACATCACTATCTCATCTGGAAGATCAACTCCCACTCGATTCAAGTGATTGTTGCACTCAGACAATCTGAGCACAAGCTCAACGATTGAGCTTTTCTCCCTTAGTTTGCAGGCTAAGAAAATCGTCGGAGGTCTAATACCTCTTGACGTGGGCACGAGCCTGAAATCCCAATTTCAGCCCTCGAAACATCTCATATGTTCCGCGACGTTTCAAAACGTCTTTGGTGCCTCTACTCTAAACCATTTAACTGAACTATCACGTAGTTATCAAAACGTGTATGTTCGATGTTCGCAACATCCACAAACGACGTTTGGGGTTCAGCACAGTGAGCGGTGCATTAAGGACATAAGCTTTCTATTGTCCGCATAATCGCTACTGTCAACTTTCAACTATATTTTCTCTAGGAACATATCTAAACAGTGGAACTAAAGCGCGAGCTTACGACATAATTTGCAAAGATCTTTTGACTATGTTCAGGATAATTAAGTTCATCTCATGAACTCCTACTCAGATAGACATCCCTCAAGTCATCTAAGTGATTACATGATCCGAGTCAACTAGGCCGTGTCCGATCATCACGTGAGACGGACTAGTCATCATCGGTGAACATCTTCATGTTGATCGTATCTACTATACGACTCATGCTCGACCTTTCGGTCTCTTGTGTTCCGAGGCCATGTCTGTACATGCTAGGCTCGTCAAGTCAACCTAAGTGTTTCGCGTGTGTAAATCTGGCTTACACCCGTTGTATGTGAACGTAAGAATCTATCACACCCGATCATCACACGGTGCTTCGAAACGACGAACTTTCGCAACGGTGCACAGTTAGGGGGAACACTTTCTTGAAATTTTAATGAGGGATCATCTTATTTACTACCGTCGTTCTAAGCAAATAAGATGCATAAACATGATAAACATCACATGCAATCAAATAGTGACATGATATGGCCAATATCATATTGCTCCTTTTGATCTCCATCTTCGGGGCTCCATGATCATCATCGTCACCGGCATGACACCATGATCTCCATCATCATGATCTCCATCATCGTGTCTCCATGAAGTTGTCTCGCCAACTTATTACTTCTACTACTATGGCTACCGGTTAGCAATAAAGTAAAGTAATTACATGGCGTTGTTCAATGACACGCAGGTCATACAATAAATAAAGACAACTCCTATGGCTCCTGCCGGTTGTCATACTCATCGACATGCAAGTCGTGATTCCTATTACAAGAACATGATCAATCTCATACATCACATATCATTCATCACATTCTTCTTGGCCATATCACATCACATAGCATACCCTGCAAAAACAAGTTAGACGTCCTCTAATTGTTGTTTGCATGTTTTACGTGGCTGCTATGGGTTTCTAGCAAGAACGTTTCTTACCTACGCAAAAACCACAACGTGATATGTCAATTGCTATTTACCCTTCATAAGGACCCTTTTCATCGAATCCGTTCGACTAAAGTGGGAGAGACTGGCACCCGCTAGCCACCTTATGCACCAAGTGCATGTCAGTCGGTGGAACCTGTCTCACGTAAGTGTACGTGTAAGGTCGGTCCGGGCCGCTTCATCCCACAATACCATCGAAACAAGATTGGACTAGTAACGGTAAGCATATTGAACAAAATCAACGCCCACAACTACTTTGTGTTCTACTCGTGCAAAGAATCTACGCAATAGACCTAGCTCTGATTCCACTGTTGGGGAACGTAGCAGAAATTCAAAATTTTCCTACGTGTCACCAAGATCTATCTATGGAGAAACCAGCAACGAGGGGAAGGAGAGTGCATCTACATACCCTTGTAGATTGCTAAGCGGAAGCGTTCAAGAGAACGGGGTTGAAGGAGTCGTACTCGTCGTGATCCAAATCACCGGAGATCCTAGTGCCGAACAGACGGCACCTCCGCGTTCAACACACGTACAGCACGGTGACGTCTCCCACGCCTTGATCCAGCAAGGAGAGAGGGAGAGGTTGAGGAAGACTCTGTCTAGCAGCAGCACAACGGCGTGGTGGTGGTGGAGGAGCGTGGCAATCCTGCAGGGCTTCGCCAAGCACCACAGGAGAGGAGAAGGGAGAGAGGTAGGGCTGCGCCAGGGAGAGATCAAAACTCATGTGTTGGGCAGCCCCCACACCTCAAGTATTTATAGGGGGAGGGGAGGGGGCTGCGCCCCCTCTAGGGTTCCCTCCCCAGGGGTGGCGGCAGCCCCCAGATCCCATCTGGGTGGCGGCCAGAAGGGGAGAGGGGGGAGGCGCACCTAGGGTGGGCCTTAGGGCCCATCTCCCCTAGGGTTTGCCCCCTTCCCCCACTTCCCTGCGCCTTGGGCCCTGTGGGGGCCGCACCAGCCCACCTGGGGCTGGTCCCCTCCCACACTTGGCCCATGCAGCCCTCCGGGGTTGGTGGCCCCACTTGGTGGACCCCCGAGACCCTCCCGGTGGTCCCGGTACGTTACCGGAAAAACCCGAAACTTTTCCGGTGACCAAAACAGGACTTCCCATTTATAAATCTTTGTCTCCGGACCATTCGGAACTCCTCGTGACATCTGGGATCTCATCCGGGACTCCGAACAACATTCGGTAACCACATACAAACTTCCTTTATAACCCTAGCGTCATCGAACCTTAAGTGTGTAGACCCTACGGGTTCGGGAACCATGCAGACATGACCGAGACGTTCTCCGGTCAATAACCAACAGCGGGATCTAGATACCCATGTTGGCTCCCACATGTTCCACGATGATCTCATCGGATGAACCACGATGTCAAGGACTCAATTGATCCCGTATACAATTCCCTTTGTCTAGCGGTATTGTACTTGCCCGAGATTCGATCGTCGGTATCCCGATACCTTGTTCAATCTCGTTACCGGCAAGTCTCTTTACTCGTTCCGTAACACATCATCCCGTGATCAACCCCTTGGTCACATTGTGCACATTATGATGATGTCCTACCGAGTGGGCCCAGAGATACCTCTCCGTTACACGGAGTGACAAATCCCAGTCTCGATTCGTGCCAACCCAACAGACACTTTCGGAGATACCTGTAGTGCACCTTTATAGCCACCCAGTTACGTTGTGACGTTTGGTACACCCAAAGCATTCCTACGGTATCCGGGAGTTGCACAATCTCATGGTCTAAGGAAATGATACTTGACATTAGAAAAGCTTTAGCATACGAACTACGATCTTTGTGCTAGGCTTAGGATTGGGTCTTGTCCATCACATCATTCTGCTAATGATGTGATCCCGTTATCAACGACATCCAATGTCCATGGTCAGGAAACCGTAACCATCTATTGATCAACGAGCTAGTCAACTAGAGGCTTACTAGGGACATGGTGTTGTCTATGTATCCACACATGTATCTGAGTTTCCTATCAATACAATTATAGCATGGATAATAAACGATTATCATGAACAAGGAAATATAATAATAACTAATTTATTATTGCCTCTAGGGCATATTTCCAACACCACCCGCCTCATGAGGCCGAGAGGTTGGTGGGGTCTGACTGTCCATCATCTCTGGAAGGAGATCCCCCAAAGACAAACTCTGTCGAGAAGAGCTGCTAGCCGGACTGCAAAGAATAGATCTTGTTTTGGTTCGTCGAGAAGGAAAGTAGTACCTTCTTATTACGATTAAACTTACAGTCGGCTGAGGGCTGGCCGTTGGCGGCATGGCCGACAGTAAGGGACACCCTTTGGGGCAGGGCCCCCTGTGAAGCTTTCTTTCCCCTTGTCTGGGCACCTCCGTCTCCAAGTCTTTGGAGGCGGCCATTTTCTTCCCGCGAGGGGAGGAGGCCTTAGATCGCTAAGCGGAAGCGTTCAAGAGAACGGGGTTGAAGGAGTCGTACTCGTCGTGATCAAATCACCGGAGATCCTAGTGCCGAACGGACGACACCTCCGCGTTCAACACAAGTACAGCCCGGTGACGTCTCCCACGCCTTGATCCAACAAGGAGAGAGGGAGAGGTTGAGGAAGACTCCGTCCAGCAGCAGCACAACGGCGCGGTGGTGGTGGAGGAGCGTGGCAATCCTGTAGGGCTTCGCCAAGCACCGCAGGAGAGGAGAAGGGAGAGAGGTAGGGCTGCGCTAGGGAGAGATCAAAACTCATGTGTTGGCAGCCCCCACACCTCAAGTATTTATAGGGGGAGGGGAGGGGGCTGCGCCCCCTCTAGGGTTCCCTCCCCAGGGGTGGCGGCAGCCCCCAGATCCCATCTGGGTAGCGGCCAGAAGGGGAGAGGGGGGAGGCGCACCTAGGGTGGGCCTTAGGGCCCATCTCCCCTAGGGTTTGCCCCCTTCCCCCACTTCCCTGCACCTTGGGCCCTGTGGAGGGGCGCACTAGCCCACTGGGGCTGGTCCCCTCCCACACTTGGCCCATGCAACCCTCCGGGGTTGGTGGCCCCATTTGGTGGACCCCCGGGACCTTCCCGGTGGTCCCGGTACATTACCGGAAAAACCCGATACTTTTCCGGTGACCAAAACAGGACCTCCCATATATAAATCTTCACCTCCGGACCATTCCGGAACTCCTCGTGACGTCCGGGATCTCATCCAGGACTCCGAACAACATTCGGTAACCACATACAAACTTCCTTTATAACCCTAGCATCATCGAACCTTAAGTGTGTAGAGCCTACGGGTTCGGGAACCATGCAGACATGACCAAGACGTTCTCTGGTCAATAACCAACAGCGGGATCTGGATACCCATGTTGGCTCCCACATGTTCCACGATGATCTCATCGGATGAACCACGATGTCAAGGACTTAATCGATCCCGTATACAATTCCCTTTGTCTAGCGGTATTGCACTTGCCCGAGATTCGATCGTCGGTGTCCCGATACCTTGTTCAATCTCGTTACCGGCAAGTCTCTTTACTGGTTCCGTAACACATCATCCCGTGATCAACCCCTTGGTCACATTGTGCACATTATGATGATGTCCTACCGAGTGGGCCCAGAGATACCTCTCCGTTTACACGGAGTGACAAATCCCAGTCTCGATTCGTGCCAACCCAACAGACACTTTTGGAGATACCTGTAGTGCACCTTTATAGCCACCCAGTTACGTTGTGACGTTTGGTACACCCAAAGCATTCTTACGGTATCCGGCAGTTGCACAATGTCATGGTCTAAGGAAATGATACTTGACATTAGCAAAGCTTTAGCATACGAACTACGATCTTTGTGCTAGGCTTAGGATTGGGTCTTGTCCATCACATCATTCTGCTAATGATGTGATCCCGTTATCAACGACATCCAATGTCCATGGTCAGGAAACTCTAACCATCTATTGATCAACGAGCTAGTCAACTAGAGGCTTACTAGGGACATGGTGTTATCTATGTATCCACACATGTATCTGAGTTTCCTATCAATACAATTATAGCATGGATAATAAACGATTATCATGAACAAGGAAATATAATAATAATAACCAATTTATTATTGCCTCTAGGGCATATTTCCAATAGTCTCCCACTTGCACTAGAGTCAATAATCTAGTTCGCATCGCTATGTGATTAACACTGATAGGTCACATCGCCATGTGACCAACATCCAAAGAGTTTACTAGTGTCACTAAACTACTTCACATCACCATGTGATTAAGACTCAATGAGTTCTGGGGTTTGATCATGTTTTCCTTGTGAGAGAAGTTTTAGTCAACGGGTCCGCAGTATTCAGATCCGTGTGTACTTTGCAATTCTCTATGTCATATTGTAAATGCTGCTTCCACGCTCCACTTGAAGCTATTCCAAATGGTTGCTCCACTATACGTATCCGGTTTGCTACTCAGAGTCACTCGGATAGGTGTTAAAGCTTGCACCGACGTAACCCTTTACGCCAAACTCTTTGTCACCTCCATAATCGAGAAACATGTCCTTATTTACTCCAAGGACAATTTTGACCGCTGTCCAATGATCCATTCCTGAATCATTCTTGTACCCCTTGACTGACTCATGGCAAGGCACACTTCCGGTGCGGTACACAACATGGCATACTATAGAGCCTACGTCTGAAGCATAGGGGACGACCTTCGTCCTTTCTCTCTATTCTGCCGTGGTCGAGCTTTAAGTCTTAACTTCGTACCTTACATCTCAGGCAAGAAATCCTTCTTTGACTGATCCATCATGAACACCTTCAAGATCATGTCAAGGTATGTGCTCATTTGAAAGTATTATTAAGCATTTCTATCCTATAGATCTTGATGCTTATTGTTCAAGTAGCCTAATCTAGGTTTTCCATTGAAAAACACCTTTCGAATAACCCTATATGCTTTCTAGAAATTCTACATCATTCCTGATCAACAATATCTCAACAACATATACTCATCAGAAATTCTATAGTGCTCCCACTCACTTCTTTGGAAATACAAGTTTCTCACAAACTTTGTATAAACCCAAAATCTTTGATCATCTCATCAAAGCGTACATTCCAACTCCGATATGCTTACTCCAGTCCTAAGAAGGATTGCTGGAGCTTTGCATACTTATTAGCGTCTTTCAGGATTGACAAAACCTTCTGGTTGTATCACATACAACCTTTCCTCAAGTATAACATCTAGGAAACAATGTTTTGACATCCTATCTGCAAGATTTCATAAATCATGCAGTAATTGCTAATATAATCCCAACAGATTCTTAGCATCGCTACGAGTGAGAAAGTCTCATCGTAGTCAACTCCTTGAACTTGTCGGAAAACATCTTAATGACAAGTCGAGCTTTCTTAATGGTGATACTTACCATCATTGTCTGCCTTCTTCTAAAATCCATCTATACCCAATAGCCTTTCGACCATCAAGTAGTTCTTCCAAAGTCATGGATCCTTTCTCGGATTTTATGGTCTCAAGCCATTTGTCGGAATCCGGGCCCACCATCGCTTCTCCATAGCTCGTAGGTTCATTGTTGTCTAGCAACATGACCTCTAAGACAGGATTGCGTACCACTCTGAAGTAGTACGCATCCTTGTCACCCTATGAGGTATGGTTGTGACTTGATCCGAAACTTCATGATCACTATCATAAGCTTCTACTTCAGTTGGTGTAGGCGCCACAGGAACAACTTCCTGTGCCCTGCTACACACTAGTTGAAGTGACGGTTCAATAACCTCATCAAGTCTCCACCATCCTCCCACTCAATTCTTTCGAGAGAATCTTTTCCTCGAGAAAGGACCCGTTTCTAGAAACAATTATTTTTGCTTCCGGATCTGAGATAGGAGGTATACCCAACCATTTTGGGTATCCTATGAAGATGTATTTATCCGTTTTAGGTTCGAGCTTATCACGATGAAACTTTTCCACATAAGCGTCGCATCCCCAAATTTTTTAAGAAACGACAACTTAGGTTTCTCCAAACCATAATTCAAACGGTGTCATCTCAACGGAATTACGTGGTGCCCTATTAAAGTGAGTGTGGTTGTCTCTAATGCCTAACCCATGAACGATAGTGGTAATTCGATAAGAGACATCATGGTACGCACCATATCCAATAGGGTGCAACTATGATGTTCGGACACACCATCACACTATGGTGTTCCAGGCGGTATTAATTGTGAAACAATTTCCACAATGTCTTAATTGTGTGCCAAAGCTCGTAACTCAGATACTCATCTCTATGATCATATCATAGACATTTTATCCTCTTGTCACAATGACCTTCAACTTCACTCTGAAATTACATGAACCATTCAATAATTCAGACTTGTGTTTCATCAAGTAAATATATGGTATCTACATAAATCATCTGTGAAGTAAAACATAACGATATTCACTGCATGCCTCAGCACTCATTGGACTGCACACATAAAAATGTGTTACTTCCAACAAGTTGCTATCTTGTTCCATCTTACTGAAAACGAGGCTTTTCAGTCATCTTGCCCATGTGGTATGATTTGCATATCTCAAGTGATTCAAAATCAAGTGAGTCCAAATGATCCATCTGCATGGAGTTTCTTCATGCGTATATACCAATAGACATGGTTCACATGTCTCAATCTTTTCAAAAACGAGTGAGTCCAAAGATCCATCAACATGGAGCTTCTTCATGTGTTTTATACCAATATGACTTTCATGGCAGTGCCACAAGTAAGTGGTACTATCATTACTATCTTATATCTTTTGGCATGAAAATGTGTATCACTACGATCGATATTCAATAAACCATTCCTTTAGGTGCAAGACCATTGAAGGTATTATTCAAATAAGTAGAGTAACCATTATTCTCCTTCAATGAATAACCGTATTGCGATAGACATAATCCAATCATGTCTATGCTCAACGCAAACACCAAATGACAATTAATCAGGTTTAATACTAATCTTGATGGTAGAGGGAGCGTGCGATGGTTGATCACATCAAACTTGGAAACACTTCCAACACATATCGTCAGCTCACCTTTAGCTAGTCTCCGTTTATTCCG
Organism: Triticum aestivum; assembly: GCF_018294505.1. Lineage (NCBI taxonomy): Eukaryota > Viridiplantae > Streptophyta > Magnoliopsida > Poales > Poaceae > Triticum > Triticum aestivum. The sequence continues at coordinate 91,275,860 of NC_057804.1, forward strand.
TAGCTTTTATTTCGAGTTACTAACACTTAGCAACCGAACCGGTATCCAATACCCTGGTGCTACTAGGAGTACTAGTAAAGTACACATTAACATAATGTATATCCAATATACTTCTATCGACCTTGCCAGCCTTCTTATCTACCAAGTATCTAGGGTAATTCTGCTCCAGTGGCTATTCTCCTTATTACAAAAGCACTTAGTCTCGGGTTTGGGTTCAACCTCGGGTTTCTTCACTTGAGCAGCAACTGATTTGCCGTTTCATGAAGTGCCCCTTCTTGCCCTTGCCCTTCTTGAAACTAGTGGTTTCACTAACCATCAACAATTGATGCTCCTTCTTGATTTCTACTTTCGCGGTGTCAAACATCGTGAATATCTCAAGGATCATCATATCTATCCCTGATTTGTTATAGTTCATCACGAAGCTCTAGCAGCTTGGTGGCAATGACTTTGGAGAAACATCACTATCTCATCTGGAAGATCAACTCCCACTCGATTCAAGTGATTGTTGCACTCAGACAATCTGAGCACAAGCTCAACGATTGAGCTTTTCTCCCTTAGTTTGCAGGCTAAGAAAATCGTCGGAGGTCTAATACCTCTTGACGTGGGCACGAGCCTGAAATCCCAATTTCAGCCCTCGAAACATCTCATATGTTCCGCGACGTTTCAAAACGTCTTTGGTGCCTCTACTCTAAACCATTTAACTGAACTATCACGTAGTTATCAAAACGTGCATGTTCGATGTTCGCAACATCCACAAACGACGTTTGGGGTTCAGCACAGTGAGCGGTGCATTAAGGACATAAGCTTTCTATTGTCCGCATAATCGCTACTGTCAACTTTCAACTATATTTTCTCTAGGAACATATCTAAACAGTGGAACTAAAGCGCGAGCTTACGACATAATTTGCAAAGATCTTTTGACTATGTTCAGGATAATTAAGTTCATCTCATGAACTCCTACTCAGATAGACATCCCTCAAGTCATCTAAGTGATTACATGATCCGAGTCAACTAGGCCGTGTCCGATCATCACGTGAGACGGACTAGTCATCATCGGTGAACATCTTCATGTTGATCGTATCTACTATACGACTCATGCTCGACCTTTCGGTCTCTTGTGTTCCGAGGCCATGTCTGTACATGCTAGGCTCGTCAAGTCAACCTAAGTGTTTCGCGTGTGTAAATCTGGCTTACACCCGTTATATGTGAACGTAAGAATCTATCACACCCGATCATCACACGGTGCTTCGAAATGACGAACTTTCGCAACGGTGCACAGTTAGGGGGAACACTTTCTTGAAATTTTAATGAGGGATCATCTTATTTACTACCGTCGTTCTAAGCAAATAAGATGCAAAAACATGATAAAGATCACATGCAATCAAATAGTGACATGATATGGCCAATATCATATTGCTCCTTTTGATCTCCATCTTCGGGGCTCCATGATCATCATCGTCACCGGCATGACACCATGATCTCCATCATCATGATCTCCATCATCGTGTCTCCATGAAGTTGTCTCGCCAACATATTACTTCTACTACTACGGCTACCGGTTAGCAATAAAGTAAAGTAATTACATGGCGTTGTTCAATGACACGCAGGTCATACAATAAATAAAGACAACTCCTATGGCTCCTGCCGGTTGTCATACTCATCGACATGCAAGTCGTGATTCCTATTACAAGAACATGATCAATCTCATACATCACATATCATTCATCACATTCTTCTTGGCCACATCACATCACATAGCATACCCTGCAAAAACAAGTTAGATGTCCTCTAATTGTTGTTTGCATGTTTTACGTGGCTGCTATGGGTTTCTAGCAAGAACGTTTCTTACCTACGCAAAAACCACAACGTGATATGTCAATTGCTATTTACCCTTCATAAGGACCCTTTTCATCAAATCCGTTTCGACTAAAGTTGGAGAGACTGGCACCCGCTAGCCACCTTATGCACCAAGTGCATGTCAGTCGGTGGAACCTGTCTCACGTAAGTGTACGTGTAAGGTCGGTCCGGGCCGCTTCATCCCACAATACCATCGAAACAAGATTGGACTAGTAACGGTAAGCATATTCAACAAAATCAACACCCACAACTACTTTGTGTTCTACTCATGCAAAGAATCTACGCAATAGACCTAGCTCTGATTCCACTCTTGGAGAACATAGCATAAATTCAAAATTTTCCTACGTGTCACCAAGATCTATCTATGGAGAAACCAGCAACGAGGGGAAGGAGAGTGCATCTACATACCCTTGTAGATTGCTAAGCGGAAGCGTTCAAGAGAACGGGGTTGAAGGAGTCGTACTCGTCGTGATCCAAATCACCGGAGATCCTAGTGCCGAACAGACGGCACCTCCGCGTTCAACACACGTACAGCACGGTGACGTCTCCCACGCCTTGATCCAGCAAGGAGAGAGGGAGAGGTTGAGGAAGACTCTGTCTAGCAGCAGCACAACGGCGTGGTGGTGGTGGAGGAGCGTGGCAATCCTGCAGGGCTTCGCCAAGCACCACAGGAGAGGAGAAGGGAGAGAGGTAGGGCTGCGCCAGGGAGAGATCAAAACTCATGTGTTGGGCAGCCCCCACACCTCAAGTATTTATAGGGGGAGGGGAGGGGGCTGCGCCCCCTCTAGGGTTCCCTCCCCAGGGGTGGCGGCAGCCCCCAGATCCCATCTGGGTGGCGGCCAGAAGGGGAGAGGGGGGAGGCGCACCTAGGGTGGGCCTTAGGGCCCATCTCCCCTAGGGTTTGCCCCCTTCCCCCACTTCCCTGCGCCTTGGGCCCTGTGGGGGCCGCACCAGCCCACCTGGGGCTGGTCCCCTCCCACACTTGGCCCATGCAGCCCTCCGGGGTTGGTGGCCCCACTTGGTGGACCCCCGAGACCCTCCCGGTGGTCCCGGTACGTTACCGGAAAAACCCGAAACTTTTCCGGTGACCAAAACAGGACTTCCCATTTATAAATCTTTGTCTCCGGACCATTTTGGAACTCCTCGTGACATCTGGGATCTCATCCGGGACTCCGAACAACATTCGGTAACCACATACAAACTTCCTTTATGACCCTAGCGTCATCGAACCTTAAGTGTGTAGACCGTACGGGTTCGGGAACCATGCAGACATGACCGAGACGTTCTCCGGTCAATAACCAACAGCAGGATCTAGATACCCATGTTGGCTCCCACATGTTCCACGATGATCTCATCGGATGAACCACGATGTCAAGGACTCAATCGATCCCGTATACAATTCCCTTTGTCTAGCGGTATTGTACTTGCCCGAGATTCGATCGTCGGTATCCCGATACCTTGTTCAATCTCGTTACCGGCAAGTCTCTTTACTCGTTCTGTAACACATCATCCCGTGATCAACCCCTTGGTCACATTGTGCACATTATGATGATGTCCTACCGAGTGGGCCCAGAGATACCTCTCCATTTACACAGAGTGACAAATCCCAGTCTCGATTCGTGCCAACCCAACAGACACTTTCGGAGATACCTGTAATGCACCTTTATAGCCACCCAGTTACGTTGTGACGTTTGGTACACCCAAAGAATTCTTACGGTATCCGGCAGTTGCACAATCTCATGGTCTAAGGAAATGATACTTGACATTAGAAAAGCTTTAGCATACGAACTACGATCTTTGTGCTAGGCTTAGGATTGGGTCTTGTCAATCACATCATTCTGCTAATGATGTGATCCCGTTATTAACGACATCCAATGTCCATGGTCAGGAAACTCTAACCATCTATTGATCGACGAGCTAGTCAACTAGAGGCTTACTAGGGACATGGTGTTGTCTATGTATCCACACATGTATCTGAGTTTCCTATCAATACAATTATAGCATGGATAATAAACGATTATCATGAACAAGGAAATATAATAATAATAACCAATTTATTATTGCCTCTAGGGCATATTTCCAACACCACCCGCCTCATGAGGCCGAGAGGTTGGTGGGGTCTGACTGTCCATCATCTCTGGAAGGAGATCCCCCAAAGACAAACTCTGTCGAGAAGAGCTGCTAGCCGGACTGCAAAGAATAGATCTTGGTTATTGTTCTCGGAGAAGGAAGTAGTACCTTCGTATTTACGATTAACTTACAGCTCGGCTGAGGGCTGGCCCGTTGGCGGGCATGGCGCAGTAAGGACACCCTTTGGGGCAGGGCCCCCTGGTGAAGCTTTCTTCCCTTGTCTGGGCACCTCCGTCTCCAAGTCTTTGGAGGCGGCCATTTTCTTCCCGCGAGGGGAGGAGGCCTTAGATTCCCCTACCTGACTATCCTCCTTTGGGGAGGTAGCAATTCCCCCGTTTTGGATGCGCAATGTGTGAAGTTCTGCTTCCCTGTTCTTCCCTTCGTCTTTCCCTGAGGGCACTTTACTCAGCACACGGCCAAGCATCTTGGCTATAGTGGGACTTGGCGAGACTTTTGGAAGTGGCGCCGGACACCTGATTCTCTTCGCCTTGCTGAGCCATTCCTGGCCACAGAGAATTTTCAGAATAATGACTATGACAAAAATAGACGAAGTGTTCAGTTTCTGGGTTACTCACTTGGGTATCTGGGCGATTGCAGCTCAGGCCCGCATCCTTGATGGTATCCGGACACGTTACTTTTGGTCCGAAGAATAATTTACACATCCCTTCGAGCGTCAGGCCGAAGAAGTACAGAATAGTCCGCAGACCCTCCAAATTGAACTCCCACATCCGGAGAGGCCGGCGTTTGCACGACAACATTCGTCGGATTAGCATTACCTGAATTATGCTGACGAGGCTAATGTCCCTCTCAAGAAGCTCCCAGATATGGCTCTGCAATGTTGGTACATCACTAGCGGATCCCCAATCCCATCCTATATTGGTCCATGATGCCAGTTGAGAAGGAGGGCCCGAACGGAAGTCGGGGGCAGCCACCCACTTTGTGCCTCTGGGAGCCGTGACGTAAAACCACCTCCACTGCCATAGATCGGACACCTCTGGGAAGGAGCTCTCTGGCCATGGGGCGCCGGCATTCCTGCTTATCACAGCACCTCCGCACTCCGCATGTCGCCCCTCAGTCATCTTCGGCTTCACATTGAAGGTCTTGAGCCATAAGCCGAAGTGTGGAGTGACATGGAGAAAAGCTTCGCACACGACAATGAATGACGAGATATGGAGGATAGGTCCGGAGCTAGATCGTGAAAATCTAACCCGTAATAGAACATGAGCCCTCTCACAAAGGGATCAGGGGTGAATCCCAAGCCGTGGAAGAAGTGAGAAAAAAATACGACGCTCTCGTTGGGCTCTGGAGTAGGGATGACTTGCCCTGGAGCAGGAAGCCTGTGCTTAATGTCGGCGGACAGATATCCGACCTCCCTAAGGTTCGCAATATCCTCCTCTGTGACCGAGGAGGCCACCCACCAGCCTTGAAGGTTGGATCCGGACATGGTGGAGGATCCGGGGTGCTTGAGCTTGGGTTTCGGGTGTTAGAACTCGAGATGCGAAAAGGCGTAAGGGTGGTGGAAAAGAGGGATAGGCCTCGGCCCCTTTATAAAGGGGGTGAATATCAAGCATCCTCAGCATAACCGCTCGGGACTTGCCTAAAAACGCGGATTCATACCAACAGGCATCATGGAGTTGCACGCTCCCGTTTGATGGAAAATCCCACGATAAGTGGGAAGCACGATCTCGGCTTTGGCAGGATGTGCCAATAAAACTGCCTCGTAACGCGTATCGAGGCAGGCCAAGAAAAATCGGTTCGTGTTGGATCAGACCATGGTGTAAGAGCACACCGTACAAAAATTGCAAGCAGATCAGATTTATGAAGTGCTATGCTCTCTACACAGGTGTGCGGAAATTATCTCGCAAAGACAGACACAATCATCGATCTACTTTGGAGTATTCGGATATGGAACCCGCCTTGCAATGCCGAAGACAAAACTGCGCGCCGGACTTATCATCATTGAAGCCTGGTTCAGGGGCTACTGAGGGGGTCCTGGATTAGGGGGTATCCGGACAGCCGGACTATATACTTTGGCCGGACTGTTGGACCGTGAAGATACAAGACTCAAGACTTCGTCCCATGTCCGGATGGGACTCTCCTTTGCGTGGAAGACAAGCTTGGCGATCCAGATATTTTATTTCCTATTTATAACCGAGTTAATGTAAACCCTAGCCCTCTCCGGTATCTATATAAACCGGAGGGTTTAGTCCTTAGGGACAGAATCATAATCATCATAGGCTAGCTTCTAGGGTTTAGCCTCTACGATCTCGTGGTAGATCAACTCTTGTATCACCCATATCATCAATATCAATCAAGCAGGAAGTAGGGTTTTACCTCCATCGAGAGGGCCCGAACCTGGGTAAACATTGTGTCCCTTGCCTCCTGTTACCATCGGCCTTAGACGCGCAGATCGGGACCCCCTACCCGAGATCCGCCGGTTTTGACACCGGCAGCCATATTTACTTTCTTGCACCCTGGCCGATGTACGTACGTGTACATGTACATGCTACGTGCGTGCCTCTACTACGACACGTGCGCGCCTCTACATCGACAAGTATGTATGTACACGTTCGCGACCAGAATGACAACGCTACGTACGCTTCGACCAGGTGGGTCCCGACTGTCAGGCACTTCCTTGCATGCGAAGATGCAGCTGGTGGGTCCCAGCAGTCAGAGGGTGAATCGTTTTTTCCGCAAAATATGGACGCACTTCCTTGCGTGCGAAGATGTAGCTGGTGGGTCCCAACAGTTAGGGGGAAACATTCTTTTCCGCAAAATATGGTGGCCCATCCGGTGGGTCCCTGCAGTCAGGTGGAGGAATCATTATTTTGCACGTAATAAGGAGGAACTTCCTTGCTGCGGCCGTGGACCGAGTTGTCAGCCTCTCCACGTACAGTACTCTTCCGATGGAAGTCCTTCCTTGACCACGTTGACCACGCCACGCCAAGAGCACCAGGACGGTGGATGACAGCGAGGACTAGGAAGGGGATGACGCGGAGCAGGGAAAGACGCGGTAGTGGAAGCCCGCGCGGAGAGGACTACGAGGGTTCACTGATTCGGCTGCGGTGTGAGGTTGTCTTTGTTGCAGAATAACATGGGGTGTGGTTGAGTAGAGGGATGCCCTGGCCAGCGGTGGGAGTAGTAGGGGGCGGTGACTGCGTGGCAGCACAACCGACCATGGGAGGCGGGAGCAAGCGGTCCTGCCAGCGCTGGATTTGGCGGCTGGAGCAAGAAGATCAGAGATTGAAGAAACACGCCGGCCGTTGGATTGACATCCAACGGTTACGTCTACTAGAATCATTTGTTGACGTATATAATAACTATACGCGTCAACTTAATAGGCCCACAAGTCAGATCATTCCCTATTTTTTATAATTTATATATAGCTCATTGCAATTTCTTATGCAATTTATTGGAGTCCGTTTTTTGTTGGCTAGGGCCAGGGTTAAAAATTTAAACGAAATTTCGCATATTTCTGTGGGTTCCAAACTATTTTTAATACCGAAATGTCGAGCCAGATTTAAAGTACTTGCAGATATATTTAAATTAGGTTAAAGCCTAGTGAAATAGGTATATGAAAATGTGGAAAAAAATCAGAAATTATAAAGTAATTGCCAATTTGTCATCTATTTTTATATTTACAACCCATTTCATATTACTTTCAAGATTTGCAGGCGTCTTGAAAGAGTTGCATCCCATCATGGCATAGAAAAATAAGTAGGCCTGGATTGGGTATTCTTTAGAAAAATAAACTCGGCTCATTTTCACAAAGAAAAAATAGCTGGGCTGGTCATATGGTGAACATAAAATATAAGCCTGGGCTAGTCGGGGCCACGGCCCAATTGAAACCCCGCTTCGTCTCAACAATAACAAAAAAAATACTGCCTGAGCAGCTGCGTCCCAGGTGTTAGCCGATCTTGTGTTGTTCTCTTGTCTATTGACTATATACGCTCACAATGTCGTGGTTCCAAATGTCAGGAAACCACTAGGAGGAAGCATTTTCTTTTTCCATACACTGACATGGTGGGCCCCTACTGTCATCCTCTCCACGTACTTTTGCCGATTCCTGTTGATTGTTGACCATGTTGACAATGCGAGAGGGCGGCGCCGCGGCAAGCGCACCAAAGCGCGCGGAGGAAGACGGCGAGGCCTTGGACGTTGGCGTTAACGATTTAGGAGATGGTGCGGCGGCGATGCGTGCGCTGAGGCGCAGCCAACCGTGGGAGGCGGAAGCAGGCGGCCCACCAGCGCTGGTTTGGGTTTGACGGCTGGAGGAAGACAGGACTGAAGAAACACGACAGACTGTAAAAGCAGCAGGAGTACTTAACAACCTTAACTGAAACTAGCAGGGGCACTTAACAACCATAGCTGAAAGCAGTATGAGTACTTATATAGGTTCAACCATATAAAGCACGCCTCGAACAGTGCTACTTTACCTACAGTTAACCAAGGGTGAGGCGGCCAAGCCCCAGGGCAAGGCCTAGGCGCCACCCCGCGCACCACAACCTTCTGAAAGCGGCTTCATCTCGCAATGTGGTCAATAAACAGGATATTCACTTTAGAGCCATGGAAAAGCAGGAACATAATCTTCTATCCTATTCTCCAAGATGGGCGGGCCTTCATTATTTGAGACCACCCATGAATAAGTATCTTTTCACCTCCAAGGGGAATGGAGTAGGTCAAGATAAACATCATGTTGTGACCAAGCGCAAGTCTGACCCGACCATGGTCAGGCATCTGTATAGGAACAATAGAACTAGGCAGTTTCTTTTTCAAGAAGATCACAACTGTAAAACTGTGTATAAGAAATAGTTTATGAACAACATATATAACAGAAACAACTCGTACCATAAGTTTCTCGACACAGTTGGACCTGTTCAACGAGTGAAGCAGTGGCACACATATCCCACGTGGCCTTCCACCATTTAAACGCCCCACAAGGACCTCAAGACGATCAATAAAGTGTAGGAACTTGTGGATGTCGTCCCAGTCAACTTCAGTGCCATTAGTAAAAGCCGAGTTCTTATAGAATAACACACGAGGAGCCTGCTTAACTCTGAAAAACCTACCCATGCCACCAATTATAAGAAAATATTAGTTAGAAGTAGCATCTTCGTGAGAGATTTCTTGCTACTTCTAAAGTTAAATTGTGATTAGTTAGACAGAATAGGTGGATTAAGGAGTAATCGAGGCAACAAGCAAGAACCAGATACAAAACTAACATGGATGAAAAATTGGAACAACGTCGGGGTGGAAGATCGCAGTGAAGATGAGACTAGGTTCTGTTATTTCCATCAACATTCGTGCGCCAACTTTCAGTCTGTAACACTTGAGAAAGTTTATCCAAGTTCGGCCATAAAAAAAGAAGCGATCTTCTTGGTTCATGAACCCAACTCGGAACTTATATCCATGGCTTGTCTTCACTATGACCATTAAACTAGTGTATTCAGTTATGGCAAGGCCGAGCATCTTGAGTACATGTGTTCTAGCAGAGCAAATAATGCACTGCAGGAAAAATAATATGAGAACAGAATGCATTCCCTATCCAAATCTAGAAATAATTTCCTCCTTCACGTCAGTGTTGACCATCGTACTAGTACCTTTTATCCAAATATGGCAATCCAAAATTCCAAATTAGTTGACAGCATGTTCAAAAAACCCCACCCTCCCGGATAGGAAAGGGGATTCTAGGAACATACTGTGCGCGTTTTAAAATCATGTATTAGAATGAGAAGGAACAAGTGTGGCGTCTCGCCGAGGGCGCACAAACCTATAGGGTCCTCGCACTTTGGGCACTGCAAATGAAACACACTAGATTCAATAGGAAGAAAAATGCATCAACGACGGCAACTGCCATCCTAGGATTACCCCCGACCAAGGGACTTGGATTTATCTGGGATGGATGAAGAATCGTACCTGGTTCTCCATGAGAAAACCCTATGCAATCGTTGAGAGGGGGTTTTCTCTGAACAAGCAGACGAGGGAGAAGGGGATTCAGGCCCAGTGAAATATTGCCGCTTTGTCCGCCCAGCTTACTGCTAAAGCCGGAAAGGTGGGGGGTTTTGTGATTTGATGAGTCATTGGGCATTACTGCGGCGCTACGACCGGGGTGTGTCTACCGTGCAGTTGTGCACTCTAATTTGGTGTATATGGCACGTGGACCCCATTGCTGGATGCCCCACATATCAGCGAAAGGAATTAGAAAGACAGGAGTAACTAGTTACACATAAATATATTTTTGACAGATATATACTCCCTCTGTAAAGAAATATAAGAATCTTTTATATCACAACTTTATACATAAGAAAAATCAAGGGGAATATATATAACATATATAATTATAAAAATAGAGTTTTTTAACACAGTATAGACTAGTTGGTGATGATGGTGTGCCTGCCATCCTGCAATATAGGCCGTCTGGTTTATATCTGACGGATAGGAAGGAAACTATGGCAATTTTGCAAAAAGGTACCCACACACCTCTCCACATTTGCAAATAAGGCCTTCCCTCATTAATCCTTTTCTCTCACAAGATAAAATACTCATACAAATGCATCTTGATGTTACGTGCAATGCACGGGCATTATGGGGGTTCAGCTGAGAATATAATACTCAGACAGGATCATGGTTCTGGACTTTGGGCCACAGTCCGGTGGGCCTGCATGTTTGGGGGCCCATGTGTTCTACCTCAGTGCTTTTCATATTGCAAGCAATCAGTACGGCGCTGATTTTAGATTATGTCGCAAGGAGAATACACAAAATTGAATAAAGCACGACAACTGTTGGAATGAAATCAAATGATAGTTCCTAACCAGCAATCAGAGTTGCAATTCTATCAACGATATACCATGTGATAAATAATACTGTCGTACTACTTATACACACAGGACACTTGTTTCACCATGCTAGATTATTACATCAAAATCTCTCGGAGGATAGATCAGTTCGGCAGTTGCGTGCTGCTACTGAAGAATTTCAAAGTTGATTTGGACCAGCTCTCCTTGCCGAGAAAGTTCGATTTTGACATAGCATCAATCATCATGCGACCATCCTTTGTATTTACGGTATATTGAGCAGGTTCATTCACACCAAGGCTGCGCATGGTATGAGAAACTTGGCCACAGTCGCCCGGATTGTTGAACGACTCCCTCATTGCTCTAGGAATTCTCTGTTTGCAAACAAGAAGACATACACAAACATTTCAACACAGTGAATCATGTGAAACAACATGGAAAGAAAAAAGAACGAAGCACTCGGGCGGCCAATGCTTACCAAGAAGGTGGACATGTCGATTTTTGTAAGGACTTTGGTATATGAAGTGCGAACTGCAGCCCAGTCTGTTGCCGGTGCAACTGCTAGTTCGGTTGCCACTGCACGGGCCGGAGCAGATGCAAGTGCAAGTGTTGGTGCAGGTGCCGAAGCCGTTGCTGGTGCCCGTGCCGGTGTCAATGCCCGATCCTCCAGTAGATCAGCCTCATCCGCTGACACGGTCGGTGCCCAATCCTCAGTTGGATCAGACTGAGCTGCTGCCGCTGTCAATGCCAGAGCAACGGCCGGTGCTCGATCCATTGCTGAAGGTGGTACCGATGTGCGAGATAGTAGCGATCGTGTCTGGTCTGCTATTATCAGCTTTCTAACTTGACTAGGCAATGTGACCGTGATCCAGTTTTTTTCTTCGTTTCTTTTAAACGCGAGAAGGACTAATTGTGGCGTGTTTGTTAAACCAAACTGCAGTTCATCATAGGTATTCGGCTTGTACTCACACAACAGACTGATCCAATTTTTTCCATTAATATAGGTGATGGATAGTGCCTTCGTTACTGACGACATAAGAAGTGAAACCTGAAAAATGGCCATCGTAGAGCAAACCAAACGGTTTATTCTGTGATGAATGTCACATGGCAAAACCTGCATCATAAAATTGCAGGAAAAGAAAAAAACATGACATTAAATCAATAAGATTTAGAAAGTAAATCAATAAGATTTACTTGACGTGACACGAGTGAATCCTTACCAGGAAATCACTATGTTGACGTACTAAATAGAAGATTGAGCGTCCAACTATGCGTGGCATGCAGGACCCCCGCCTACTCCAACAAGCAGGACAGTCCAAAGGTCGTGACAAATCATATGGACCGAACATCCTTGGGACTGGAAATCCTGGTGGGTGTGATAAACCCCGCAATGCATACAGATATTGGAGTGTAACCATAATTGATAAACTGTCCTCACAAAAAAGATGATCTAGATACTTCAAAATATATAGACTGAATTGAGTGGACATACATTAACATAGTCTGTTCTCAGGACTCACCACACACCAAAAGCGGCAGTACTAAACAACACAGGGTTCACAAATACAAATCAAGTACTGAACAATAGTACTTACTACAGACAAGCAAAGTTGCACTAATTAAACTCTGCAGACTATTTTTTGCCACCGACCTACAGGATGAACCCCGCATAACTGACTAGGCCATGGACTTCTTAAGAGATGTCTACCTGCACCATCACCATCTCGTCAACCTTGGAGAACCTAACAGAGTGGTCTTTCCACTCATAAACATGATGATGAAGACATGCTACATCAGATTTGTCGGGAAGCTTTACAAGAACCACACCCTTTGTAATCGAAGGCACGACCATGAAATTGTTGTGGTCAAGTACAGCCTCGAGAACAAGCCTGACAACAATGCTACAGGAAAACACTAGTTCAGGACTCGTGGCGACAAAGACACAGTAGCTGGATAGTTTAGCAGTAGAACTCATCCTCAGGTCTTCCAGTTCACACGGCATGACTTTGAGAACTTCATCTCCACCACGGACCTGGTTATAATTCAAACAGAAACCATATTTTATTACCACCTCCGTTCAAAAATATAAGATGATTTTTGATATTATACTCCATATATGACTACATATAGCCACATAAATGAGTGAACAAAGACACTAGAACATGTCTTCAAAGGCATGAGAGCAGAGGGATTACTTGCAATATCCATAATACAAGTTACTCAGGCAAATATACCCTCTTCAAAGGTAGCATTGATGTTCATAAAGTACTCCCTCCGTCCCAAAATTCTTGTCATAGATTTGTCTAGATACGGATGTATCAAGACTTGATACGTCCGTATCTAGACAAATCTAAGACAAGAATTTTGGGACAGAGGGAGTAGTTGAAAGTAATCTATAAGAAATCAGTGTCAACCTCTCGCATTTTTTGTCAAAAGAGGAATTTAGAACCATCATTTGGCACACAAAAATCACATGCAAGATCACCCAGAAAGTTGTACTACTAGTACTAGTACTGCATGTTAGATGAAAAAACATGATCAAGATCGAGAAAAAGATCGTCAATAAGAGATATTACCTGCACTTTCTTAATGAGCGATCCCGGAGAGGGGGGCTTGGACAAGGCTATGGCTTTGAGCTTGTCTACGGTAGTCTCTGCGGGGTGCTTGCGCTTCTTCGTTCCATGAGCCTCGACGGTTTTGGCCAGAGCCACAGACATCACGTCGGCCGGTGCTCCAGCGTCCATCCCAGAGAGGAAGCTGAGAGAGAAGAGTGAAATGAGGAACAAGATAAGGGAGGAGCGAAGCGAGTGGGGGTTTTCTTCAAGAAAGTAAGCTGAGAGAGAAGAGTGAAATGATGGTTGCTTCGTCCGTCCAACTTACTGCTGAAAAGGAGGGGTTTTTGTGATTTGACGGCTCATTGGGCATTACAGCGGCACTTCGATCGGGGTAGTCTACCGTGTAGTTGGGCACTCTACTATAGAGTAATTTAGTGCATGGCTGGTGGACCCCGATGTTGGCTGTCCCACACGTCGGCGAAAGTGAGTAATTTAGTGCATGGCTAGAGGAGGATCCGCACGGTAGAGCATGTCCACTGTTTTTCTGAAGAAGAAAGGGATTACAACAAGTGTTTTCACTCCTACGACGGAGAAGTGTGAAACACGGCAGCCACTTGAACATACACAGTGCTCCTACTACTAGGCATGTGCAGTGGATCATACATCACTACTACATAATCTTGTTGCGAGTGTAGTAAGATATGACGATAACAAATGATGTTGTGCGCATGTCAACTATATGAACAGTAATGTAGTAACATAGTACCGCTTTTTCGACTGTCTGGTCGAGAATGAACAGTGAGATCAATGTTAATAGAACTAGGTCTACAGCGTATGGAGAGTACAGTGCTATAGTACTCCACGAAACATGAACCATATGAAGCACGAATCAGTGTTAGGCAGGGTGTATGAAGGGTGCATGGGATGGGAGCAAAAGTTCCCTGAGGTCCGCATCCTTGCCCTGGAGCTCCTGTGTCAGGCGCCTCACCTCAGACTCCGTGATCTGTTGCGCCGCCATGGCACCAGGTAGAAGCAAAGGGGGTGAAACGGCTGAAAGGCAATGCAATCTACGGGAAGGCGAAGGGAGCCAGCCAAGGAGCGGGGAAACTTTTGGTTTTCACCATGGGAAAACACCAGTCGACGACTTCTCACATCAGGGAGCAGTGGGTTTTACAGGCAGAGTCATCGTGACTAATTGCTGCCGCGCCTACCCCCATCATTCAAAAAAATAAAAATCATGTCGTGCCTGCTCCCGTCAATCAAACAACTAAAAACCCTACCGCACCCAAACACCAGAGCAACGCCGTGATGGATATTTAAATTTACCTGCCGGTAAGGAGATAAAAAAGGGGTGAAAAAACAAATGTGGCGGCGGCCTAGCTAATCGGTCACACTAGCCCAACTAGCTAGCCATCGTGATTCACTGATCTACTCGGCGGGAAAGGTGATGTTTCATGATTTGACGACTCATTTACTTGTTTCGGTGCTACAACCGAGGAGGACCCAGAAAACGCGCGGTAGGGCATCCCACGTCTCGGCAAGGAAGAATATATGTGTGCACCACCCGGGAGGACCCCGAAACGGCGTGGTAGGGTGTGCCACGTCTCGGCACAGAGGAAAAATGTGCGTGTAAAAATATACTGTATCAGACATAGTACCTATGGTTCGACCTCGGGACCCAGCCAGTCAGTTGAAAACACCCCACTAGCCACACAGCTTCATCATGCTAATGTGGCACAGAGGATAGGTGTGGTTAGCTCTGTCTCGACCAGCCACAACGTCTCTTGTACTAGGTGATTCTTCTATTTTTCCAAGCTTTTTTTAGTTATAATAATAGCACGGCAAGCAAGCACTACTCTTCATGTGTGCCCGTGCAAAGGTTAGACGATGCAGAGGATAGAGAGATCGCAGATCAGAGACCCACCACTAAGTGAGTCAATGGTCATGCACATATTGATGAGGCACTCCCTCTACTCTACTCAATGTAATACTGTATAAAATAGTGTTATGGGACAAAGCCAACAACCGTTGTTGTTTCAGGCTATCGACTTACGCTTTGTAGTCCAGGTTGCCAGTTCGAATCTCATCTTTCAGATTTGTTAGTTTTAGGTCCAAATTTGATTAATGACAAGTGGGACCCCCGTGTGTTGTTCCAGTATTTCATTGTAGGATGGTTTTTTTTGAACAAACACTTTGCGTGGTTAGACAAGTAATGACACGAGTTACATGTATTTTCCAAGTTTACGAACAAAAATGACAGTGGCATAGAATATCACAACCTCCCCGCAGCTTAGGTGCTATGGTGATACGAGTTTTTACATCGTTGGAAGTGAGATCCAATGGCTTGGGAGTAGTCTTTCTAATTATGCACAATTTCCAATCTCTCCAAAGTTTTTTTGAAAATAAAACATTCAGGCCTCGTGTGTGCCGCTGCATCTTGGAGCCAACGGCTCCCCGTTGCTCATATTAGGTGCTCCTCGTAGCTTAATTAGCCGCTATGGTGATATGAGCATCTAGGTTGTATGATCAGTGATCAGATGGCACATCCGTAGTACTTGTACTTCCTGCGCAATTCAAAAACTCTCTCAGCCGTATATTGCAAAAGCATTCAAACCTCCTACTGCGGGCCATTAGATCTCCGTGAACTCATATCACCATAGAATCTACGGTGCGGGAGAACCTCATATTAAACCTCGCAGCTTGGATGCTACGGTGATACGAGCTTCGAGGTCGTTTGATCTGAGATCCAATGGCATCCGAGCAGTCTTGTGCTTGTAAGCAGTGGCCAAACTCTTTGGGGGGTTTTCTGCAAAAAACCATTTGAACCGCCGAGGCGTTGTTGGGTCACAAATCCAACGGTTCCAAAGAGCTTGTATCACCAAAGCATCTAAGGTGTGGTAGCACATGATATTCTTACATACATGAGAATATGATGTCCTCCTTCATCTTAGATGCTACGGTGATACGAGCTTCGAGGTCGTTGGATATGGGATCCAAGGGCATCTGAGTAGTTTTTGTATAAATTGTGTGCAATTCTCAAACTCATCAAGGTTTCCAGTAAAAATATTAAGACATCCCGTCAGCTGTTATATCTCAGATCTACAAGCTCCAAGCAACTCGTATCAGCATATAGCATCTAAGGTATGGGGGCACATGATATTCTCCTGGCGAGGAGGGTGGGTGCACAACCAATCGGTGTTTGGGAGGGTGGGGACAAATATAATCTAAACAATCCTAAACAGAGCTTCACAATTTTATCTAAGGTCGAGGGGTTAACCCCCGACAATCTACATAGCTCCGCCTAAACACAACATTTGCATGTACTGTAGTACTAGACTTAAAAATCATGTTTCAGTTTCCTGTTCATTTTAAATATTGAATTGAGGACCATCCATGTCTTCCATTTTACTCCCTTCGTTCCTAAATATTAGTTTTTTTAGAGATTAAAAATGGACTGGCACATACGGATGTATATAGACATATTTTAGAGTGTAGATTCACTCATTTTGCTTCATACTTGTTGAAATCCCTAAAAGGCTAATATTTAGGAACAGAAGGAGTATTTTTGAATTCTTGTCATACATGCATGTTTGGAAAAATAGATGCACTATACTTATTGGATTGTTGTCGTGTTCGTGTGTGTGTGTGAACGCGCGCGCGCGTGTGTGGTCATATGCTTGATACATACAAAGTTTTCTCACCACCATATTGTTCATCTTTTAAATTTGAATTTGCAATGAAAAACTTACTAGGGATACCATGAAATGTGAAATCCACGTTGAGATTACTATATTGCAAACTCACTCTAATTCAAGAACTCGTCATAAATCAATTACCACATTGAGATTACTAGTTGCAAGGAAAATACGGGCATTATAATACACATAAATTCATTCGGCAATTTAAAAGATTCCTTTCGTATTCTCGAATGGTAGGACCCAACGGCATACCAGCCAGGCCTTGGCTCATGTTGATCCTAAAAAAATCGGGCTTGTGTCCTTCTGGTGGTGTGCGTGGTACGTACATTAGGCAACCCCAACCAGTCGAGCCTCCGCATTTCGAGTCGAAATATCTGGCGGCCAGAATTCCAGCCCGGACGTGGATCCTCTGACTTTGTAATCCCTGCCATACCCTCACATTGAGTCACTGACAGGTGGGCCCCATGCTCCATGGGACCCATGTGTTAGTGACTCAAAGGTAGGCTAGGCCACGACAGGGGATCCTTGTCCCTAGGAAATTCCCCTCATGTCCCTGGTCCATAATGACTACCGATGAACAATGGAGGGATGCTTTAGTAACTAGACAATGTTACCTACCGTGCCGAGCACGGTTTAATTCCCTTGGTCGCTGCTCCCCAAGGTCACCCATCAACTGCATTGCCTAGTACTACTACTACACCAGGATGAGCACAGAATTGAGCCCGTTTGTTCGTGCCTAGTACTTGAGTTAATATATCAGGCAATGCACTGGTACGAAGGGATTATCCTTTTACTCTGCATATATAACTTGTCTAAAGTCTAACTAAGCAAAATGTTTGACCAAATCCTTTCTTAAGAAATACACCAAGATAGATGTATCGCTTGAAAATTTATTGCATGATGCCGGTTATGATCTTGTTTCGAATCCTGGATTTCAAATTTCAAAAAATCCAAAAGTAACCAGAAATTCATCAAACTGCGCATGGTCACGTGATATGGCACAAATATTCCTTCATAATTTTTTCTTCAATTTGGGACAAGCTACTTATGACAAGTTGCACAAATGAAGAGCCAAGGTATTTTCGAACAAAGACCTGTCACATTAAGGCAAATGCTTTCACTACTGAAACCGTGGGCGTTTACGTGCCGCCACGAGTCCCGCTTCTCATCAGCAGGTGTCGTCCGATCAAGCGTGTGAGTCAACGGGAGGCGTGCGAGCAGACCGATGCGCCAGCTGACAGGGAGGCGTGTGAGCAGACCACTGTGCAGGCTCACCGGGAGGCGAGCCCTTTGACCAGGCTCCGCCGCCCACCTTCGTCCCAACAGCTCCCACTTTTAATGTCGTCGGCACCGTAGTCTAAAATCAACCCCGCACTACCCAGTATCACTACAATCTTCTCTCTTCCTCTCCGATTCTCCTGTCGTCTACCTCCAACCAGCCTGACCTAAATGTACGCCATGCCGCATCACGATGGTCTTCCCTTAGTCTTCCAGTTTCCTAAGGAAGACACCCAGCCGGAGTCTCAAGAACATAAGGCGCTTTGGGACGAGCTTGAACCGGCCTTGAGGGAAGACGTCGCGCCTGTCCCCGCTCCCGTTCCGGCTCCCATCGCCTCGACTGCGCCAGCGCCCATCCCTGTGTCATTGATGGGCTAGGAGTCGCACATTGTCTCCAAGCTTGATGCCATGGGGTTCCACGAGGTCCCCGCCGACTTTCACGCGCCCGTGCACCTGCCAGCGCCTACGCCTGCGCGTGCATTGACACGCACGCTCGTGCCGGTGCCCGTGCTCCTTCCAGCGCATGCGCTTGTGCGTGCACTGACGTGTGCGCTCGTGCTGGTGCCCCTGCATAGGAATGTCTGCGCTGTGCTATTGCCAGCACCTGTCCGCGCGCGGGTGACAGTCCCCCCTGAGTGGCATGGATGGCCGTCGTCGACCGCTTCCTTGCACCAACGCCAGTCGCCTCCTCCCGCCAGTTGACTCGCTCCAGGAGACCGATGTCCAGAACATTGTGGCCTTCCTTCAAGCTAGGGCCAACGTCCATGAGTACGCCAACAATGGCGCATGACGCCATCATCGCCGTCGCCGTCGCCATCGGTCAATGGCCGGACGACACACATAGCACGACAGAGGAGCCGCTTCCCACCGCAAGACGCCCTCGCCGCCGCCGCGTAATCTAAATTTGCCATGAAAAACATTCGGATTGCCATGCTTTAAATCCAAACATTTATCATTTCCGTTTATTTTAGATCGATCGTCGTATGAATGTAAAGTTGGAGTCAGACTGAATGAAATCTATGGTTTGATCGATGAAATGTGCTGCTAGAGCCGTATCAAATTAAATATAAAACGTCATCAAGCCACATATCTCATCCAACGACCTAGAGTGCTTCAATGTCGAGCGCTCAACACGTTTAGCATGCAGTTAATTTCATGCCAAAAATAGTGCTAATAACATAATAACACGGAAATAATATCCTACTTAATATCCGCATGCACTTAATATACTTCCAAATTAATGTGCATTGCACATACACATTGACTAGTGTTACTAGTATGTGCAACTGGTGCCGTAACTTGTAAACGCGTCCACATATGGTCAACGGCAACATCGCCCACGAGTTCTTCGTGTTTGCCCGTGCGTCTAAACGCAGAAGGGGAGGAGAGAGAGAGAGCACACATAGAACCCACCAGTAAGTGAAGGCGAATAGTACGTCCTAACGAGTCGGTCCCACTAATGTACTAACAATAATATTACATGTTATCCATTAAATGGGCTGGGGTAATATAAAAACATTATATGGACAAAGGGGGGGTACAACAAACATTGTTGTTCTACGTATATTGCCTATTGACATGCGGCTTGAAGGCCTTGGTCGCATGTTCAATCCTCGTCCTTTATTTTTTAGTTTGTATATGGGTCCAAATTTGTTTCATTACAGGTGGGCCCCTCGGTGTGTAGTTTGTAGCACTTTAGTTTGTTGGTAGAAATTTGTTCCATTCCAAGTGGACTATCGATGTGTAGTTTTGTAGATTATTTGTAACAATTAAAGAGAACAACAGATTTTTTTTGTAATAATACCATGGTGCGACTTTAAAGGTGAGAAAGGACGTGCGAGAGAGCGATGACCGAGCCAGAGGGAAATCAACTGGGGGAGGTGCGGGGGTTGCAATGGTGTTTGGAGTAGTTGTGGGCCGAATGCTACGAAAATATAATCTAAACCCACCGGAATAAATGCGTACAAAAATTAATCCAAGGTTGGAGTCCCCCTCGCAATGTAAATAGCTCCGGCTTTGTGAGGGATGGATAGGTAGCTTCAATGTGTGGAAGATACGGCGTGAAAAAGCAAGGTCAATCGAGATACATATAGATAGAGAGACAAAGTGAGTGTGGTCCGACATTCATTGAAAAGATATATATGCTCTGGAGAAATATTGTCTAATTGAGCTTTTGGGAAGGGTGAGGGCTGTAAGATAGAGCTTGAGAGATGATCCAGTCACAGACATGTAGATATATTTTGTGTGTGGGAGGAAGCAAAGTCAATTGATTACATATATAAAGGGAGAGAGATTGAGCGAGTATGGGTCGTCGTGCGATCAAAAGAGTGAGACGGGTTGGAGAGAGTGACCTAGAGAGACAACGTGCGTGAGAGAGTATACAATATGAATATGTCAAATTGGGCTCAAACATGGAGATATACCGTTTGTGTCCGAGAAAGAGCGAGGTCATCGAGACATACATACACACACACACGCACACACACACACACACGCACAGAGCGAGAGAGAGCGAGAGGGAGAGAGAGACTTAGTGAGCATGGCCTGCCATGAGGTTGAAAGAGTGGGGGTGGCTTGGATGGACTGACCTAGATAGACAATCTGCGTGAGAGAGTATAGAGTGTGTCGATCGAGGCCCGAACAGGGAGATATATCATTTGTGTGTAAAAGAAAACGAGGTTAATTGAGACTCGGATAAAGAGAGCGAGATTGAGCGAGTGTGGCCCTCCGTGCGGAAGAAAGAGTGAGAAAGTCTCTAGGGAGTGACCTAGATAGACAACGTGCGTGCGTGCGCATGAGAGGTTGGGGGGCTAGATAGGCAATGCATGTATCTAGCGCAAGAGGGTGGGAGGAAGGGAGAGAGAGAGAGCTCGGCATGGGGTGCAATGGCGGGTGTGTGAGGTAAATACATTTTTTAACAGAGTGGAAAAAGGGGGTTGTGTAGTTGAGAGAGTTAGAGATCGAAACATGGAGGGAAAGAATGAACGTGTATCGAAAACCAATAGCTTCCTAAGGTGGTTAGGAGAAACCGTGTGTGCCGGGGGGGCTAGAAACAACATTTGAATGTATATAGTATGAGACTAAATTTTGATGTTGCAATTTGGTGTACATTGTAAGATTTGAACTGAGGACCATGCATATGGGTAATTGTTTCGAATTCGTGCCATACTAGGTTTGGAAAAGTTGACATTGACTCGATTGCTGTGATATTTTGTAGGTCATATGATTGAATCCATCCAAAAAATTTCTCATTACCATGGTGTTCATCATATACATATGAATTTGTATTAAAAAAGTAGCGTGGATACAGTGAAATGTGAAATGCACGTTAGAATTGGAGATCGCTATGTGACACACACTCTAATTCAAATAACTAATTATGTGACACACACTCTAATCCATGTTAACGAGGATACCGTTTCGAATTTTTTTCAAATAACTCCTCATTAATTAATTTATAGTATCTCATTTTGAATGACTAATTATTTGCAAGGAAAACACAGGCATGGTAATACATACAAATTTGTTTGCAAATGAAAGAAGATTCGTTTGCATTATCAAATGTAAGCGCACCAGGCAGACCAGGGTCGTGTCGTGGTGGTCATGTGTGTCGGACGAAGATTGATTTGCAAATGACTAATTATTTGCAAGGAAAACACAGCCACCCACCCCCTCCCTCCCTCTCCCCTCCCCATGAAAAAAAAGGACGACGACAAAATAAGTTTGTGCTTCCATGTTTTGGATTGAAATATCTGGCGGGCCCAATTCCAGCCCTGCAAAACCTCCCTTCTCCACCGTCCCCTTCCGCGCCCAGATTGCTCAAATCCCTAATTCGCCGCCAACCCAAGCAAAGTTCCAATCGCCCCTCCTCTCTTCTCTTTCCCCACCTCTGTGCCGGACGACGATGACGAAGACAACGGTCGCGCTTCACCACCGCACCGGAGCTACCTCATCTACACCCTCGTCCACCGCACCGGGTGGTCCACCGACAACGTCGGCCGCCGCAACCGACATGCCTTATAGACACCGACTTCCACCGCATTAGGTGCGCTTCACCGACGTCATCTCCCATCTCACCAGGGCTACTTCACCGAGCACATCGTCGCACCTCCGCCCCCCGAGGCCATTGGGGCTTCACCAACAGTCTCGTCCACCGCATCGTAGCGCTCCGCTGCCTCCCAAGATCTGCATCCGTGCGCGGCCAGCCAACGCCAGTGCATCACCCTCAATGGCTCTGAACTGACCCGCACTCTAGCTAGGCGAGCATGCCCAAATGCCAGCCCGAACTAGGTATCCACACATCACTCCCTTGTGCACTGTTCCAACGATGTTTGGATATCCTTTCACTGCTCTCTTAGCTTACACGCCTACGCAACTCTGACTTTAGTTCTTATTTCTTCTAGAGATATCATCTGAAAGAAGCAAAACCACTTTTTAGCGAAGCATGACGGTGCTACGGGATCTGGTACACATCCTGCACACCCGTATAACCTTGTAAGTATTTGTCCTCCCATACAACAGCAAGGTCGAGTCCTCTAATTTGATCAACCATTTGCTATGTCAAAAATGTAGAGGGGGATGCAAGGAGCACAAGGCCTGCACATCCAAGCAAGTGGTAACATGGACTTGTACATGGAACATCCCAAGCGCAAGCAGAGCTGCAGTGAGCCTATACAACGAGCTAGCGTAAGTCCCTGCATTTCATTTAATTCGTACTGGCATGCCTATATGATTTGTGTGCAGTGGCGGATCCATGAATTCAAGTTACCATGGGCGAACATTTAACTTAAAAAATACGAAGGCACTTGCACTCCGGAAATCAACATAACTTGAGAAATGTGAAGCTACATGCACTTTGAAAACCAGCTAATGATCCAAAGTAGTTCAGACTATAAAACACTAAATGATGCAAGCACCAAAAAAACACAAAATGCAACATCGTGTACAAGGACTACAAACATGGTCTGTACCTGCTTGGATTATTTTTTTTCTGGCTGAAAATATCGAAGTGTAATTGCACCTATAACCAGTGCGCAAACTGCATATCAATATATCTATCCTGCAGTAGTATGCCAATAGTTTCAAACAACAGATTAGAAAAGTATTGATGCTACGTTGTCATGATACGGGGACTTTCTGGTAGATGGCCTCGACGTTTCCTCAAGCCATGAAAATGTACTATAATTTGGTTGTCATCAATGCTTGCAAATCTCTATGTCTCTCTCAACATAGCAGAGCATCATTAGACACTAAATCCTGCAATGGGAGCTTGCAAAATGCTTGCATTAGATCCCTCATTAAACACTATATGTTCATCACCAGGAGCATGTAAAATGTTTGCATCAAATCCTTCATTAGCAGTATGTTCATTAGACACTTCAGGCTCAAGAACAACATGAGCTTGTATGTTTGCACTGGAAACTTGATTAGATACATCAGATTCAGTCAGTTCAGTATTGATTGGGGGAGTTATAAAATAAGCAGAAATTGGTTTCATTTTCTCATAGATTCCCTACATACAAGCAGTTTTACAACACCGCCAGGTTTAACTATTGGCCATAAATTGAATAGTTGAATTAGATATAATCAGGGATGTGATGTACCTGCTCATTGTGCATGCTACTCTTGCAAGTTACGAATGTCCGTATGCGAAAGCTCGATGCCATGTCCGTGCTGCCGCGGCTGCCGCCCACGCATGCTACACCCAGGGTTGGATCTTCATCTTCTTGTCCTTCCGTTCGCTTGAAGCCTGGCGACCGCCCTCCAATGAGGGCGTGAGGAAGTGTTGTGTTGGTCTGTCAAGCGGCGACTAGGTTAGGGGCGAACCAGACTGGAGGCTGGAGCGAACGGATTGGGATTTTTCCTGCTGTCGGTCGATATGGGAGGCGCTCGTTTGGGCCGCGAGCCTGCTATAGGGCCTGCCTTGCACTTATGTTATTGGCCCATCCAAATTGAAACATTTTTCTTCATTTTTTACATTGCCTGCTCGTGCGTTGGGACGAACAAAATTATCCTGGGCCAACCTAGACGACTCAAACTAGGTGCACACTTTCCAGCCACCTGAGGCGGCCGCGTATACCAGCCCCTATGGTGGCGTCGCCCCTTTTGCGTGTATGATTGGGGTAGTGAAAAATATTCCAGTGGCGCTTTTGATTTACCCACAGAATGGTTGAATTGCTTGTTTCTATGAACTGTGTTCGCCAATAATGTGAAGGATGTCAGTCTTTTCATCCTATTGTAGATTGCTTAGATCTCGATATGCCAAATGTAATCGCATGAAATATACAGTAAAAGCCAGTGTGATGTGTGTGGCTACAACTAATCTAACTACATGTCCTCATATAACATATCAAGGACGCACCATCTTACCAGATTAACCATTCGCAATGCAGTGTGGGAAGAAAGATGTATTGGGACTGCGTATCCAAGCAATTGATGCCAGGGACTCCTTCGTAGAACCTTGTAAGCAAAAAAGAAGTTGCAGTGTTCCTGTACAAAGAGCTAGCGTAAGTTCAGTTACATGCTTCCCGGAATTTTAGTTAGCCACTTATTGCAAAATTGTTCAATTACGTTGCTTGGTTTAATTTAGTTTGCTACTGATTACATAATGCCATAGCATGTTAATCCTATTATATACAACGCCTATCTATGTGTTTGATACTTACTGTTAAGAATTACCTGTTTTCCTGAATTTAAATAGCTACTTGTTTGTTTAACTGCTTTGCTGCTGCAACAACCGGTTACAATGATGCTAATAACTACTTTTTAACATCCAATTGAAACTCTTTAATTCCTTGTTTGTGTAACTGGTTTGCTGTTATAACTCCCAGTTAGATGTTTTGCTAACTTCAAATTTTCTGAATCCAATCGGAACTTTAATGGCAAAACAGGTTAGCCCAAGATCAAAGAGCGAGGTCCCCATGGACGTTGTATCATCCCATAGCAGTGGCACCGGCCCAATCGTGCATTATGAATTACCAACGGCTGATTCTCTAGATGATAAACTAGTGGTAGAAAGAGATTCTGCTTCTGCACTTAAAGATGAAGTTGACATGTTGAGGAAGCAAACAACACAATCACAAGCAGTACTAAAGACAACCATTAAATATTTGGTGGATTTCAAAACGAAGCAAGCTGAGACTGACCGCATGGTTAAGGTCCTGAAGGAAAAAAGGAAATTAAATTCCCACTTGGTAAATCATAGGTGAAATGTTGTTTCCATCATTGAATAACCTTTGTGTTGTTTGTTCATGTAATCAATCAAACCATTTGTTTTAGGGATCATGTAATAACTGTTTTTTTGTTTTTATGTTTGTAATTTTATTTGAGCACAAGTCTGTATTAATTGATAAGACTCGGAGACATTTCATTTTTATTGTTGTGCCAGACCTACAAATATCTCAATCGGGCTGAATGTGCATTCACCAATAATAGTAGTATAGATGGACCATAAGTGGCACGCATCGGAAAGGGCCAAGATTTTGTAGTAGCTTCGCTAAAAAAGGATGTTGTTCTAGCCAAAAAAAGTACAATGGCATGGCTTATGTATGTTAGTTGATATTATTCATCCATATACTCTATAAGTGTTTATATGTATGTTAGGTATTTACATTCTTGGTTGATTGACTCGGTATTTGAATCTTGATACATCGCTTGTGTACATATCAAAATGGGAGTACACATTATGTTGCGTGTGACATTTAAGTTGGACATAAAGTGTTCCAAATATTTGAATTCACCTTAAACTGGATTCTAGCTTCTGAATTTGAGTATCGGCATTTGTAAATCATATTCATATATGACAGTGGAATACATATTTGTCGTGCTTTTGAAGATACATAAAAACACATAGAATGATTTATAAAAATTCGTATAGGAATACAAAATGGATTCGTATTTAGTTGCCAGGGTAAACGTGGATGCTTATTGTCCCAAAAATTGAAAGAAGCAGAAAAATGTCCACCACCATGTTGGCTGCCCGAAGCCAAGTGTTTGGGAGATGGAAATTACAGTCTACCCATTACACGGACAATCCATCGGCCCGACTTACACTGCTCTCAATAGGGGTAGGTTAGTAAATTCAATTAGACGTGACACGGCCGTCTCTGAGCCCATTCCGACATGGTGGGCGCCAAACATGGGCGGAAAAACACATTTGATTCAAGCTCGTCCGAAAGACCTATGTTTCTACCTCCATTTCCCCATTCATACATGGTGGGCGGCAAAACAAACTCGACTCGGCCAAAATCGATGTAGGCAAATATTTTTCAACAGGGGCAGGTTTGTAACTTCGCTCAGATGTGACACGGCCGCCCTACCTGTCAGCCCCGTTCATACACCATGGGCACCAACCATGGGCGCCAAACACCCTCTCCTCGCCTGAAGTCGCTCTGGGAAAATATTGGCGAGATGTGAGATTACCGTCCTATCCCCAACCGTCAAGACATCCAAATTTTAAACAGGGGCTAAGTTCGTAACTTTAACATATTTCAGACAAGTGCGTCCCAAAAACATGGTTCCCCATACCTATCCCTCCATTTTCCCATTCATACACCGTCCGCGCTAGAACACCATCCCCACACCAGTCTCCTCCGTCCGCCACCCCATCCATTGCTGCCGTCCTCCACCCCATCCATCGCCAAAGTCCTCCACCATGCCGGAGCACCTACCAAGATCACTAAATAAAGTCATGACCTCTCCAAATCCACTTTCATAATTATCACAATAATATTCAACATCCTCCAAAATAGTGGGATCATTACTTCCTAAAGTTGACACTCTTCCAAACCCACTTTCATCAATATAATCATCATAAATAGGAGGCATGCTTTCATCATAATAAATTTGCTCATCAAAACTTGGGGGACAAAAAATATCATATTCATGAAACATAGCATCCCCAAGCTTGTGGCTTTGCATATCATTAGCATCATGGGTATTCAAAGAATTCATACTAACAACATTGCAATCATGCTCATCATTCAAATATTTAGTGTCAAATATTTTATAGACTTCTTCTTCTAGCACTTGAGCAGAATTTTCCTTTCCATCATTCTCATGAAAAATATTAAAAAGATGAAGCGTATGAGGCAAACTCAGTTCCCTTTTTTTGTAATTTTCTTTTATAGACTAAACTAGTGATAAAACAAGAAACTAAAAGATTCGATTGCAATATCTAAAGATATACCTTCAAGCACTCACCTCCCTGGCAACGGCGCCAGAAAAGAGCTTGATGTATACTACACAACCTTCTTCTTGTAGACGTTGTTGGGCCTCCAAGTGCAGAGGTTTGTAGGACAGTAGCAAATTTCCCTCAAGTGGAGGACCTAAGGTTTATCAATCCGTGGGAGGCGTAGGATGAAGATGGTCTCTCTCAAACAACCCTGCAACCAAATAACAGAGAATCTCTTGTGTCCCCAACACACCCAATACAATGGCAAATTGTATAGGTGCAGTAGTTCGGCAAAGAGATGGTGATACAAGTGCAATATGGATGGTAGATACAGGTTTTTGTAATCTGAAAATATAAAAACAGCAAGGTAACTTATGTTAAAAGTGAGCACAAACAGTATTGCAATGCTAGGAGACAGAATTTTTGATGTGGAATGCTACCTAACATATTTCTCAATGTAGTTTTCTTTATTGTGGCATCAATGTTCAGATCCGAAAAATTCAAGACAAAAGTTTAATATTGACATAAGAGTAATAATACTTCAAGCATATTAACAAAGTAATCATGTCTTCTCAAAATAACTTGGCCAAAGAAAGTTATCCCTAAAAAATCATATAGTCTAGCTATGCTCTATCTTCATCACACAAAATATTTAAATCATGCACAAACCCGGTTTTAGCCAAGCAATTGTTTCATACTTTAGTATTCTCAAACTTTTTCAACTTTCACACAATACATGAGCGTGAGCCATGGACATAGCACTATAGGTGGAATAGAATATGGTAGTTGTGGAGAAGACAAAAAAGGAGGAAGATAGTCTCACATCAACTAGGAGTATCAACGGGCTATGGAGATGCCCATCAATAGATATCAACGTGAGTGAGTAGGGATTGCCATGCAACAGATGCACTAGAGCTATAAGTGTATGAAAGCTCATCAAAAGAAACTAAGTGGGTGCGCATCCAACTTGCTTTCTCACGAAGACCTTGGGAAATTTGAGGAAGCCCATCATTGGAATATAAAAGCCAAGTTCTATAATGAAAAAATTCCTACTAGCATATGAAGGTGACAACATAGGAGACTCTCTATCATGAAGATCATGGTGCTACTTTGAAGCACAAGTGTGGTAAAAGGATAGTAACATTGTCCCTTCTCTCTTTTTCTCTCATATTTTTTTTGGTGGGCTTCTTTGGCCTATTTTTTTCTTTGGGCTTCTTTGGCCTCCTTTATTTTTCATAAAGTCCGGAGACTCATCCCAACTTGTGAGGGAATAATTGCTTCCATCATACTTTCCTCACATGGGACAATGCTCTAATAATGGAAATCATCACAGTTCTATTTACTTTACAACTCGAGAATTACAACTCGATACTTAGAACAAAATATGACTCTATATGAATGCCTCTGGCAGTGTACCGGGATGTGCAATGAATACAGAGTGACATGTATGAAAGAATCATGAACGGTGGCTTTGCCACAAATACGATGTCAACTACATGATCATGCAAGGCAATATGAAAATGATGAAACGTGTCATAATAAACGTAACGGTGAAAAGTTGAATGGCAATATATCTCGGAATGCCTATGGAAATGCCATAATAGGTAGGTATGATGGCTGTTTTGAGGAAGGTATATGGTGGGTATATGATACCGGCGGAAGTTGCGCGGCACAAAAGAGGCTAGCAATGGTGGAAGGGTGAGAGTGTGTATAATCCATGGACTCAACATTAGTCATGAAGAACTCACATACTTATTGCAAAACTCTACAAGTTATCAAAACAAAGTACTACACGCATGCACCTAGGAGAAGGGTTGGCACGAGTTAACCATCGCGCGATCCCGACCTCCACATATAAGGAAGACAATCAATAAATAAATCATGCTGCAACTTCATCACATAACGGTTCACCATACGTGCATGCTACGGGAATCACAACTTTTAACACAAGTATTCCTCAAATTCACAACTAATCAACTAGCATCACTCTAATATTACCATCCTCATATCTCAAAACAATCATAAAGAATCAAACTTCTAATAGTATTCAACGCACTTTATATGAAAGTTTTTATTATACCCATCTTGAATGCCCATCATATTAGGACTAATTTATAACGAATGCAAATTACCATGCTGTTCTAAAAGACCCCCAAAATAATATGAGTGAAGCATGAGAGATCAATAATTTCTATAAAATAAAACCACCACCGTGCTCTAAAAAGATATAAGCGAAGCACTAGAGCAAATGACAAACTACTCCGAAAGATATAAGTGAAGCATAATGAGTAGTCGAATAATTATGCAACTATACGAAGACTCTCTAACATTTAAGGATTTCAGATCTTAAGTACTTTATAAAACATCAAGCAAAACAAAATCAAACAAGATGACGCTCCAAGAAAAACACATATCATGTGGTGAATAAAAATATAGCTCCAAGTAAAGTTACCGATGAACAAAGACGAAAGAGGGGATGCCTTCCGGGGCATCCTTAAGCTTAGGCTTTTGGTTGTCCTTTAATTTTACCTTGGGGTGCCTTGGGCATCCCCAAGATTAGGCTCTTTCCATTCCTTATTCCATAGTCCATCGAATTTTTACCCAAAACTTGAAAGCTTCACAACACAAAACTCAACAGAAAACTCGTAAGCTCTGTTAGTATAAGAAAATAAATCACCACTTAGGTACTGTTTTGAACACATTCTAAATTCATATTGGTGTAATATCTACTGTATTCCAACTTCTCTATGGTTCGTACCCTCCGATACTACTCATAGATTCATCAAAATAAGCAAACAACACAACGAAAACAGAATCTGTCAAAAACAGAACAGTCTGTAGTAATCTGTATCATTCGAATACTTACACCACTCCAAAAATTCTGAAATAAATTGGTGGACCTGAGTAATTTGTCTATTAATCATATTCAAAAAATCAACCTAAAATCACTCTCCAGTAAAAAATGGCAGCTAATCTCGTGAGTGCAAAAGTTTCTATTTTTCACAGCAAGATCGCATAGACTTCACCCAAGTCTTCCCAAAGGTTCTACTTGGCACAAACACTAACTAAAACATAAGACCACCTATAAACAGAGGCTAGATGAATTATTTATTACTAAACAGGAGCAAAAAGCAAAGAACAAAAATAAAATGGGTTGCCTCCCAACAAGCGCTAAAGTTTAACGCCCCTGGCTAGGCATGATGTTTTAGAGATCATGTAATAATTGTTTTTTGTTTTTAGGTTTGTAATTTATTTGAGCACAAGTCTGTATTAATTGATAAGACTCGGAGACATTTCATTTTGATTGTTGTGACAGACCTACAAATATGTCAATCGGGCTGAATGTGCATTCAATAATACTAGTAGTATAGATGGACCATAAGTGGCACGCATCGGAAAGGGCCAAGATGTTGTAGTAGCTTCGCTAAAAAAGGATGTTGTTCTAGCTAAAAAAGGATGTTCCCCACACCAGCCTCCTCCGTCCGCCACCCCATCCATCGCCACCATCCTCCACCCCATCCATTGCCACCGTCCTCGACCATGCCGGAGCGCCTACCAAGATCACTAAATAAAGTCATGACCTCTCCAAATCCACTTTCATAATTATCACAATAATATTCAACATCCTCCAAAATAGTGGGATAATTACTTCCTAAAGTTGACACTCTTCCAAACCCACTTTCATCAATATAATCATCATAAATAGGAGGCATGCTTTCATCATAATAAATTTGCTCATCAGAACTTGGGGGACAAAAAATATCATATTCATCAAACATAGCATCCCCAAGCTCGTGGCTTTGCATATCATTGGCATCATGGGTATTCAAAGAATTCATACTAACAACATTGCAATCATGCTCATCATTCAAATATTTAGTGTCAAACATTTTATAGACTTCTTCTTCTAGCACTTGAGCACAATGTTCCTTTCCATCATTCTCACGGAAGATATTAAAAAGATGAAGCGTATGAGGTAAACTCAATTCCCTTTTTTTGTAATTTTCTTTTATAGACTAAACTAGTGATAAAACAAGAAAGTAAAAGATTCGATTGCAAGATCTAAAGATATACCTTCAAGCACTCACCTCCCCGGCAACAGCGCCAGAAAAGAGATTGATGTCTACTACACAACCTTCTTGTAGACGTTGTTGGGCCTCCAAGTGCAGAGGATTGTAGGATAGTAGCAAATTTCCCTCAAGTGGATGACCTAAGGTTTATCAATCTGTGGAAGGCGTGGGATGAAGATGGTCTCTCTCAAACAAACCTGCAACCAAATAACAAAGAGTCTCTTGTGTCCCCAACACACCCAATACAATGGCAAATTGTATAGGTGCAGTAGTTCGGCAAAGAGATGGTGATACAAGTGCAGTATGGATGGTAGATATAGGTTTTTGTAATCTGAAAATATAAAAACAGCAAGGTAACTAATGATAAAAGTGAGCACAAACGGTATTGCAATGCTAGGAAACAAGGCCTAGGGTTCATACTTTCACTAGTGCAAGTTCTCTTAGCAATACTAACATAACTGGATCATATAACAATCCCTGAACATGCAACAAAGAGTCAATCCAAAGTCACTAATAGCAGAGAACAAACGAAGAGATTATTGTAGGGTATGAAACCACCTCAAAGTTATCCTTTCTGATTGATCTATTCAAGAGTCCGTAGTAAAATAACATGAAGCTATTCTTTCCGTTCGATCTATCCTAGAGTTCGTACTAGAATAACACCTTAAGACACAAATCAACCAAAACCCTAATGTCACCTAGATACTCCAATGTCACCTCAAGTATCCGTGGGTATGATTATATGATATGCATCACACAATCTCAGATTCATCTATTCAACCAACACAAAGTACTTCAAAGAGTGCCCCAAAGTTTCTACCGGAGAGTCAAGACGAAAACATGTGCACTGAACCCGCAAGTTGATCACCAAAACATACATCAAGGAGATCACATGAATATCCCATTGTCACCACAGATAGGCACATGCAAGACATACATCAAGTGTTCTCAACTCCTTAAAGACTCAATCCGATAAGATAACTTCAAAGGGAAAACTCAATCCATTACAAGAGAGTAGTGGGGGAGAAACATCATAAGATCCAACTATAATAGCAAAGTTCGCGATACATCAAGATCGTGCCAAATCAAGACCACGAGAGAGAGAGAGAGAGAGATCAAACACATAGCTACTGGTACATACCCTCAGCCCCGAGGGTGAACTACTCCCTCCTCGTCATGGAGAGCGCCAAGATGATGAAGATGGCCACCGGTGAGGGATCCCCCCTCCGGCAGGGTGCCGGAACAGGGTCCCGATTGGTTTTTGGTGGCTATAGAGGCTTGCAATGGCGGAACTCCTGATCTCGGTTGTTTTCTGGAGGTTTCAGTATTTATAGGAATTTTTAGCATCGGGAACAAGTCAGGCAGGTCTCCGTGCTTTCCACGAGACAGGGGGGCGCGCCCCCCACCCTCGTGGGCAGCCCGGGACTCTTCTGGCCCAACTCTTTCAGTCCAGGGGCTTCTTTTGGTCCATAAAAAACATCAAAAATTGGAACGTCAATTGGACTCCGTTTGGTATTCCTTTTCTGTAAAACTCAAAAACAAGGAGAAAACAGAAACTGGCACTGGGCTCTAGGTTAATAGGTTAGTCCCAAAAATCATATAAATGCATATAAAACATCCTAGATGGATAATATAATAGCATGGAACAATCAAGCATCCCCAAGCTTAATTCCTGCTCGTCCTCGAGTAGGTAAATGATAAAAATAGAATTTTTGATGTGGAATGCTACCTAACATTTATTTCTCAATGTAATTTTCTTTACTGTGGCAGGAATGTTTAGATCCAAAAGATTCAAGTCAAAAGTTTAATATTGACATAAGAGTAATAATACTTCAAGCATACTAACAAAGTAATCATGTCTTCTCAAAATAACATGGCCAAAGAAAGTTATCCCTACAAAATCATATAGTCTGGCTTTGCTCTATCTTCATAACATGTCAATTGGACTCTGTTTGATATTCCATTTCTGTAAAACTCAAAAACAAGGAGAAAACAGAAACTGGCACTGGGCTCTAGGTTAATAGGTTTGTCCCAAAAATCATATAAAATAGCATATAAAACATCCTACATGGATAATATAATAGCATGGAACAATAAAAAATTATAGATACGTTGGAGACATATCACAAGCCAGGTTTGTTGACAATTTTACTTGTCTTTCTTACTCATTCGATATAATATCCAATTATTCATGTCGATTAGTTGCAAATAATAAGTGCTCGACAAACATCTTGATTCAGATTTTGGACGGTCTCTTACTGCAGTTACAATTCTGCATAATTGTCCTAGTAAGCTCACAAGTAAATGATTGATTCACTACATCTATGCTTGCCTTGTCAAATTTGTTGTCAATATTCTTTTAGGTTGGACCACCCTATTTCAAAATACTGGAACCTCAGACATGAGTGAATAGTATTTCTTTGTGTGATCTCTTCCATCATGTGTGGGCAACGAACACTACATTGTATAGAAAGAAAGTTTCATTTCCAGCTTTTACATAGGCTTCGACCTTTTACATGGAATACAATCTGCCTACTTGCTCTGTGTCGCACTACCAACACTCCAACCTTGAAGCTAAACATTATGCCACTCATAATTCCTTGGTTTATTTGTTCAAATACGAATTTGATATGATTTTAATGTTCCTACTTTAGTTTTGAAATGTGTGTCTGCCTGTTATAGAGACATAAGGGGTTTGTATTTCTGTGTGTGGTCTGGTCAGCACGGTTGGGGGGTGAACTTTGCATATGC
The DNA here is from genome assembly GCF_018294505.1 of Triticum aestivum. Classification (NCBI taxonomy): domain Eukaryota; kingdom Viridiplantae; phylum Streptophyta; class Magnoliopsida; order Poales; family Poaceae; genus Triticum; species Triticum aestivum. The sequence continues at coordinate 91,310,165 of NC_057804.1, forward strand.
AGGGGTTTATAGCGAGACACTCTTCGAGTTGAATCCGCAATGCATTCCATAGATAATCTGACTACTTTTTATGTTTTCATGAATCTTAGATTCTGAACAGCATCATAATGACTATGAGCTTGCGCGCATGAAAAGAATAAAGCAAAACAATGCCATGGTTGTCAAACTTGGCATTAAGGGACTGAAATCAAGTCTGGATGCAATGGAATGCAAACGATCTCTACCTGCAGATTCATGCTCAAATTATGATCCTAACAGTGATTTTGATCTAGAGGTAGACGTAAGTCAATGTAGCTCCCTAGTGGAGGAGCCAGATGCAGATGCCCTATCTTATTCACCCATCAAGGTGCTTGCTCTAACTTTCCAAGGTTATATTGGTCGCACATATCTTGCAACTGATGATTTGCATTGCTTATACTTTGTTGCACTGCCATTAGCTTAGTTTACACATCGTGTATGTGAATACGCCCTGCCTATCCATTTTCAGTACATATTCCATCTGTCATCATACCATATTTATCCATTCAAATGGTGTTCTTGTGTATCAGACATTCAAAAGGAAGAGGGCGATTGCTGATCGTGGAGGAGCACAAGCAGAGTATTTGGAAAAGGTGGTGACACCTGATAACTCAAATAGCCCATTGGGTGTAGTTGCAATATCACATGACCCACAAAACACTCCAACTCTAGCAGACTCTAGCCCTACTACACTGGTCATTTCTGATACCCCAAGTCAGCAGACCCCAACTGTAGCAAACAGTATGATGATGCCAGTTGACATAGCACCAGCTCTATGAGGCAAAACCCCCATTCCAGCAAAGAGTACACCAAATCCAGTTGCCAAATCCCTTTTCGAACCAGAGAGATCCCCAATTGCAGCAAATAGGACCCCTGTTCCATTTCTTCCCAGTTTAGAAGATGAAGCCTATATTGTTGTCAAGAACTTTGTGCGCATCTTTCCTTCATGGAAAGATTATACCGCAGACATAGAACAATTTCCAGTCTTCCTCCACAACTTATGCGTAAGTAATGTACTGATGTTATTCGTGGTAATTACTACATATGTTTCTGCTGATAGAAGACACAAGATTTCTTTCTTTTAAATAACCGACGACCAAACTGGATTGTCAAGACAAGCAACGGTTGGTTGCGCTTTTGAAGCACTTGTTGATGAAGTACCGTTCCTACCTGTGGCAAGCGCACTTCAATGGCAAGCCTCTAAACAAAATTTCTGTAAAGTCTCCGGTGCTACATTTATCTGACGGTGACTGGAATAATCTTGTTACACATTGGTCTCGTCTGCAGCATGAGGTACTGTCTATGATATCACATCACAATTTGAACTACATTTCTTCATTTCTCTTAATGTCTCATTTTTATGAAAACTGTTAGCAGAAGAACATTCATTCTCAAGGGACCACAGAATCTCGCAACTATACTGCACATTGCATTGCTCTTGTGAGTACCTCTTGCCATGTATGACCATACTTACTTTCATAGTTATTTGGTTATATAGCATCACTGCACATGTTAGCCTCATTATCGTCCATTTGTTGGACTTTATAAGATCTATATGGACTCTTACATAAATTTAGAATCAACCCAATGCTTTTGAAGAGGTTTAGCTCTGCAGTCCTCTTGTAAGGACTGAACATCGTCTATCACTGTACTTACATTAACAGCTACTCCCTCCGTCCCATAATATAAGAACGTTTTGTACAGTACACCAGTGTTCAAAACACTCTTGTGTTATGGGAAGAGGGATTGGTTCATTGTGTAGCATTCTGCATCTTATCTCCCTCGCCCACCATTTACTAAAAAAGATTAGATATATATTTAATCTTACGAAAAAGTAGAATACACAGACAATGCCAGTGCAGAAGTGTAGCCCATTGCTCTTGTCAGTACATTTTGTCCTGTAACGCTTGTACTTCCAGGGATTAGTAGTTGATTATGTAGCATCAATCTGCATCTTATCTTCATTATCCTCTATCCCTTCCAGTATTATCATATCTATAATTACTCTCTACAAAATGTAGAGTACAGGCAATGCTTATGAAGAAGGTTCTGTGCTGGAATTCTTGAGTTATACTTCCCTTGACATGGATAAGGGCATTATAAAGCCGGTGTTAACTGTTAATGTAAGTCAGTCCTTATAAAGCCTTAATCCTCAACTAATGTTTAATTTGCTCATACTCCATATCGTTTATTACTGTTTAGTTTGCTGTTTCTATCAAAATGCATGTTCGCAAGAACCGTAAGTTCTAAGTTTTACTTGTAAAACCAAATTCCTTATTCATACCATGCACATTGCTCAATACTCCCTATATGTATGCTTGTTTTTGTGGACCTATAATCTAGTGTGTGGTGAAGCAGCCCAGGTTTGCACCTTGTCATCTCCTGTTTTATCTTACTAATGTGGCTGATGATATGAACAACATGCCATGCACATTAACCAAAATAGATACAATGATTGTCTTTGCCCTTCATCTATGCTTGTTATGTTGACATGGTAATCCAGTAGTGTGGTGAAGCTCCCTATGAACAATGCCAAATTATGCTATTGATATTTTTGAACTTGCTCTTTATTTTCTAATTTCAAATTGGATGGAAGTGACATCATAGTTATCATCTTTGTTTATACACGTGCAAAACATGTCATCTCTCTGCTTGTTTCATGGCATGCACAAGTCTCCTGAAGGCTGTGAGACAAACTCAACATATATTGCAGCAAAGAAGCCAAAACATCTTGAAGATAGCGAGACAACCCCAAAGTCTTGTCTTGATGCAGTGTTTAAGTTACTTGAGACTAGCAGTCAAACAAGCTCACAGAATTCGCTATCTGAATCAGTTTGACTTCTTCAGTCCCAAGTTATAGCAGAAAGGCATTCTACAACTCAACTTCGACTTAAAGTCCTAACTCTAAGAAAGATTGCAGAGAACACCAATGAGAACCTCATTGCTAAACAGCTACACCTGGAAGCTATGATCGACATGCTACGCCGGTCTCACAGCCTAGCTTAGCAGCTTGCACAGCAGTTTTCGTGCAAGGCTAACCTTTCTTGAACTGTCTTGGAAGTGGTCTCAGTTCAGTATTATTTTGTTATGCTGCAATGGTGCCAAGTTTTTGTAATCTGCTTCTTTGTTGCGCTTTATCATCACTGGTGGCGAAATTCGATGCCGAATGGATGTAATATACCATAAATCCTTTATTGTATAGTGTAGGCTTATTCTTAGTTACTATGCTGCAATTTCTTTATTGTATAGAGTAGGTTTGTTCTTAATTCCTACTAGTTACTGCCATCATTCGCTATCTGGAAAAAAATCTGATGTAGTTGACCAGGCCGAAACATTCGCCTCTAACGGGCATGGTTTTTAGCGGGCCACAATTGGGCTGGCCTGCATCTTTCTTGGGACCGAATGACTGGGGCCTTCACACTTTGCGCCAGGCCCACAACTTACTCTAGCCTATATTCGGTCCAAATTTTAGTTGGGCCTTTGGTAGACCCAGCGCTTAGTTTGGCCCAGGTAGCATTGGGCCATTAACAGGCTGAATATTCTACTAGCCTGTTACGGCCCAGATGAAACCATGGGCCTTTAGCAGGCCGAAATGCATGTTGGGCCTCAGTTTTCACTACTCGTCGACGGGCCTTCAGCAGGCTAAAATGTAGACCAGGCCTTTTTGGGCCCAGTTATACAACGGGCCGTTACCAGGCCGAAACATATCTCGGGCCTTAGTTGGCCCACTGATTCATGGGCCTTTAAGAGGCCAAAAGCTTAGTACATGCATCAATGGGCCGAATTATACGACAGGCCTTTAACAGGTCCAAAGTCACGTTGCGCTGAACTGTTGCCACCTTTATCACGGGCCGTTAGTGGGCCGGATGTTGCGTCGCACTATATATAGCCCATGGGCAGCACGGGCCATTCTGAGGCCAAAGACACACCGGGCTAAAATGGGCCCATGTCTACATTGGGCATCTAACATGCCAAAAGTCAGTGGGCTGTAATTGGGCCTAAATATTAAGCGAACAATTAACGGGCCAGATCTGGCTTTGGGCCGTAAATGGGCCTTTATTAAACATGTCGTTATTGGGCTGGCCCACTAGTACCTGAATAAGTACTACGGGCCATTGACTGGGCTGGCCTTTTTAACCTATATGGGCTTCTGTTGGACCCTACCATGTGTCGACGTATCATAGGCATGTCTCCCGCAATGGACGGGCGACGTCTGGCCCACTGACGAGCTGACACATGTTTGCTCCGGCCAATCAGAATTTTACACGTGGAAATTTCCCATTGGTCCGGGCTGTTAACGGGTTATTGGATCCAAAACCGGACCTGATAGCTTAAGGCGTTCCGTTATGGTGGATGTCACGTGTCGGTCACCCTTGACGAAAGCACTTCTGTGACGCGTGATTTATCGTCACGGAAGTGGACACTTCCGTGATGATAATTTTGGTAATGTCATGGAACACTTCTACGACAGCACAGGTATGACTATCTGGATTCTGTCATAAAATCGTCATGGATGTACATGCATAACATAAAACACGACCTACTATGACAAACAAGTATCATCACGGAAGTGTATTTTTTTGTAGTGAAGGGAGACAACTAGTACATCTTATCCTGACGAAAGTAGTCTTTGCCTGCAAATGCCTTTGGTCATGTTGCCGTGGTGGGCTCAGTGATGACATCCGTCCTGCCGTCCTAGCGGTCTTGGTCTTGTTGCATGGGAATGGAAAACTTTGGCTAATTCCACGGGACTCCGCGCCTGCGCTTGCCTCCTTAGCACCAAAGAGGAAACTGGTGCACTGCGCCCACTGGCGCCCGCCTGGCCTTGGTCGTCATGGCTCATGGTACCGAACCTCGCGAGGTGAGGCGTGCATGGAAATCTCCGCTCATCGGGAGCCATCCTGAGGAGTCTATGATAACCCACAAATATAGAGGATCACAACAGTTTTCGAGGGTAGAGTATTCAACCCAAATTTATTGATTCGGCACAAGGGGAGCCAAAGATATTCTCAAGTATTAGCAGTTGAGTTGTCAACTCCACACCTGGAAGACTTAATATCTGCAGCAAAATATTTAGTAGCAAAGTAGTATGGAAGTAACGGTAACGGTGGCAAAAGTAATAGTAGCAGTTTTGTAGCAATCGTAACAGTGGCAACGGAGCAGTAACTTAGCAAAGATCGATATGAAGCGAGCTCGTAGGAAATGGATCAGTGATGGATAATTATGTCCGATGTAATTCATCATGCAACAGCCAAAATATAGCGTGACACAGAACTAGCTCTAGTTCATCAATATAATGTAGGCATGTATTCCAAATATAGTCATACGTGCTTATGGAAAAGAACTTGCATGACATCTTTTGTCCTACCCTCCCGTGGCAGCGGGGTCCTAAGGGATATTAAGGCCTCCTTTTAATAGAGTACCGGACCAAAGCATCAGCAGTTAGTGAATACATGAACTCCTCAAACTACGGTCATCACCGAGAAGTGTCCCGACTATTGTCACTCCGGGGTTTGCCGGATCATAACATGTAGTAGGTGACTATAACTTGCAAGATAGGATCAAGAACTCACATATATTCATGAAAACATAATAGGTTCGGATCTGAAATCATGGCACTCGGGCCCTAGTGACAAGCATTAAGCATGGCAAAGTCATAGCAACATCAATCTTAGAACATAATGGATACTAGGGATCAAACCCTAACAAAACTAACTCGATTACATGGTAAATCTCATCCAACCCATCACCGTCCAGCAAGCCTACGATGGGATTACTCATGCACGGCGGTGAGCGTCATGAAATTGGTGATGGAGAATGGTTGATGATGACGATGGCGATGGATTCCCCTCTCCGGAGCCCCGAACGGACTCTAGATCAGCCCTCCCGAGGAAGAATAGGGCTTGGCGGCGGCTCTGATCATAAAATGCGATGAATCCTCTCTCTGATTTTTTGTCTCCCCGAACGTGAATATATAGAGTTGGAGTTGAGGTTGGTGGAGATCCAAAGGACCCATGAGGCAGGGGGGGCGCCTTGCATCCTCGTGGATAGGGTGTGGGCCCCCTTCTGTTGATTCTTTCGCCAATTTTTTTTATTAATTCAAAAAACGTGACTCCGTGAAGTTTCAGGTCATTCCGAGAACTTTTATTTCTGCACAAAAATAACACCATGGCAATTTGAAAGATGAAAGAACCAAGATCTTTCCCTCAAATACGAGGGGAGGTAAGGAACTGCCATCTAGCTCTGCACTCGATTCGTGCCAACCCAACAGACACTTTCAGAGATACCTGTAGTGCACCTTTATAGCCACCCAGTTACGTTGTGACGTTTGATACACCCAAAGCTCCTACGGTATCCGGGAGTTGCACAATCTCATGGTCTAAGGAAAAGATACTTGACATTAGAAAAGCTTTAGCATACGAACTACACGATCTTTGTGCTAGGCTTAGGATTGGGTCTTGTCCATCACATCATTATGCTAATGATGTGATCCCGTTAGCAACGACATCCAATGTCCATGGTCAGGAAACCGTAACCATCTATTGATCAACGAGCTATTCAACTAGAGGCTTACTAGGGACATGGTGTTGTCTATGTACCCACACATGTATCTGAGTTTCCTATCAATACAATTATAGCATGGATAATAAACGATTATCATGAACAAGGAAATATAATAATAACTAATTTATTATTGCCTCTAGGGCATATTTCCAATAGTCTCCCACTTGCACTAGAGTCAATAATCTAGTTCACATCGCCATGTGACCAACATCCAAAGAGTTTACTAGTGTCACTAAACCACTTCACATCATCATGTGATTAAGACTCAATGAGTTCTGGGGTTTGATCATGTTTTGCTTGTAAGAGAGGTTTTAGTCAACGAGTCTGCAACATTCAGATCCGTATGTATTTCGCAATTCTCTATGTCATATTGTAAATGTTGCTTCCACGCTCCACTTGGAGCTATTCCAAATGGTTGCTCCACTATACGTATCCGGTTTGCTACCCTTTACGCCGAACTCTTTATCACCTCCATAATCGAGAAACATGTCCTTTATTTACTCCAAGGACAATTTTGACCGCTGTCCAATGATCCATTCCTGGATCATTCTTGTACCCCGTGACTGACTCATGGCAAGGCACACTTCCGGTGCGGTACACAAGATAGCATACTATAGAGCCTACGTCTGAAGCATAGGGGACGACCTTCGTCCTTTCTCTCTCTTCTGCCGTGGTCGAGCTTTAACTCTTAACTTCATACCTTACAACTCAGGCAAGAACTCCTTCTTTGACTTATCCATCTTGAACACCTTCAAGATCATGTCAAGGTATGTGCTCATTTGAAAGTACCATTTAGCGTTTTTGATCTATCCTCATAGATCTTGATGCTCAATGTTCAAGCAGCTTATTCCAGGTTTTCTATTGAAAAACACTTTTCAAATAACCCTATATGCTTTCCAGAAATTCTACATCATTTCTGATCAACAATATGTCAACAACATATACTCATCAGAAATTCTATAGTGCTCCCACTCACTTCTTTGGAAATACAAGTTTCTCATAAACTTTGTATAAACCCAAAATCTTTGATCATCTCATCAAAGCATACATTCCAACTCCGAGATGCTTACTCCAGTCCTTAGAAGGATTGCTGGAGCTTTGCATATTTTTTAGCGTTCTTAAGGATTGACAAAACCTTCTAGTTGTATCACATACAACCTTTCCTCAAGGATATCGTCGAGGAAACAATGTTTGACATCCTATCTGCAAGATTTCATAAATCATGCAATAATTGCTAATATAATTCCAACAGACTTTTAGCATCGCTATGAGTGAGAAAGTCTCATCGTAGTCAACTCCTTGAACTTGTCGGAAAACATCTTAACGACAAGTCGAGCTTTCTTAATGGCGATACTTACCATCGTTGTCTGTCTTCCTTTTAAAATCCATCTGTACCCGACGGCCTTACGACCATCAAGTATTTCTTCCAAAGTCATGGATCCTCTCTCGGATTTTATGGCCTCGAGCCATTCGTCAGAATCCGGGCCCACCATCGCTTCTCCATAGCTCGTAGGTTCATTGTTGTCTAGCAACATGACCTCTAAGACAGGATTGCGTACCACTCTGAAGTAGTACGCGTCCTTGTCGACCTACGAGGTCCGGTAGTGACTTGATCCGAAGCATCATGATCACTATCATCAGCTTCCACTTCAATTGGTGTAGGTGCCACATGAACAACTTCCTGTGCCCTGCTACTCACTGGTTGAAGTGATGGTTCAATAACCTCATCAAGTCTCCACCATCCTCCCACTCAATTCTTTCGAGAGAAACTTTTCCTCGAGAAAGGACCCGTTTCTAGAAACAATTACTTTTGCTTCTGGATCTGAGATAGGAGGTATACCCAACTGTTTTGGGTGTCCTATGAAGATGCATTTTTATCCGCTTTGGGTTCGAGCTCATCAACCTGAACTTTTTCACATAAGCGTCGCAGCCCCAAACTTTTAAGAAACGACAACTTAGGTTTCTCCAAACCATAGTTCAAACGGTGTCATCTCAACGGAATTACGTGGTGCCCTATTAAAGTGAGTGCGGTTGTCTCTAATGCCTAACCCATGAACGATAGTGGTAATTCGACAAATACATCATGGTACACACTATATCCAATAGCGTGCAAATATGATGTTCGGATACACCATCACATTATGGTGTTCCAGGCGGTATTAATTGTGAAACAATTTCCACAATGTCTTAATTGCGTGCCAAAGCTCGTAACTCAGATACTCATATCATAGACATTTTATCCTCTTGTCACTATGATCTTCAACTTCACTCTAAAATTACTTGAACCATTCAATAATTCAGACTTGTGTTTCATCAAGTAAATATACTCAGTATCTACTTAAATCATCCGTGAAGTAAGAACATAACGATATTCACCGCATGCCTCAGCACTCATTGGACTGCACACATCAAAATGTGTTACTTCCAACAAGTTGCTATCTTGTTCCATTTTACTGAAAACGAGGCTTTTCAGTCATCTTGCCCATGTCGTATGATTTGCATTTCTCAAGCGATTCAAAATCAAGTGAGTCCAACCGATCCATCTGCATGGAGTTTCTTCATGCGTATACACCAATAGACATGGCTCGCATGTCTCAAACTTTTCAAAAACGAGTGAGTCCAAAGATCCATCAATATGGAGCTTCTTCATGCGTTTTATACAAATATGACTTACATGGGAGTGCCACAAGTAAGTGGTACTATCATTACTATCTTATATCTTTTGGCATGAAAATGTGTATCACTACCATCGAGATTCAATGAACCTTTCTTTTAGGTGCAAGACCATTGAAGGTATTATTCAAATAAATAGAGTAACCATTATTCTCCTTACATGAATAACCGTATTGCGATAGACATAATCCAATCATGTCTATGCTCAACACAAACACCAAATAACAATTATTTAGGTTTAACACCAATCTCGATGGTAGACGGAGCAGGCGATGCTTGATCACATCAACCTTGGAAACACTTCCAACACACATCGTCATCTCACCTTTAGCTAGTCTCCGTTTATCTCGTAGCACTTTTATTTCGAGTTACTAACACTTAGCAACCGAACCGGTATCTAATACCCTGGTGCTACTAGGAGTACTAGTAAAGTACACATTAACATAATGTATATCCAATATACTTCTATCGACCTCGCCAGCCTTCTCATCTACCAAGTATCTAGGGTAATTCTGCTCCAGTGGCTGTTCCCCTTATTACAGAAGCACTTAGTCTTGGGTTTGGGTTCAACCTTGGGTTTCTTCACTGGAGCAGCAACTGATTTGCTGTTTCATGAAGTACCCCTTCTTGCCCTTGCCCTTCTTAAAACTAGTGGTTTCACTAACCATCAACAATTGACGCTCCTTCTTGATTTCTACATTCGCGGTGTCGAACATTGCGAATAGATCAAGGATCATTATATCTATCCCTGTTATGTTATAGTTCATCACGAAGCTCTAGTAGCTTGGTGGCAATATCTTTGGAGAAACATCACTATCTCATCTGGAAGATCAACTCCCACTCGATTCAAGTGATTGTTGTACTCAGACAATCTGAGCACAAGCTCAAGATTGAGCTTTTCTCCCTTATTATGCAGGCTAAGAAAATCGTCGGGAGGTCTTATACCTCTTGACGTGGGCACGAGCCTGAAATCCCAATTTCTGCCCTCGAAACATCTCATATGTTCTGCGACATTTCAAAAATGTCTACGGTGCCTCAATCTAAAACATTTTAACATTACCGAACTATCATGTAGTCATCAAAACGTGTATGTCAGATGTTCGCAACATCCACAAACCACATTCGAGGTCCAGCACACCGAGCGGTGCATTAAGGACATAAGCCTTCTACTGTCCGCATAATTGCTGCTGTCAACTTTCAACTATATTTTCTCTAGGAACATATCTAAAACAGTAGAACTAAAGCGCGAGCTACGACATAATTTGCAAAAACCTTTTGACTATGTTCAGGATAAACAAGTTCATCTTATGAACTCCCACTCAGATAGACATCCCTCTAGTCATCTAAGTGATTACATGATCCGAGTCAACTAGGCCGTGTCCGATCATCACGTGAGACGGACTAGTCATCATCGATGAACATCTTCATGTTGATCGTATCTACTATACGACTCATGCTCGACCTTTCGGTCTCTTGTGTTCCGAGGCCATGTCTGTACATGCTAGGCTCATCAAGTGAACCTAAGTGTTTCGCGTGTGTAAATCTGGCTTACACCTGTTGTATGTGAACATTATAATCTATCACACCCGATCATCATGTGGTGCTTCGAAACGACGAACTTTCACAACGGTGCACAGTTAGGAGGGACACTTTCTTGAAATTTTAATGAGGGATCATCTTATTTACTACCGTTGTTCTAAGCAAATAAGATGCATAAACATGATAAACATCACATGCAATCAAAAAGTGACATGATATGGCTAATATCATTTTGCTCCTTTTGATCTCCATCTTCGGGGCTCCACGATCATCATCGTCACTGGCATGACACCATGATCTCCATCATCATGATCTCCATCATCGTGTCTTCATGAAGTTGTCTCACCAACTATTACTTCTACTACTATGGCTACCGGTTAGCAATAAAGTAAAGTAATTACATGGTGTTGTTCAATGACATGCATGTCATACAATAAATTAAGACAACTCCTATGGCTCCTGCCGGTTGTCATACTCATCGACATGCAAGTTGTGATTCCTATTACAAGAACATGATCAATCTCATACATCACATATCATTCATCACATTCTTTTTGGCCATATCACATCACATAGCATACCCTGCAAAAACAAGTTAGACGTCCTCTAATTGTTGTTTGCATGTTTTGTGTGGCTGCTATGGGTTTCTAGCAAGAACGTTTCTTACCTACGCAAAAACCACAACGTGATATGTCAATTGCTATTTACTCTTCATAAGGACACTTTTCATCAAATCCGATCCGGCTAAAGTGGCAGAGACTGGCACCCGCTAGCCACCTTATGCAACAAGTGCATGTCAGTCGGTGGATCCTGTCTCACGTAAGTGTACGTGTAAGGTCGGTCCGGGCCGCTTCATCCCACAATACCGTCGAAACAAGATTGGACTAGTAACGGTTAGCATATTGAACAAAATCAACGCCCACAACTACTTTGTGTTCTACTCGTGCAAAGAATCTACGCAATAGACCTAGCTCATGATGCCACTGTTGGGGAACGTAGCAGAAATTGAAAATTTTCCTATGAGTCACCAAGATCTATCTATGGAGAAACTAGCAACGAGAGAGAGGGGAGTGCATCTACATACCCTTGTAGATCGCTAAGCGGAAGCGTTCAAGAGAACGGGGTTGAAGGAGTAGTACTCGTCGTGATCCAAATCACCGGAGATCCTAGTGCCGAACGGACGGCACCTCCGCGTTCAACACACGTACAGCCCGGTGACGTCTCCCATGCCTTGATCCAGCAAGGAGAGAGGGAGAGGTTGAGGAAGACTCCATCCAGAAGCAGCACAACGGCGTGGTGGTGGTGGAGGAGTGTGGCAACCCTGCAAGGCTTCGCCAAGCACCGCGAGATATGAGGAGAAAGAGAGGTAGGGGTGCGCCAACAGGAGAAGAACTTCGTGTGTTGGGCTGCTCCTTTGCCTCCACTATATATAGGGGGAGAGGGGGCTGCGCCCCCACCTAGGTTTCCACCCCTAGGGGCGGCGGCCAGCCCTAGATCCCATCTAGGGGGCGGCCAAGGGGGGAGAGGGGGAAACTTGCCTCCCAAGTCAGGTGGAGGCGCCCCCTCCCCAAACCCTAGGCGCCTTGGGCCCTTGTGGGGGGGCGCACCAGCCCACCTGGGGCTGGTCCCCTCCCACACTTGGCGCATGCAGCCCTCCGGGGATGGTGGCCCCACTTGGTGGACCCCCGGGACCCTCCCGGTGGTCCCGGTACGTTACCGATAAAACCCAAAACTTTTCCGGTGACCAAAACAGGACTTCCCATATATAAATCTTTACCTCCGGACCATTCCGGAACTCCTCGTGACGTCCGGGATCTCATCTGGGACTCTGAACAACATTCGGTAACCACATACAAACTTCCTTTATAACCCTAGTGTCATCAAACCTTAAGTGTGTAGACCCTACGGGTTCGGGAACCATGTAGACATGACCGAGACGTTCTCCGGTCAATAACCAACAGTGGGATCTGGATACCCATGTTAGCTCCCACATGTTCCATGATGATCTCATCGGATGAACCACGATGTCAAGGACTCAATCGATCCCGTATACAATTCCCTTTTTCTAACGATATTGTACTTGCCCGAGATTCGATCGTCGGTATACCGATACCTTGTTCAATCTCGTTACCGGCAAGTCTCTTTACTCATTCCGTAACACATCATCCCGTGATCAACCCCTTGGTCACATTGTGCACATTATGATGATTTCCTACCGAGTGGGCCCAGAGATACCTCTCCGTTTACACGGAGTGACAAATCCCAGTCTCGATTCGTGCCAACCCAATAGACACTTTCGGAGATACCTGTAGTGCACCTTTATAGCCACCCAGTTACGTTGTGACGTTTGGTACACCCAAAGCATTCCTACAGTATCCGGGAGTTGCACAATCTCATGGTCTAAGGAAAAGATACTTGACATTAGAAAAGCTTTAGCATACGAACTACACGATCTTTGTGCTAGGCTTAGGATTGGGTCTTGTCCATCACATCATTCTGCTAATGATGTGATCCCGTTATCAACGACATCCAATGCCCATGGTCAGGAAATCGTAACCATCTATTGATCAACGAGCTAGTCAACTAGAGGCTTACTAGGGACATGGTGTTGTCTATGTACCCACACATGTATCTGAGTTTCCTATCAATACAATTATAGCATGGATAATAAATGATTATCATGAACAAGGAAATATAATAATAACTAATTTATTATTGCCTATAGGGCATATTTCCAACAGAGGCCAAGGAAGAAGAAGAAGGAGGGGGCTCTCTCCCCCTCTCTCGTGATGGCACCGGAGTGCCGCCGGGGCTAGGATCGTGACGGCGATCTACATCAGCAATCTTGCTATCGTCAACACCAAGTCTCTCCCCCTCTATGTGGCGGTGTAACATCCCTTCTCCCTTCTATAATCTCTACTTAAACATGGTTCTCAGCTCCATATATTATTTCCCAATGATCTATTAGTTATCCTATGATGTTTGAGTAGATCGTTTTTGTCCTATGGGTTAATTGTGATCTTGGTTGGTATGATTGTATATTTTATTTTTGGTGCTGTCCTACGGTGCCCTCCGTCTCGTGCAAATGTGAGGCGCCCTCGCTGTAGGCTGTTGCAATATGTTCATGGTTTGCTTATTGTCAATGTTGCGGAGGTGACAACAGCCTAAACGCGAATAAGTGGGTTATGGCGTATGAGAGTAAATAGGACTGGATACTTAATGCTATGGTTGGGTTTCACGACCTTAATGATCTTTAGTAGTTGCGAATGCTTTTTAGAGTTCCAATCATAAGTGCATATGATCCAAGTAGAGAAAGTATGTTAGCTCATGCATCTCCCTCATATGAAATTGCAAGAATGATTACCGGTACTTGTTATCGATTGCCTAGGGACAAATGACTTTCTTGTTGACAAAAGATATCCACTTCTACTACCTTGCATTTTATCCATAGTTTTATTCTTGCAAAGTACTCGTAGTTTTATTCTTGCAAAATAGTTTCACACTTGTTTTAGGTAAAGCAAACGTCAAGTGTGCGTAGAGTTGTATCGGTGGTCGATAGAACTTGAGGGAATATTTATTCTGCCTTTAGCTCCTCGTTGGGTTCGACACTCTTATTTATCAAACAAGGCTACAAACGATCATCTCTACTTGTGGGTTATCACTCGCCGACGTCCTCCTCCCATCATCGTCATCGATGGAGACGAAGAAGAGGTGCCAGAGCTGCCACCTCCCACTCAAGTCAAGCAGTGACGGTCAGGTCGCATAGCAGGGCAAGGGCCTAACAATCTGAAACTTATAAGTTTCAGATTCAGTTACATCAGTTATCGCTAATGTTTGCAATCTCAGTGAGATTCAGTTCTCTCAGTTTAAGTGTCTTTGAACAATTTATGTGTCTATGTGCTATCTATGTAGGACTAAATGTTATCTATGGGAGACTAAATGTCTTCCAAACTTCTCTGAATTTGTCTGAACTTGTTTAGATATTGTTTAACTTTCTTGTAGGCTATGATGAAGCATTTTCTGAAATAAACAAATCTCAGCAAGAACTTATGATACAACACATAGAAATAAACGGCATCAGACTTAGATAATTTAGTTCTTAACTTAACTTAGTACCAATTCTCAGCATCAGGATAATATTTGGGCAGTACAGATCAGGGCAAACAGCACCCCCCACACCAACCAAAATGATCTGAACCCATTACAGTTCTTAGGCAGTTCATAGCTAATATTAATACTAGGATGCATATTTGCATCAGACTGATCAGTCCTAGGCAAATTATATATAGGCCTCATATATACTTACCATCCAGAGCTGCCACTTCACTCCTTCATCACAACTTCCTTGATCTTGTCCATCTTTTCCTTCATGAACAACCTTCAGGAGCTCAGCAATGACATTCTCCAGCTTCTTCTTCTCATGTTTAAGGAGGTATCTGTCCACCTCTATCTCCTTCATGGCATTCCTTGTGTTTTGGATTATATCAGCTTGACTCTGAAGGATGCACCTCTATTCTTTTTTGAGCTTAAGCTTCTTTATTTGAAGCTCAATCTTTGCCTGCTCCTCAAGTTGCTTTTTCTTCTCCTTCAGTTCATTGATTGCCTGGCTTGTGCAATCCATGTCATGGGATTTCATTCCATCCTGATAATCAAACAACTTGGACACATCATCCACTAGTTGGTTGTACTGATTGCCCAGAGAATCAAGCTCCTTGTTCAGTTTTGCAACCTCTATTCCATGAGCCTCATTATCCTGGACTCTACCAAGGTTCTACTCATGATACATATCCCAGAGCTTGCTTAAGCACCTTTGCAGAATTACAGGCAAAGGGGCATCTACCCACTCCAGAACACCACAGTTCACACCATCCTGGAAATTAAGTTAAATTTACAGTGAGCTGTATTGTTCAGTAACAAACAAATTCAGAATAATAAATCATAAACATTAATCATATACATAGCTACACTAGCTAGCTCTGAACTCAGCTAGCTCCCTATTAAAATCACATAACATAAAAAAATTAATACGCAAGGGAACCTTCACCTTCCAAATATGTAACGATCTCGATATTGGGCCAGAGTTAATTAGATCCATGTAAAACGATTTCACCGTAAACACTCCATTTCTAACTAACTTCCAGTGCATCGAATCAGTTTGGTTGGATAATTGAACATCTATCAATCTCCGTACCAAGTGCATCCAGGCATTCCGACGCCCCCACCCCAACTAACGCTTGTCTGAACTGAATATTCAAGGGAATCGATTGAAATATTGTGTCTAAGTAATCCTCCTTACATTGCACAATGTTATATAGGGTGGGATATTGTACGGCTAGTGATGTCTCCCCTAACCATGTATCCTCCCAAAATCTTGTTGACATCCCATTGACAACCAAGAATTTGACCCTACGAAAGAACAAATCTTTCGTTCGCGTGAGTCCCTTCCAGAATGGCGAATCAGTTGGTCTCGCGGTGACCTGGTCTACCGTTTTCGATTGTAGATACTTGTTGCGTAGTATATGTGCCCACATACCATCCGGCTCTGTCCCTAACCAGTAGAGCCATTTACTCATAAGACATTTATTCTTAATTTCCAGTTTTTCAATACCGAGACCCCCTCCCCGGTCCTTGGGTCGGCATAGAATATCCCATCGCGCGAGACGGTACTTCTTCTTGGCCTCATATGACTGCCAGAAGAATCGAGATCGAAAGAAATCAAGTCTTTTCCGCACCCCTTTTGGTACCTCGAAGAAAGATAGTAGAAACATCGGCATACTAGTAAGTACTGAGTTAATCAGCACTAGTCGACCTCCATACGACATTAGCTTGCCCTTCCAGCAACTAAGCTTTTTTTAGTTCGATCTTCGATGCACTTCCATTCTTTATTAGATAGCTTACGGTGATGAATCGGTATGCCCAAATAACTGAATGACAAAGAACATAATTCACACCCAAACAATTGTCTATATGTGTCTTGATCTTCTTTGGCCTTACCAAAGCAGAACAACTCACTCTTGTGAAAGTTTATTTTTAATCCAGACAATTGTTCGAACGGACATAGTATGAGTTTCATATTCCACGCTTTTGCAATGTCATGTTCCATGAAAAGAATAGTGTCGTCAGCGTACTGTAAAATGGAAACTCCCCCATCGACCAGATGAGCGACAAGTCCATCCGGTTGACCGTTTTCCTTGGCCCTGCCTATAAGAATGGTCAACATATCGGCCACTATATTAAATAGAAGAGGAGACATCGAATCTCCTTGTCTCGATCCCTTGTGGGTCTGAAAATAGTGACTGATATCATCGTTAACCTTGATTCCGACATTAGCTTTTTGGACTAGAGAACCCACTTGGTTCCGCCATGCCTCACTAAAACCTTTCATGTGCATTGCTTGCTGAAGGAAAGGCTATTTAACTTTATCATATGCCTTCTCGAAATCCACTTTGAAGATAACCCCATCTAGCTTCTTCGAATGTATTTCATGTAGCGTTTCATGCAGAACGACGACCCCTTCAAGAGGCTATGATCAAGAACTAAAATAACTCAAGATACCGTCCCCGGTTCAATTTCTTTTTGGAAAAAACCTATGCACGGCCTACTAACAATCGTACGGCGCAAATACAGAAGAACCGATGACAGCCAACACAGGTTGACCTCAACCCCTAATGATATACCACTAGTGGTTAACTGCTAGTAGTAGCACGCCTATATCCTAATCTTGGCTTGGCCACCAAGCACAAGCTAGCGTGGGCGTCTCTCTGTGATCTCTACACCTAGATTCAGTTTCTCCATCACTATGAAACCCTACAAATCTCCCTGCTACGTACTGCTCTTGGATTGGATATACGTGCATGGCTGGTAGTGACGACGCAGTGGCAAGCACGTCCATTCTGCCACGCGACCGGGAGAGTAGAAACTTGAGTCCGGCTGAATCGCAGTCCGACAGCGGCGAGGGAACGACGCCGCGTTGACCCCCTCCAAGTCTCCGCCTCCAAGCAAGCGGGGCCGCCCTCAAAATCCCATTGAAAAACTCGAGCCTCCAATCAGGAACTGAACTAGTGCCCGTCCACTGCAGGCTACCCCTCTTTGATTGCATTTTCCTTTCGGCTTGTCGTAATGGAAATATCATAACTACTCCCTCCGTTTTAGTTTACAAGTTCTATGCGTATATCTAGGTTGTCAATTTGATAACCCTAATATAAACTATATAACACAAAAATTATGTCGTTTGAAAATAGAACATCTAAAGTTTATATTGGTATATTTTTTGTAATATATGATTTGTATTACCGAAAAAGGCTTTCGCCCCGCTTTATATATAAAGCAATGATCAACTACAGCCCAAGTACAAACGCATCCCACGACAACACACGCACACATCCAAAGCGGGATACATAGGCGCTCAGCGCAACAACAACACCCCTGACACTACAAGAGCAATCGGGGTCCTCCACCGTGAACACGCCACCGCGAAGAGATGAAGCCGCATATGACGAACCGTGTGCTTCAAGGCGGTGCCTACAAAAAGGTTACGACGCTAACGCGCCGCCACCGCCCGACCCGAGGATCGGAATTTCCCCTAGAGCAACACGATGACCGATGAGGGCCGCGACGACGCCTTCAAGAAGGGAACGTGCTACGCCGCCGCCGGTCCGTCCGAATATAGAATAGGTTTTCACCCCGGCCAACACTCACCGCCACTGAACGCCACACCCCAGCTACCATGCCGCCCACACGGCCATGGTCACCGGGCAGCACCAAGCCACGGGCTCTGCCCATGAGCACCGCACTACCACCACCAGGGCCGCCGCCCCGGCATCCAAGACCTTGACACCATCTCACCCGAGCCCCGTCACTACCCCAACCAAATAGACGAGTGGAAAGGCCTCGCCTTTCACACTCCTGGGCAGCCCCCACCGCTGAAACCCAAAAGGTCGGCCAAAATTGGCCTCCGGTGACCCGTCCTGCTGCGCCGGACACGAGACGAGCTTGGTCCTGCAGCCAGGTGCAAGACGAGCTTGGTCCTACTGCCGGGCGCGAGACGAACTCGGTCCTGCTGCCGGGCACGAGACAAGCTCGGTCCTGCTACCGGGCGCGAGACGAGCTCGATCCCGCAACACCGGACGCGAAACGAGCACTGGACCGCAGCTGGGAGAAGGCCAGTCCTTCAACGATGGTAGTGCCCGGACGACAAGAAGAGGGGTCGAAGCCAAAACAGGCCGCTCACCGATAAATCGACGCCAGAGATGTCCAACCGCCACCGTGAGCCAACCCGAACCACCACCATGAGCCACGACCACGTCGTGGCAGCCCAAATCCACGTCGGGACCCTGAGGGGAGCCCCGAACTGCCCTGCAGCAGAGGGGTGCGCCACCGAGGCCGCTGCCCGCCCATGTGCCGCCACACTCCACCCCCTGAGCCTCTCCTCCCGCCAGCCAACAGCAGCAGGAGGCCCCTCAGCCTCGCCGGAGCACCACCCAGCCAAGGCAGTGAGCTCTCCGGTCCAAGCTGCCGCAGCCCGAGCCAGATGACAAGGGGATCTGGGCCGCCGGCGACACCACCAGCAGCAGAGCTGCCCCGCCAACTCCACCTCGCCCGCCGCCCAACCATCGCGCAGCCGCCGCCGCTCCGCCGGCAAGCCGCGCCGCCCCGCGCGAGCAACGCGTCCCTGCCAAGCCGCCGTGCCCGCGCCGCGAGCAACAGGGGAGGGAGGCCAAAGGACCCCGTCGCCGCGATGCCGACCAAGCTTCGCCCGGCGGCGGCAAGGAGGAGAGGAGGTCAGGAAGAGAAGCGGTCCAGCGGCGGCTAGGGTTCGCACTGCCTCCCGTGGTGTTGGGGAACGTTGCAGAAAATAAAAAATTTCTACGCTTCACCAAGATCAATCTATGGAGTCATCTAGCAACGAGAGAGAGGAGTGCATCTACATACCCTTGTAGATCGCGCGCGGAAGCATTCAAGAGAACGGGGTTGAGGGAGTCGTACTCGTCGTGATCCAAATCACCGAAGATCCTAGCGCCGAACGGACGGCACCTCCACGTTCAACACACGTACGGTTGGGAAGACGTCTCCTCCTTCTTGATCCAGCAAGGGGGAAGGAGAGGTTGATGGAGATCCAGCAGCACGACGTCGTGGTGGTGGAAGAAGCAGCGATCTCGGCAGGGCTTCGCCAAGCTTCAGCGAGAGGGAGAGGTGGTGCGTGGGGAGAGGGAGGCGCCAGGGACTTGGGTGCGGCAGCCCTCCCTCCCCTCTATTTATATAGGGCCCCCAAGGGGGGCGCCGGCCCTAGGAGATCCAATCTCCAAGGGGGGCGGCGGCCAAGGGGGTGGCTTGCCTCCCAAGCCATGTGGGGCGCCCCCCACCCCTACGGTTTCCAACCCTAGGCGCAGGGGGGCCCAAGGGGGGCGCACCAGCCCACCAGGGGCTGGTTCCCCTCCCACTTCAGCCCATGGGCCCTCCGGGATAGTTGGTCCCACCCGGTGGACCCCCGGGACCCTTCCGGTGGTCCCGGTACAATACCGGTGACCCTCAAAACTTTCCCGATAGCCGAAACTGGACTTCCTATATATAATTCTTCACCTCCAGACCATTCCGGAACTCCTCGTGATGTCCGGGATCTCATCCGGGACTCCGAACAACTTTCAGATTACTGCATACTTATATCTCTACAACCCTAGCGTCACCGAACCTTAAGCGTGTAGACCCTACGGGTTCGGGAGACATGTAGACATGACCGAGACGCCTCTCCGGCCAATAACCAACAGCAGGATCTGGATACCCATGTTGGCTCCCACATGTTCCTTGATGATCTCATCAGATGAACCACGATGTCAAGGATTCAATCAATCTCGTATACAATTCCCTTTGTCAATCGGTACGTTACTTGCCCAAGATTCGATCATCGGTATCCCAATACCTCATTTAATCTCGTTACCGGCAAGTCACTTTACTCGTACCGTAATGCATGATCCCGTGACCAGACACTTGGTCATATTGAGCTCATTATGATGATGCATTACCGAGTGGGCCCAGAGATACCTCTCCGTCATACGGAGTGACAAATCCCAGTCTCGATTCGTGCCAACCCAACAGACACTTTCAGAGATACCCGTAGTGCACCTTTATAGTCACCTAGTTACGTTGTGACGTTTGGCACACCCAAAGCACTCCTACAGTATCCGGGAGTTGCGCAATCTCATGGTCTAATGAAATGATACTTGACATTTGGAAAAGCTCTAGCAAAACAAACTACACGATCTTTGTGCTACGCTTAGGATCGGGTCTTGTCCATCACATCATTCTCCTAATGATGTGATCCCGTTATCAATGACATCCAATGTCCATAGTCAGGAAACCATGACTATTTGTTGATAAACGAGCTAGTCAACTAGAGGCTCACTAGGGACGTGTTGTGGTCTATATGTTCACACATGTATTACGATTTCCGGATAACATAATTATAGCATGAACAATAGACAATTATCATGAACGGGGAAATCTAATAATCCATTTTATTATTGCCTCTAGGGCATATTTCCAATAGTCTCCCACTTGCACTAGAGTTAATAATCAAGTTACATTGTGATGAATTGAACACCCATAGAGTTCTGGTGTTGATCATGTTTTGCTCTAGGGAGAGGTTTAGTAACCGGATCTGCCACATCCAGGTCCATATGTACTTTACAAATATCTATGTCTCCATCTTAAACATTTTCACAAATGGAGTTGAAGCGACGCTTGATGTGCCTGGTCTTCTTGTGAAACCTGGGCTCCTTGGCAAGTGCAATAGCTCCAGTGTTGTCACAAAAGAGTGTGATCGGCCCCGACGCATTGGGTATGACTCCTAGGTCGGTGATGAACTCCTTCACCCAGATTGCTTCATGCGCTACCTCCGAGGCTGCCATGTACTCTGCTTCACATGTAGATCCCACCACGATGCTTTGCTTGCAACTACACCAGCTTACTGCCCCTCCATTCAAAATATACATGTATTCGGTTTGTGACTTAGAGTCATCCAGATCTGTGTCGAAGCTAGCGTTGACGTAACCCTTTACGACGAGCTCTTTGTCACCTCCATATACGAGAAACATATCCTTAGTCCTTTTCAGGTACTTTAGGATGTTCTTGACCGCTGTCCAGTGTTCCATGCCGGGATTACTTTGGTACCTTCCTACCAAACTTACGGCAAGGTTTACATCAGGTCTGGTACACAGCATGGCATACATAATAGACCCTATAGCTGAGGCATAGGGGATGACACTCATCTTTTCTCTATCTTCTGCCGTGGTCGGGAATTGAGCTGAGCTCAATTTCACACCTTGAAACACAGGCAAGAACCCCTTCTTGGACTGATCCATATTGAACTTCTTCAATATCTTCTCAAGGTATGTGCTTTGTGAAAGACCTATGAGGCGTCTCGATCTATCCCTATAGATCTTGATGCCTAATATGTAAGCAGCTTCTCCTAGGTCCTTCATTGAAAAACACTTATTCAAGTAGGCCTTAATGTTGTCCAAAAGTTCTATATCATTTCCCATCAAAAGTATGTCATCTACATATAATATGAGAAATGCTACAGAGCTCCCACTCACTTTCTTGTAAACGCAGGCTTCTCCATAAGTCTGCATAAACCCAAACGCTTTGATCTTCTCATTAAAGCGAATGTTCCAACTCCGAGATGCTTGCACCAGCCCATAAATGGATCGCTGGAGTTTGCATACCTTGTTAGCATTCTCAGGGTCGACAAAACCTTCCGGCTGCATCATATACAGTTCTTCCTTAAGATAGCCGTTAAGGAATGCCGTTTTGACGTCCATTTGCCAAATCTCATAATCATAGTATGCGGCAATTGCTAACATGATTCGGACGGACTTCAGCTTCGCTACGGGAGAGAAAGTCTCATCGTAGTCAACCCCTTGAACTTGTCGATAACCCTTAGCGACAAGTCGAGCTTTATAGATGGTAACATTACCATCCGCGTCCGTCTTCTTCTTAAAGATCCATTTGTTTTCTATCGCTCGCCGATCATCGGGCAAGTCTGTCAAAGTCCATACTTCGTTTTCATACATGGATCCTATCTCGGATTGCATGGCTTCAAGCCATTTGTTGGAATCTAGGCCCGCCATCGCTTCTTCATAGTTCGAAGGTTCACCGTTGTCTAACAACATGATTTCCAGGACAGGGTTGCCATACCACTCTGGCGTGGAACGTGTCCTCGTGGACCTACAAAGTTCAGTAGTAACTTGATCCGAAGTACCTTGATCATCATCATTAGTTTCCTCTCTAGTCGGTGCAGGCACCGCAGGAACATCTTCCTGAGCTGTGCTACTTTCCGGTTCAAGAGGTAGTACTTCATCAAGTTCCACTTTCCTCCCACTTACTTCTTTCGAGAGAAACTCTTTCTCCAGAAAGGACCCGTTCTTGGCAACAAAGATCTTGCCTTCGGATCTGAGGTAGAAGGTATACCCAATGGTTTCCTTAGGGTATCCTATGAAGACGCATTTTTCCGACTTGGGTTCGAGCTTTTCAGGTTGAAGTTTCTTGACATAAGCATCGCATCCCCAAACTTTTAGAAACGACAGCTTAGGTTTCTTCCCAAAACATAATTCATATGGTGTCGTCTCAATGGATTTAGACGGTGCCCTATTTAAAGTGAATGTAGTTGTCTCTAGAGCGTATCCCCAAAATGACAGTGGTAGATCGGTAAGAGACATCATAGATCACACCGTATCCAATAAAGTGCGATTACGACGTTCGGACACACCGTTATGCTGAGGTGTTCCAGGCGGAGTGAGTTGTGAAATGATTCCACATTTCCTTAAGTGTGTACCAAATTCGTGACTTAAATATTCTCCTCCACGATCTAATCGTAAGAACTTTATCTTTCGGTCACGTTGATTCTCTACCTCATTCTAAAATTCCTTGAACTTTTCAAAGGTCTCAGACTTGTGTTTAATCAAGTAGACATACCCATATCTACTCAAGTCGTCAGTGAGAGTGAGAACATAATGATATCCTCCACGAGCCTCAACGGTCATTGGACGCACACATCATTATGTATGATTTCCAATAAGTTGGTTGCTCGCTCCATTGTTCTGGAGAACGGAGTCTTGGTCATTTTGCCCATGAGGCATGGTTCGCATGTGTCAAATGGTTCATAATCGAGAGACTCGAAAAGTCCATCAGCATGGAGCTTCTTCAAGCGCTTGACACCAATGTGACCAAGGCGGCAGTGCCACAAGTATGTGGGACTATCGTTATCAACTTTGCATCTTTTGGTATTTACACTATGAATATGCGTAACATCACGTTCGAGATTCATTAAGAATAAACCATTGACCATCGGGGCATGACCATAAAACATGTCTCTCATATAAATAGAACAACCATTATTCTCGGATTTAAATGAGTAGCCATCTCGTATTAAACGAGATCCAGATACAATGTTCATGCTCAAAGCTGGCACTAACTAACAATTATTGAGGTTTAAAACTAATCCCGTAGGTAAATGTAGAGGTAGCGTGCCGACGGCGATCACATCGACCTTGGAACCATTCCCGACGCGCATTGTCACCTCATCCTTCGCCAGTCTCCGCTTATTCTGCAGCTCCTGCTTTGAGTTACAAATATGAGCAAACGAACCGGTATCAAATACCCAGGAGCTACTACGAGTGCTGGTAAGGTACACATCAATAACATGTATATCACATATACCTTTGGTGTTGCCGGCCTTCTTGTCCGCTAAGTACTTGGGGCAGTTTCGCTTCCAGTGACCACTTCCCTTGCAATAAAAGCACTCAGTCTCAGGCTTGGGTCCATTCCTTGGCTTCTTCCCGGCAACTGGCTTACCGGGCGCGGCAACTCCCTTGTCGTCCTTCTTGAAGTTCTTCTTACCCTTGCCTTTCTTGAACTTAGTGGTTTTATTCACCATCAACACTTGATGTTCCTTTTTGATCTCTACCTCCGCTGATTTCAGCATTGAATATACCTCAGGAATGGTCTTTTCCATCCCCTGCATATTGAAGTTCATCACAAAGCTCTTGTAGCTCGGTGGAAGCGACTGAAGGATTCTATCAATAACCGCGTCATCCGGGAGATTAACTCCCAGCTGAGTCAAGCAGTTGTGCAACCAAGACATTTTGAGTATGTGCTCACTGACAGAACTATTTTCCTCCATCTTACAACTGAAGAACTTGTCGGAGACTTCATATCTCTCGACCCGGGCATGAGCTTGGAAAACCATTTTCAGCTCTTCGAACATCTCATATGCTCCGTGTTGCTCAAAACGCTTTTGGAGCCCCGGTTCTAAGCTATAAAGCATGCCGCACTGAACGAGGGAGTAATCATCAGCACAAGATTGCCAAGCGTTCATAACGTCTTGGTTCTCTAGGATGGGTGCTTCACCTAGCGGTGCTTCTAGGACATAATCTTTCTTGGCAGCTATGAGGATGATCCTCAGGTTCCGGACCCAGTCCGTATAATTGCTGCCATCATCTTTCAGCTTGGTTTTCTCTAGGAACGCGTTGAAGTTGAGGGCAACGTGGGCCATTTGATCTACAAGACATATTGTAAAGATTTTAGACTAAGTTCATGATAATTAAGTTCATCTAATCAAATTATTTAATGAACTCCTACTCAGATTAGACATCCCTCTAGTCATCCAAGTGATACATGATCCGACTCAACTAGACCGTGTCCGATCATCACGTGGGACGGAGTAGTCATCATCGGTGAACATCTCCATGTTGATCGTATCTTCCATACGACTCATGTTCGACCTTTCGGTCTCTTGTGTTCCGAGGCCATGTCTGTACATGCTAGGCTCGTCAAGTCAACCTAAGTGTTTTTTGCGTGTGTAAATCTGTCTTACACCCGTTGTATGTGAACGTTAGGATCTATCACACCCGATCATCACGTGTTGTTTTGAAACAACGAACTTTCGTAACGGCGTGCAGTTAGGGGGAACACTTTCTTGAAATTATTGTGAGGGATCATCTTATTTACTACCGTCGTTCTAAGCAAATAAGATGCAAAAACATGATAAACATCACATGCAATCAAATAGTGACATGATATGGCCATTATCACACTGCTCCTTTGATCTCCATCTTCGGGGTGCCATGATCATCTTCGTCACCGGCAAGACACCATGATCTCCATCATCATGCTCTCCATCATCGTGTCTCCATCAAGTTGTTCGCCAACTATTACTTCTACTACTATGGCTAACGGTTTAGCAATAAAGTAAAGTAATTACATGGCATTTGTTCATTGACACGCAGGTCATACAATAATTAAGACAACTCCTATGGCTCCTGCCGGTTGTCATACTCATCGACATGCAAGTCGTGATTCCTATTACAAGAACATGATCTCATACATCACATATATATCATTCATCACAACTTTTGGCCATATCACATCAGAAAGCACATGCTGCAAAAACAAGTTAGACGTCCTCTAATTGTTGTTACATGTTTTTACGTGGATGCAATAGGGTTCTAGCAAGAACGTTTCTTACCTATGTAAAAACCACAACGTGATATGCCAATTTATATTTACCCTTCATAAGGACTCTTTTCATCGAATCCGCTCCAACTAAAGTGGGAGAGATAGACACACGCTAGCCACCTTATGCAACTAGTGCATGTCAGTCGGTGGAACTTGTCTCACGTAAGCATATGTGTAAGGTCGATCCGGCCCGCTTCATCCCACGATACCGCCAAAGCACGATAAGACTAGTAGTGGCAAGAAAATTGACAACATCTACGTCCACAACAAATTTGTGTTCTACTCGTGCATAGAAACTACGCATAGACCTAGCTGATGATGCCACTGTTGGGGAACGTTGCAGAAAATAAAAAATTCTACGCTTCACCAAGATCAATCTATGGATTCATCTAGCAACGAGAGAGAGGAGTGCATCTACATACCTTTATAGGTCGCGCGCGGAAGCGTTCAAGAGAACGGTGCTGAGGGAGTCGTACTCGTCATGATCCAAATCACCGCAGATCCTAGCGCCGAACGGACGGCACCTCCGTGTTCAACACACGTATGGTTGGGAAGACGTCTCCTCCTTCTTGATCCAGCAAGGGGGAAGGAGAGGTTGATGGAGATCCAGCAGCACGACGGCGTGGTGGTGGATGCAGCAGCGATCTCGGCAGGGCTTCGCAAAGCTTCAGCGAGAGGGAGAGGTGGTGCGTGGGGAGAGGGAGGCGCTAGGGACTTGGGTGCGGCTTCCCTCCCCCCCCCCCCCCCACTCTTTATATAGGGCCCCCAAGGGGGTGCCGGCCCTAGGAGATCCAATCTCCAAGGGGGGCGGCGGCCAAGGGGGGTGGCTTGCCCCCCAAGCCATGTGGGGCGCCCTCCACCCCTAGGGTTTCCAACCCTAGGCGCAGGGGGGCGGGGGGGCGCACCAGCACACCAGGGGCTAGTTCCCCTCCCACTTCAGCCCATGGGGCCCTCCGGGATAGTTGGTCCCACCCGGTGGACCCCCGGGACCCTTCCGGTGATCCCGGTACAATACTGGTGACCCTCGAAACTTTCCCGATAGGTGAAACTGGACTTCCTTATATAATTCTTCACCTCCGGACCATTCCGGAACTCCTTGTGACGTGCCGGATCTCATCCGAGACTCCGAACAACTTTCGGGTTACTGCATACTTATATCTCTACAACCCTAGCGTCACCGAACCTTAAGCGTGTAGACCCTACGGGTTCGGGAGACATGCTATCACGCCCAATATGCGACCCTATCCAAAAGGAACTCGAAGGTCCCACCAAGGATAGACCCGCATATTGAAACGCTTTTGCAAGGTGGATATCATTACATCAACATTACATAATAGATGGGGATACATACAAGGGGCATACAATGCCACATGAATACAACATCATTATACATAAGAGCACCATCCGACTATGGATGAAACACAAACAGAAACCCAAACGACATCCACCCTGCTAGCCCAGGCTGCCGACCTGGAACCTATCCCCTGATCGAAGAAGAAGCAGAAGAAGAACTCCAAAACAAGCAAACATCGCTCTCGCGTCATGATCATCGCACAACCTGTACCTGCAACTGTTGTTGTAGTAATCTGTGAGCCATGAGGACTCAGCAATTCCATTACCATGGGTATCAAGACTAGCAAAGCTTAATAGGAAAAGGAAGGGGTAAAGTGGTGAGGTTCAGCAGCGACTAAGCATATATGGTGGCTAACATACGCAAATAAGAGCGAGAAGAGAGCAAACGGAACGGTCGTGAAGCTAGCAATGATCAAGAAGTGATCCTAAACTCCTACTTACGTCAAACATAACCCAGAAACCGTGTTCGCTTCCCGGACTCCGCCGAAAAGAGACCATCACGGCTACACACGCGGTTGATGCATTTTAATTCGGATCTGGTGTCAAGTTTTCTACAACCGGACATTAATAAATTCCCATCTGCCTATAACCGCAGGCACGGCTTTCGACAGATTATACCCTGCAGGGGTGTCCCAACTTAGCCCATGATAAGCTCTCGCGACCAACGAAGGATATACCTTCTCCCAGGAAGACCCGATCAGACTCGGAATCCCGGTTTACAAGACATTTCGACAATGGTAAAACAAGACCAGCAAAGCCGCCCGATGCGCCGACAATCCCGATAGGAGCTGCACATATCTCGTTCTCAGGACAACACTGGATAAGTCAAGCTACGAGTAAAACCAGCCCTCGAGTTGCCCCGAGGTGGCCCCGCAGGTTGCTCAATTCGGACCAACACTTAGAGAAGCACTGGCCCGGGGGGTCTAAAATAAAGATGACCCTCGGGTTGGCCGACCCAAAGGAAAGGTATAGGTGGTGGTGAGGCTAATGGTAAAACCAATGTTGGGCCTTGCTGGAGGAGTTTTATTCAAAGCAAACTGTCAAGGGGGTCCCATAAATCACCCAACCGCGTAAGGAACTTAAAATCCGAGAACATAACACCGGTATGACGGAAACTAGGGCGGCAAGAGTGGAACAAAACACCAGGCAAAAGGCCGAGTCTTCCACCCTTTACCAAGTATATAGATGCATTAATAATATAAGAGATATTGTGATATCCCAACCAAAATCCTATCCACCATGGAGAAATCTTCAACTTCACCTGCAACTAACAACGCTATAAGAGGGGCTGAGCAAAGCGGTAACATAGCCAAACAATGGTTTGCTAGGAAGGTTGTCAAAGGTTAGAGGTTCATGGCAATTTGGGAGGCTTGAAGAACATGTGATAGGTAGCGCAGCATAGCGATAGAAGGAAGCAACTAGCATAGCAATGATAGTGGTGAGATCCAGGGTAGTGGTCATCTTGCCTGAAATCCCGCTAGGACGAAGAATGAGTCCATGAAGAAGATGAAGTCATGAAGACGAACCAAGCGTAGACGAATGAATCCTCACGATCGCAACTAAACGGGAACTATCGAGAAGAAGCACACAACATAGTAAACGCACCACACATAAACATGACATGATGCACAAACAAGCATGATGCATGACAAGACTACATGAAGCTACTCATCGCAAGAGATGATGCAAACAAGAACAACACATCAAGGCAAGTTTAAATGAGGCCGGGAACAACATATAACAATTTCGGTAAGTCTTCATATGCAAATTTCGAAATTGGTCTAGATCTGAATTATCCTTAAGTTCAAGTTGTTAAACAGCACGTTAAGATGCACCAAGATGATCTACACGAGATTCTAGTCAAGTTACATATCAAGTTCATTTAATTCGGAGCTACGGCCTAGAAGATATGAGCAAAACAAGTTAAACATGGCATTGATGCAAAATGCATACAAACATCAAGCAAACACTCCAAAACAAGGATGCAACATGATAATATGAAGCTACATGCAAATCCAAGCAAGTTTCATATAGAGCACACTCAAAACGGAGCAACGGTTCAACCCATACACACTATACAAGTTTAAAGGACAAGCTGTCCAAAACAGCAACTACGCATATTGCAAGCATCAAAACAATATGCTAAAGCACCTCAACATAAAAATAAAAGGCATGGACATGATGTAAAGGTAAATCATAACAAAACATGAACACTCAGCTATCTCCAGAAATCAATAGAACATGCTCAAACACACATGGCAAGATTGCAAATAATAACAGTCCAGACTTTGCAGAAAATAACATCAGGTTGCAATGTTTAGAGCTATCAAACAATATGTTACAGGAACTTATCATGGCAAACAAAGGCATGGAATGATTCTACTAATAGCATAGATCAAAAGTCCCTTACTGACCATGAGCCAACAAGGATCAGAAGATATGATGGCACCCACGTAAACATAGCAAGTTCCGTTAACAGATTCAGCAAACAGGGCATGGCAGGAACAACGATAAGTAGGCATGTTGGTGAGCTTGTACCACTCACCACAGAGCAATAAATGGCATGGCAAGGCACCCAACAGTAAGAAGACATGTTTATGAAGCTAAGCATGGCAATAGCAAGTTCATAGGGTGCATGGAACACTAGCAACAATCATGGCAACAACTGAACTTAATGTTAACAGGCTGACAGCAACATTATTTAGCAACTTTGGAGCAAGATTACAACAAGCTACAGTAGGCTATAATTGCAAACAGGGGCATGGATGGATAGGGCATGACATGTAGAACAAAACACCCTTAGTGAACATCTCCAGATTATGCATAGAATGACTAGTAGCAGCAGGTTTACATAGCATCACCAAATAACAGATTCAGCCTAGCAAAACAGTAACATCAAGTACCCTACTTAACAAGCTCGATTCACTCACCACAAGTCATTGCATGACAAGATAAGCATAGCATCAGCAAGAAGACATGTTTATGAAACAAATCAAGGCAAGAACAAGTTCATAGCATGCAAGGATCAACTACAACAACCTTGGCAAAATTGAATAACATGTAAACAATCTGCCAGGAAACATTTTGTAGCAAAAGTAGAGCACGAAAATGACATGCTAGACTACTCTATAATTGCAAAAAGGGGCATGAATGGATATAGCATAACCATATGTTCAAAACATCCTTACTGAAGTATCTCAAAATATGCATGGATCCCTCTGTAGCATCAAGTTTACATGGCATCAAAATAACAGAAGAACAGGGACTAAAATCAGCAACATCATGAAGCCTAGTTTGCATGCTTGTGCTAGTCACCACATTGATCACAAAAATACATCGAATACACCACTATAAAGATGGCATAGCATAGTTCAAAACACATGTAGACATCAACGTCATAGGATGCACACATCAAACATGGCAAAAATGACAAATGAGCATGTTCTGTTAAGAAACAGGAACTAACATTATGAAGCACTCTTGCAACGATGATACAGGCATCAAGATGGACTCAAATGAACATGATGCAATTGAAGGAAATGAAGTACTCGTTGAGACGAACAATTTGACATATTACACGCATGAAACGGAGCTACGGATGCAGAGATATGATGCGATGAACATGGCATGATAATGTCAAAATATTCGGGGACTTGGCAGATTTATACCACTCCGAAAAGCTAGACAGGGTTGAGCGGGACGACGAGATCCGGGCGCGGGGGCGCTGCGTTTGGTTGAGATCCCGGTGGATCTCATCCTGATCCACCGGATCTCGCCGGAGAAGCAACGGCGATGGCCGGAGAAGGGCGGGGTCGGCCGGATCCGGCGAAGGACGGCGGGATCCCGGCGCCGAGGAGCTCCGGGCGACGGTTGCGGAGGACGGGCGAAGAGGCGCGTCGGCCGGCGGCGGGGAGGCGGAAGCCACGCGGCGGAGGACGGGTGGCTGGCGGCGGCGGTCTCAGGCGCGGCCGCGGTGCGGGGCGCGGATGGCCGGCGAGGGCTCGGCGAAGGCGAAGGCGGCGCCGGGGCACGGGCGGCGGTGCGGGCGAAGGAGCACCGCTCCGGCGGCGGGGGTCGGCGAGTCGGCGGCGGGGGACCCAGGTGGCGGCCGGCGAGGGCTGCGCGGCGGCGGAGAACGCTGGCGGCGGGGGAGGCGGCACCGGGCGGCGAGGCGGCGGAGACGGGCCCGGCGCGGCCCAGTTCGACCCGGGGCGGGCCGGATCTGGGCCCCGGGCGGCGGCGCGCGGTGGGATGGCGGCGGCGACACGTGGCGAGAGGGAAGTGGCTGTGGCAGCCGGCGCGGACGTGTCCGGCTCCGTCCGGACATGTCCGGCGGCGGAGAGGGAGCGGGGCTAGGGTTTCTGGAAGGATTAGACCGCGAATTTCGGAGGGGGGGTGTTTATATAGGTAGAGGGAGCTAGGAGACTCCAAATGAGGCACGGTTTTCGTCCACACGATCGTGATCGAACGACCGAGGGCATGGAGGGGAGTTAGATGGGTTTTTGGGCCACTTTGGAAGGGTGTTGGGCTGCAAAGATAAAGGGGGGTTTCGGGCTACGCAGTTAACTGTTGGAGTATCAAACGACCTCCAAATGGCACGAAACTTGATAGGCGGTCTACCGGTGGTAAACCAAGGCCGCTTGGCAAACCTCAGGCCATTCCGAGAAAGTTTAACACCTGCTCACAGCGAGAGGCAAAAGGGGAACGCCGGAGGGCATAGGAGTGCTAGATTGCAAAACGGACAACGGGGAAAAAGCTCGGATGCATGAGACGAACATGTATGCAATGCAATGCACATGATGACATGATAAAATGCAACACGCAAGCAAATGACATGGCAACGACGGCAAATAACTGACGGACACCTGGCGCATCAAATCCGGGACGTTACAACACTCCTCCACTAACAAGAGATCTCGCCCCGAGATCTTAGGACCGAGACGGAAGAGAAAAGGGATGAGGTGAAACAAGAACTCTAGAGAAGAAGCAAAGAATCCAGAGTCCTCGAGAAGAAGAGAGGAACGACGAGAATGACGAGAATCGAAAGCTCACGAAATCAGATAGACTATGAAACCACTCCGGTTAGAACGAGATAAGAAACGAATAAGACCGAAAGGATTTAGACAGAACTCTGACTTATCATGGAAAGAATAGAACATGAACTTGAGAGGATGGAATGACACTTGACGACATAAGCAACGCAATACCTCCGGACGAATTGAAAGAATTTAAAGAAAAGAACTTAGCAGGAAGGGTTGAACAGAGTTGTTGAGAAAATCAACAACAAAAAGAATAAGCTTGATGTGGACTTATAGTTAACATCTCAAGATCATAAGATGATAATCGGCCACAAACGAAAATGATTGCATAGCTGAGAAGAACGGAGAAATGCAAAACTCCACTTCAAAAGAAAATGAAGAATTACTTGCGCTTCGAGACGCGAGAAGAAAAGGTACTTGAACTCCACCAACAAAATCTTGATGAACTCTTGAAGAATGAATTAAATCATGAAGAACCACCATGAAGAACTCCGGTAACGAAAAAGGATGATGAAATAGAATGAAGGATGAAAGAATAAGATGAGCCTTGCGATGATTTAGATGGAGGTTCCGACGAAATAGCCGAGGAAAAATTTGAACTCCGGAAAGGAAAAGATGAAAAACACTTGGAACTAGAATTTATTCATCAAGAACAAACTCCGAAGAAAAGGGATTACTAGACGATGAAATAAGAATAAGATTTATTGTATGCTTACCCTTCATCAAATTAAGTTGATGACAAGCAATGGATTTTGCATACTACTTGTTCTTCTTGAAAAGGATTGAGAAGTGACATATCGCAGACTTGAGAAGGTCTTGATGAACCACCGATAGGATTGAAAGAACGAATGGATTGAAATGATAATCAAGGAAAAAGAACCTTGAACGTACCACTTTTAAAATTAGAAAATGACTGATGAAAGAGAATGAATCACTGGGAAGAATTAGAAGAACAAATATGCTAGAGGGGATTTAGATGCAAAAGAACAAAGAGATCATGAATTGATTAAAGAACACTTGAACGAAGCACCGGGATAAATAGAGAATGATAACTAGAATGATGGCCTCCGGCGAAAAGAAACAGAAATCAACTCCTGAAATACTCCGGATGGATGGAAAGAATACCTGACAAATGGAATAATTCGAGACTGATAACATGAAGCTAGAACCATGAATCTTTGGGAGAACGTGCAAGATTTAGAGGGAAAACTCTTCTGCGATCTTCAAAAGACGACGAGAAACACCACCAAAATTATTGAGATACTCCGGGAGAATGAAAAACCGAAAGGTTGAGGCAACAATGAAAATGATTTGAAATCGGTCTCGGAGAAGGCATATGACTGATGGAATCCATTCTTACGTCACACTTTAAAAAGGATTTGAGAATAGCTTCGGGAAATTAGAAGAGTCAGGTAAGATCCTGGGAAAA
Organism: Triticum aestivum; assembly: GCF_018294505.1. Classification (NCBI taxonomy): domain Eukaryota; kingdom Viridiplantae; phylum Streptophyta; class Magnoliopsida; order Poales; family Poaceae; genus Triticum; species Triticum aestivum. The sequence goes on from NC_057804.1 coordinate 91,344,290, forward strand.
GACCTGTGGGTTAGGGCCCACTGAAATAGAACACAGTTGGCAAGGATTGTTGAAGAGATAGATGATGCACCGGAACAATTGAAATATTTGAATGAGGGGAAAACCTCGAATTAATTGTAACAATTGAAATATTTGAATGAGGGGGAGGTGTTTATATAGGTAGAGGGAGCTAGGAGACTCCAAATGAGGCACGGTTTTCGCCCACACGATTGTGATCGAACGACCAAGAGCATGGAGGGGAGTTAGATGGGTTTTTGGGCCACTTTGGAAGGGTGTTGGGCTGCAAAGAGAAAGGGGGGTTTCGGGCTACGCAGTTAACCGTTGGAGTATCAAACGACCTCCAAATGGCACAAAACTTAACAGGCGGTCTACCGGTGGTAAACCAAGGCCGCTTGGCAAACCTCGGGCCATTCTGAGAAAGTTTAACACCCGCTCACAGCGAGAGACAAAAGGGGAACGCCGGAGGGCATAGGAGTGCCGGATTGCAAAACGGACAACGGGGAAAAAGCTCGGATGCATGAGACGAACACGTATGCAATGCAATGCACATGATGACATGATAAAATGCAACACGCAAGCAAATGACATGGCAACGACGGCAAATAACTGGCGGACACCTAGCGCATCGAATCCGGGGCGTTACACATGCATAATGACCGAGAATCCTCTCCGGCCAATAACCAACAGTGGGATCTGGATACCCATGTTGGCTCCCACATGTTCCTCGATGATCTCATCGGATGAACCGCGATGTCGAGGATTAAATCAATCCCGTATACAATTCCCTTTGTCAATCGGTACGTTACTTGCCCGAGATTCGATCGTCGGTATTCCAATACCTCATTTAATCTTGTTACCGGCAAGTCACTTTACTCGTACCGTAATGCATGATCCCGTGACCAGACACTTGGTCACATTGAGCTCATTATGATGATGCATTACCGAGTGGGCCTAGAGATACCTCTCCGTCATACGGAGTGACAAATCCCAGTCTCGATTCGTGCCAACCCAACAGACACTTTCGGAGATACCCGTAGTGCACCTTTATAGTCACCCAGTTACGTTGTGACGTTTGGCACACCCAAAGCACTCCTACGGTATCCGGGAGTTGCACAATCTCATGGTCTAAGGAAATGATACTTGACATTTGGAAAAGCTCTAGCAAAACAAACTACACGATCTTTGTGCTACGCTTAGGATTGGGTCTTATCCATCACATCATTCTTCTAATGATGTGATCCCGTTATCAATGACATCAATGTCCATAGTCAGGAAACCATGACTATCTGTTGATCAACGAGCTAGTCAACTAGAGGCTCACTAGGGACGTGTTGTGGTCTATATATTCACACGTGTATTACGATTTCCGGATAACACAATTATAGCATGAACAATAGACAATTATCATGAACGAGGAAATATAATAATCCATTTTATTATTTCCTCTAGGGCATATTTCCAACACGCGGGAGCGGCTCGGGCGAGAGCTCGTAACACTTTAACCATGATTTGTATTAGGTTGTTCAAATTGACGACCTAGGGATACGCGCATGCTTTGTAAACTAAGAGAGAGGGAGTAGTATTATGCATGCCAACTACGCAGTTTTGATGAGGTGGCATAGAATTAAATGAAGAAAGAGATGGTTGAGTGTCATATTATGATATTGTATCATAATAAATGATATGGTACTATGTGTCATGCATGACAATAAATAAAGACATCTATACTATGCATTAGTAATGGGGAGTATCATATACTAGTATCATGCATATGATACTCGTGTATAATACTCCCTCTCTAATGCATAGTATTATATTTTAGTATCATGTAGTATTCTATTTATTGTCATGCATGACACAAAGTAGCATAGCATTTATTATGATATGGTATCATGATATGATACTTCACCCTCTCTTTTTTCATTTAATGCTATAACACCTTATTAAAATTGTCTAGTTGGCATGCATGATACTAGCTATGATACTACCATTACGACCAGCCTTAAGAAAGTAGTATCATACACTAGCATCATATGCATGATATTAATTTATGATACTATCAATTATAACCAGCCTTCAGCACAAGTAATAGAACCCACGCGCGCTCCCCCTCTCCACGCCATGTGGCCCCGCGTTCGGCAGGGGCCGGCCCGGTGGTCGACGGACGAAGGCAAAGCGGTGGACAAGTCCTCGTTGGCTTCCGGCCGCCTGATCTTTTGTGAGTGTGATGGTGCAGCCACGGGCAGGCCACTTCACTTCACTGGTGATGATTGACAGCCCGTGCTTTGAGAATTTGAACTCGTCGATCCTCTCGCGGCCGGTGAATGCTGATCGTGTGTCGAGTTTGGACTCTTGTCATCCATGTGCGCTCGCCTTACTATAGATCATAAACATTATGTAATTCTTTCTTTTTGTTGTTGTTTTATATTGAAGGGTTTATTGGTTTGTTTTTGGCTATAGTAAGTTTCGTTGAAATTAAGCCAAAGATCTAGTCTTCGGTTTCACAGAGACAGAGAGAAAAGACTAGTCCGTCTCATGATATATTGGCAAGCTAACACAGCTTACATAAACATCTTACATTATGAAACGGTGGAATATATCCGAAGGAGTGATTTGATCGGATCCCTTGCAGGTGGTTTTGCTTCCTCCCGGCGTGTGGGGCACGCACGTGCATGCAGCAAGCACAGATGCTCTGGTTGTAGGGCAGGGCATGATGACTAAGCACAGAATGGATGCTGACATGTGATCTGATCTCCCAGGTCCATGTTGATCGACATCGCAGCAACATGTCCTGTGTTGGATAGATCAATTAGATATTTACACTGGTTGATTCGGCGACCCCATGGAGCACGGTCTTTTTTTCTGCGACAGGACACCACCCTCACATGCATGGATGGATTGGCCGCTCTACCTAGAGCTGATCCACCACACTAGTGCTTATCCTCTTTTTTTGCAAGAAATTTTTGATCTATTTATTTTCAATCATGACAGTACAACGAATACCAGAAATAATAGAAATCACATCCAGATCCGTAGACCACCTAGCGACAACTATCAGCACTGAAGCGAGCCGAAGGCGCGCCGTTATCATCGCCCCTCCATCATCAGAGTCGGACACAACTTGTTGTAGTAGACAGTCGGGAAGTTGTCGTGCTAAGGCCCGTTGGACCAGCGCACCAGAACAGCAACCACTGCAGATGAAGAATAACGTAGATCAGAAAAATCCAATCCGAAGACACACGTACGTAGACGAACCACGACGAGATCCGAGCAAATCCACCAAAGATAGATCCGCCGGAGACACATCTCCACACGCCCACCAACGATGCTAGACGCATCGCCGGAATGGGGGCTAGGCGGCGAGACCTTTATTCCATCTTCAGGAGCCGCCGCCATCTAGTCTTCCTGAGCAGGACACAAATCCTAGCAAAACTGAAAGAAACGATTAAAAACGGAGCCCTCCCGCCGACCCTTGCCGAGATCCACTGCGCCCCCATGGCCCTAAGGTCATCGGAGAGGAGGCGGACCTGCGGCGGCGGCGGCGGGAGGCAAAAACCCTGACTTTTTATGGAGGAGAAGGAGGAGGCGGCGGCTACAAAGGACGACTTATTGTATTGATCTCTTTTTCAGCTGCTTTGATCGTGCTTATCCCCCTTGACTCGTCTAACAATAATTCGTCAGCATTTAGAGCGCCGTCGTACCTACAAAGTCCCCGTGTACCGTTGCTTGTACACGAATTTAGAGCGTTGCATTACACCCATGTTGAATGGCGCGTGAGTGCTACGTACAAGGACAACGCACCAAATAGTGTTTGTCCCCAGTCCCCACCGTGGCACCACATGGAACACGTCATCATTAGCTGGATATGTGTGTGTGTCAATTTTTCTCTGCTTTTTCCAACATTAGATCTTACTTTACTCCATTGCATACACAACAGATCCAAGCGATAAAATGATGACATGTAAAGCTAATTGGGTTGGCAATCTGGATCATCACAAGTACTAGTATGTATGCCACTGACAATGGCGGGCATAATTTGGTACACTTTCTTATCAAGCAGTTGATCCAGGCGACTGGATAGCTGTTTAACAGTATCATTTGATCCACAAAAGGGTTTCACTGATAATAACTGGTTACGCCCAGCACACAATAAGATAAGCACAAGGGACCATCATGAATAATAATCTATACCTTATTAATAAAAAAATAGGTATTCTTAGTCCGTCATACTACTTTATAGAAAAATCCCTAATGTTTCTGACATCCGCAGTACATATCAAATGTTTTTTTAAAATACTCATATCTTCTAAACCATGAATCCAAATTTAACATGTTATATATGGAATTTGATTAGAAAAAATATAGAATCTGAATATGATGTTATTTTATCTGTTAACCATTTAAAAAATAATACTATTTAGGGTGCAATCTTAATCAACAATGAATTATCCGTCTTTTTTTCATATTAGAAAAAAATATAGAATCTGAATATGATGTTATTTTACTTGTTAACCATTTAAAAAATAATACTATTTAGGGCGCAATCCTAATCAACAGTGCATTATCCGTCTTTCTTTCATATCGGTACTGGTCCGGATTGTGGATAAATAAATATTTTAGCAAAATCAGGATTGGAGACGAAATTGAAGATCACTTGCCTATTTCTTTGCCTTTTTTTTGTATGTATTAAATCTACATGCAAGCCGTGTTTAAATAAAAGACATGTGAAATCTTGAACTCGCGCTTTTGTTGGCAAAGACCATCTTTGTTTGGGCTGTAGCTACAAATACTTAAATTATAAACCATTTTTTGTAAATTAAGAGCATGTGTTATTCCTTTCTCCCGTTGTAACATACGGACCCTTTTGCTAGTAAAGAAGATAAAGTGGCGCTCATTTCGTACATATACTAAGTTTAGGTTTATAAGCAACCATCCAAATATCTGCCGACTACGACTAATTTTGCTTATCTCTCTAGAGGTCAGGGGTTTAGCTTTTTATCCTCAGTAGTGGGGTAGCACAACGATAGTAACAGTCCCAGATAAACATGAGGATGTGTACTGCATACGTGAAGTAAACGACCATTCAGTTCCAGGTCTCCTTCAGGGTTGAAAGCATTACACTTTGTCATCCGCAGACAAAAGTGTTTCATTCAATCTGAGCTGGCACAAAAGGTGAATCCCCTAGTGTAATTTGCTTCTAGAAGCAGTCCAACACCTTAATAAAAAAAAGCGTCGCTCCTAAATGCTACAAACACAGAGATCCACCAATACAAAAACCAGAGATCAAGGACAGAAAATAACCATGATATGATATCCTTCCGTGGATCATTTTAGTGTTTTATTGCTCCGGGTCTCTACATTTAGAATGCACATAATACTTGAAACAGGCTTTCACCTTGTTTTATATATAAAGCAACAGCCGAACCAAATACCCCGTCAAACAATACAAGATGGTGAGATTCTCTTACAAAACCCGTCCCAAGATACACGGATCACATACACCACAAGAGGCTGCACTACCGAAACGAAACAAAACAAAGGAATATCCGAGGGCACCACCACACTACGCCCTAGTACACTTAAGCTCCACGACAACGCCCTCAGGAGGGGAAACGACAGATAGCGTCGCCGTTGTCGAGTCCACAATGAACAAGGGTCTCCACACGGAACCTAGACATGGAGAAGAGCACCACAACGACATCTTCAAGAAGAGAATGGCGCCCACAGGGGTCACCATCGTCGGGGCCACAATGCAGGACTTTCGCGCGATAGCTCCCACGAGTCACCATAAGGCCTTCATGAATAGCGCGACGAGTCCCGAATCCCAGATCCGGATCAGGGCGCCGTCATTGTCATAGACAAAGAGCGCGCTGATTCACCCGTCGCTATGACTCCCGTCGTCCACACGACCAAGAGAAATGGACACCGCCGCCGCCATGGTGCCCGCCGGAGAGCCAACCATGCGGACCATCTTTCAGGGCCATCGCCCCGGCATCCAAGCCACAAGACATCACCGCCCGCCCACATCCCAGTGCACTGATCGCGGAGAAAAATCCCAGCATCAGCCCCCGAGGCTGGGTCAGCACCACCATCGTAGGGGCGGCCACGCCAGTGATGCCAAGAAAAAATCATGTTTATTTTGTATATGTCTCTACATGACTACAGGAAGTACTAGTACTAAATATGATAAGAGCGCAGCCACAAGCCAGGTGACAGCAAGATAATAGGGTGACAAAAGTGGGCTGTAAGGGTTGCCACCTCAGATTTATGATGACGTGGAGGATAAAGGAGAGGAGAGAGGAGAGGGGTGGTAAACTTGTAGCCAGCTGCAACACGAGCTCTCACACACTTTGTGAGAGAAGAAGGTGGGGTCAAGCATTAACTACATAGGGTATAGAGCCAGCAACTATTATATGAATGACCTTTTAGGTGGACGCACAGTTTCTGCACCCGAGCTCAAATGAGCTCGGGTGAACAGTGAAATTGTAAAAAAATCAAAAAAAATCCAAATTTTGTTTGGAAGAAACATTGACAAAGGTTTTAAATACTTGCAAAAATTCGTCATGAAATCACATTCCTAGAAGCCGTGGCAAAAAAACAAAATTGATACTTTGAAAATGCTACTTTCAGAAGCATTTTGGAGCACTAAGTTTATTTTTTTCCATGCCCTACAGGAATGTGATTCCATGATGAATTTTTGCACGCACTTAGAACTTTTATCAATGTTTCTCCCAAAAAAATTCAGATTTTTTGATTTTTTTTTTGAATTATTTACGATTTTACTATTCACCGAACTCAATGAGCTCGGGAGAAGAAAGGAACTTTCGCTTTTAGGTTGGCTGAGGTGGCACAAAGTAAAAACTAGCAGTCGGCTATATGATTAATCTTGCTCTAAGTCCGATTAATAATACTGGGAATCTATCGAGATAATATCACTGAAAGTCATAGTACTTGCGTCACACGTGCTGTTTGGTGATAGAACTTTGAAAATACGGTTTTACGATCACATAATTTGACTCAAGCGTGCAAATATAGTCACACTAGGCATATGCGGGCATATTCATGCGGATGGCCCCACTTGTCTGTGACTGATGGCTCTGGGAGTGATATATTTTTATACAGAACACCCTCAAAATAACTATTTGCAGAAAAAGTCAAGCACGGCGACGCATTTTTTGCACAAAACACTCTAAAAAAGTTTATTCACAGAAAAGCAGGACCACAATACTGTACATATATGCTAAAATTAACGAACAAAAAGCATGCCCCAGTACTCTAATCCAACAACAATTGATTTAACATGAAACAGGAAATGGTCTAGCCATTAGGACATTCTAGTGGGATAGTTTCATATGGATAACCATGCCAGCATGTATCTACTTACGAGGACTCATTTGAAGCTTAATTGGGCTGTGGATACTACGGCCCATTTTACGTGTGCTATTTTTGTTAAAGATAATTTGTCAATCATAAGTAATAAAGTATGTTCACATGTGTGTTAAAAATATTATACATACAGATATTAGTTAATACGGACATTAAAAATGTTTGTTAAATGAAAATGTTTCATGAATCCAGAAAAATATACACTCATGGCTTATATTTAAATTATACAAAATGATGAACACAAACATTTACTAAATATTTATGAATATTTAACTGTGTAAAAAAATATTCATGACTCATATTCAAAAAGGTTAAATGTTAGCCATGACTGAATATTAATATTAATAGTTCAAATTTTAAATTATGAATATTTTTAATTATACAAACATTAAACTATACAAATGTGTGCATATATAATTATTGGAATGATTGTATAATTAAAATAATATTTTTGAATTGTAATTTTGGAAACCAAACCTCTGTCCGGATTACTTGTCGCACAAATGATTAAAAGTGGATGTATCTAGAACTAAAATATGTCTAGATACATCCATTTCTCCGACAAAATATTTTTGGATGGAGAAAGTATGCAATATGCCTATTTATATAGTACATATGTTTATATCTTTATTTAAAAAATAGGGCGGATAAAATGGGCATCAATATTCGTAGCCCATTTAAACTCCACATGTGTCCTCGTTTAATACTCCCTCCATCCCAAAACTCTTGTCTTAGATTTGTCTAGATATGGATGTACCTAATACTAAAACGCCACTTGATGCATCTGTATTTAGATAAATTTAAGACAAGAATTTTGGGTCGGAGGGAGTACATAAATACGTTCCTTATACATAGTAGACATCTTGACCTCATCGGTCGTAGTTGCTAGACTATATTGAGTTAAATTGGTTAGTCGCAGTTCAAGTGCTAGTAGATGTTTTTTTGTGTTAATTTCGCATTTGCATTCTCATATGAAAAAATAGTTGGTCGTCGGGTCGAGTCCTGGCATACGCTTTTTGTAGTTAATTTTCATGGAAAGTGAGGGTGTTTTGTGCAAAAATGTGTTGTCGTGGTTGAATTTTTTCACAAATAAAAAACATTCAGGGTGTTCTATGTAAGAATATGTCGCGCATAGCGTCATTTGTCACAACAAATGGGGCCATACACATGAATACACCAGCATACGCATACTTTGACCGTATGTGCACACTCGTGTCAAGTTAGGTGACCACAAAACCATATTTTTTAAGTTCTAGCACCATTAATATCCCGATGATATTACCTCTAATCTACTGGTGCGCTAGCAGTCGGCTATATTACCTCTAATATCGTTGCCTCTAACAGTCACAGAACTTGTGTTGCCTCTTGTACATATATTAAAGGCAACGCAAGTTCTGTGACTCCCGATGATATTACCTCTAATCTACTGGTGGGCTAGTAGTCGGCTATATTATTAATCTTGCTCTAAGTCCGATTACTAATCCTGGGAATCCGCAGTTGAAATGTTCTCATGGTAATCTATTCCTGCGCTGCGACATGCCGCTCCCTCGAAAACGACGGGATCGATTGGTCTGACGCTGCGAAATGTTGTGTGTCCATATGTACCGTGCGCACGGCGCCAGCGCCCGTGCTGCGCCGTTTCCGGAGTGTGAGGCGAGCGCTGACTCCAGCGATGACGCACGATGGACGCGCGCCCAAGTATCTTGCGAGGTGTGCGCCATACAACTCGAGAAGTCAGGCCAATGTGATGTGGTGAAGCTGTGCCAATGCGTGCAAAGATTCCGAACGGACGGTGGATGTTACTTGGTTGGGACGCAGCACGGCAACAGAGCCGCAGGTGATGTCCAATGTTGCTTGCCATAGAAAAGTAAACCCGTTCCCTCCGACGGGCGACCGGCGGGAACCCGTGGTGTTTTTCGCCTTGCATCGGCGTCCGTCGCCCGCCGTTTGAACTTGACCGTTTTTCGAGGATTTTCTTAAGTTCTTTTCTTTGGAGTACTACGTAGGTACTATCAGAACGTTCCACTATGACATCGGCATTGGCCATCTGTTTCCATGGTCGTATGCAACAGGGTTGAGCTTAACATATGTCCACGGGTTCACGCTTCTCCGACAATGTTCCACACGAATGATGGACCGTGAGGGCCAGAAACACGCGTGCCTGCGCTGGAGGGTCCCCGTCCGTCGGTGGGACGCGGCGGATGCGCCGTGCACCCACCCAACCAACTGCCACTGACCCACGCATGCTCTGCTTCTGCTTGGTCCGCAAGTTTCGGCGGGTCCGACCGACGGGGGTCATCCCCGGCCTTGGGGATAAACGAAAGACGCTACGCCGGCCGCGTCGATGATTCTCCCGGTCTCGACGTTGCCGGCGCGGGGTGCTGTGCATGCAGCGTGAGCAGATAGATATTCTGCTTCTAGAACGTGCATCATGACCACTGTACTACACATGTTTGGGTGTCGACGTGAGATCTCTCTCTCCATGCTGATGATCTGGAGCGCACATGCAGGCATGCAGCTCATGTGCCGGGCAGATCTATCTGATCTCAACTTGTCTGCGCCCCGCCAACGAAGAAAGAATTCCTTACTTGGTCCTTTCTTAAAATCTGATTCTTTATTTGGTCCATCATAAAGTCATTTTATTTCTTCCATGACACTTATGTTATTTTTTGCTGTTAACACCGTCAAATGTGACTTAAAATGTCTTATTTACCCCTGCTTTACCATGTCGAAAAAAAAAACAGAAAAATCTAGTTGCGGCGCGAGGCATGGAGGAGGGCGTGGCAAGTAGTCATGGACGGTCGAGGCGGCGTTGTGCAGGCCCAAGTCGCGGCACCGGATGTCACGCCCCGAGACCCTCCAGTTGCTGCCCCTCTCAGTAGTGCAAAGGCCAAACAAACCTGTGGCAGCCATGCAAAGTCTCCACGTAGCCATTTGAATGTCCTAAGTATTTCTAGAGGGTTGCCAGCACATGCATGTACATCCCATAAATATCAGGCCACGGTAGCTAGCTACTTCATGATTAATTTGTACTTCTACTTACTTTGTACTACTGCCGAGTCAGACCGATATGAACCAGAGGAAAAACTCCACATCTATTCTTCTCTACTCACAAGTTCTCTATATATTGGCATGCGTACTACTCCCTCCGTTCCAAAATAAATGAGCCAATTTTATACTAACTTTAGTACAAAGTTAATATAAAGTTGGACCATCTATCTTGGGATGGAAGGGAGTACTTAGCTTCGGAGAATTTCCTCCACCCGTGTACATCTTCCCATTATCCATGTACTAATCTTGGTGTAGCATATCTTATTTGCTTAATTATTTATATTTAAACAAATAATACAAATTTAATTATCTAACTTAACTCAACAATTTAAAATAAATATCCTTAAGAATCAGGGTTATTACACCGGAGGTCCGTTGGTGGCAGGGGCGTGCTAGTTGGGTCGCCGTGGCTGCGTGCTTTCCATGGTCTAGTGTGTGTTCTTTGTGTGTGGGTGATGTGATGTGTGTGTTGTGTGCAAATAGAGAAATTGAGAGATGGATCTCTTCTGTACGCTGTGCCTGAAGAGAGAAACCGTGAGATTGTTTTGCATGTCTGTATTGCTCGTACATGTTAATTAGTGCACTGGTTTTTATTAATATGGATTTCTCAGTACAATCTTGTAATATAATTTCGTTGCAAATCCAAGGCACTGACGCATTCTGTCCACGCTCCCACGTCGCCATTGCTTTTTGACTTCCAGCTCATAATTTTGGTCACGAAATACATCAGGGGTAAAATAGACTTTTCATGTTGCATTTAATGGTGTTAGTTGTCAAAAACGACGAAAATGTCATAGAGGAAACAAAATGAAGTTTGAGTGTCAAAACAGGAAGAAAATTTTTACCAGGGCCGAAAAGGGAACCGAATTTTAAGGAAGGGCCAAATAAGGAATTCTTTCCCAAACGAAACCATGAGGAACACTGCTAAGGCCAACTCCACCGCGCGATCCCAAACAGGCATCCGTTTTATCCGGATTCTGTCCATTTGTGTAGGGCGATGGGGTCGTGTCCGGGCCTGTCCTGGGATGCGGTGTCCGTGCGTCCAGCACGCGGCCGCATCCTTTTACCCCATCATGTCCACCTCTTTCAAACAACAACGTTTCAAATACCAGTGGCCGGCCTAGTTCACGCCAGCGGCCCTAGTTCACGTCCGGCAACAAAGTCAGCGGCCTACACGTCGTCGCCGGCAACACAGCCAGCGGCCAGCAACACAACTGGCCTCCAAAATGAATAGTTTTGTTCGCCGGCAACACAGCCAGCGGCTGGCAACGCAGCCAGCCTTCAAAATGAATCAGGTTCTCGCCGGCACAAAGCCAGCGGCCCAGCGGGCGGCACCCATGCCAGCCTCCAAAAAAGAACGACCTAGTTCAGGCCGTCGGCGTCGAACATCTTCTTCTGCCTGGCCTCGAACCAGCTCCTCGTCTTGTCGCTCATCTTGGTCAAGTCCATGCTCATGATCACAAGGGCGACCTCCTTCGCTTTGGTTGCGACATTGGTGGCCTCGATGTCGAGCTGCCTCTGCCTGGCCTTGACGTTCTCGGCCTCGATGTCGAGTTGCCTTTGCCGCGCCGCCTCCTCCATGTCGATCTTCCGTCTCTTGGCCGCCTCCTCCATCTCAAGCTTCTATCTTTGAAGCTCTAGGTATTGATTCATTTGCTCGTCCTTGCTTTGTCGCTTCTTCTCATCGCTATGGCGTTGGTGTTGGCATTCCGTCGAACAAGACGCGGGGGGATGGCATGGTGCCCGTAAACGGCGGCCGTACTTGCTTTCTTTGCATCTCGAAGGACTGCCGGCCGCCACTGCTGGACCCAGGGGTGACATTGTGGTCGATGACGGCCGCCATGTGCGGTGTGGATGGCGGGATCACGCTCACGTCCGGCGACCCTGAGAAACGGGTCTATCCGTCGTGCCTTGGCGAAGGGAAGCTGGGCGACATTGGTGTGGTCCGCGACGCTGGTGACTGGCAGTGCGAAGGCCGGGCAACCGATAACCCTGTGCTCGCCGGACCGACGGACGCTCCAGAGAAACTGCCCGAACGACAAATGCCCATCATGAGAAGGGCGTGCGCTTTGCTGACGATGGCCTCCTTCTCCTCGACCTCGGCCTTGCGCCGCGCGGCCTCAATCACAGCACGGTCGGCGGCTCTCTTGGCCGCGGTGATGTTGTCCTTGTTGGAAATATTCCCTAGAGGCAATAATAAAATGGTTATTACTATATTTCCTTGTTCATGATAATTGTCTATTGTTCATGCTATAATTGTGTTATCCGGAAATCATAATACATGTGTGAATACATAGACCACAACTTGTCCCTAGTGAGCCTCTAGTTGAGTAGCTCGTTGATCAATGGATGGTTACGGTTTCCTGACCATGGACATTGGATGTCATTGATAACGGGATCACATCATTGGGAGAATGATGTGATGGACAAGACCCAATCCTAAGCATAGCACAAGATCGTGTAGTTCGTCTGCTAGAGCTTTTCTAATGTCAAGTATCATTTCCTTAGACCATGAGATCGTGCAACTCCCGGATACCGTAGGAGTGCTTTGGGTGTACCAAACGTCACAATGTAACTGGGTGGCTATAAAGGTACACTACAGGTATCTCCAAAAGTGTCTATTGGGTTGGCATGAATCGAGACTGGGATTTGTCACTCCGTATGACGGAGAGGTATCTCTGGGCCCACTCAGTAATGCATCATCATAATGAGCTCAATGTGACCAAGTGGTTGGTCACATGATCATGCATTATGGAACGAGTAAAGTGACTTGCCGGTAACGAGATTGAACGAGGTATTGGGATACCAACGACCGAATCTCGGGCAAGTAACGTACCGGTTGACAAAGGGAATTGTATACGGGATTACTTGAATCCTCGACATCGTGGTTCATCCGATGAGATCATCGTGGAACATGTAGGAGCCAACATGGGTATCCAGATCCCACTGTTGGTTACTGGCCGGAGAGCTGTGTCGGTCATGTCTTCATGATTCCCGAACCCGTAGGGTCTACACACTTAAGGTTCGATGACGCTAGGGTTATTAGGAAGACTTGTATGTGATTACCGAATGTTGTTCGGAGTCCCGGATGAGATCCCGGACATCACAAGGAGTTTCGGAATGGTCCGGAGGTGAAGATTTATATATGGAAAGTTGTCATACGGTCACCGAAAAAGTTCAGGGGCATGCCGATATTGTACCGGGGCCACCGGAGGGGTTCCGGGGGACCACCGGGAGGGGCCACCTCTCTCGGAGGGCCTTATGGGCCGTAGAGGGAAGGGAACCAGCCCCTAGGAGGGCCGGGCGCAACCCCCCCTAGGGCCCATGCGCCTAGGGTTGGCAGGAACCCTAAGGGGGGGCGTCTCCCTTGCTTGGGGGGCAAGCCCCCTCCCCCTTGGCCGCCGCCCCCCCTCTAGATCCCATCTAGAGGGGCCGGCCCCCCTTCCCCCTTCTCCTATAAATAGAGGGGCGAGGGGAGGGCTGCAGCACCACATCCAAGGCGCAGCCCCTCCCCTCCCCAACACCTCTCCTCCTTCGTTAAGAGCTTGGCGAAGCCCTGCCGAAGTACTGCCACTCCATCACCACCACGCCGCCGTGCTGTTGTTGGAGCTCTCTTCCTCAACCTCTCCCTCCTCCTTGCTGGATCAAGGCGCGGTAGACGTCTCCGCTCCGTACGTGTGTTGAACGTGGAGGTGCCGTCCGTTCGGCGCTAGGATCATCGGTGATTTGGATCACGACGAGTTCGACTCCATCAACCCCGTTCTCTTGAACGCTTCCGCTCGCGATATACAAGGGTATGTAGATGCACTCCTCTCTCTCTCTCTCGTTGCTAGATGACTCCATAGATTGATCTTGGTGATGCGTAGAAAATTTTAAATTTCTGCTACGATCCCCAACAGTGGCATCATGAGCTAGGTATATGCGTAGTTTCTATGCACGAGTAGAACACAATTTTGTTGTGGGCGTAGATTTTGTCAATTTACTGGCCACTACTAGTCTTATCTTGTTTCGGCAGCATCGTGGGATGAAGCGGCCCGGACCGACCTTACACGTACGCTTACGTGAGACAAGTTCCACCGACTGACATGCACTAGTTGCATAAGGTGGCTAGCGGGTGTCTGTCTCTCCCACCTTAGTCGGATCAGATTCTATGAAAAGGGTCCTTATGAAGGGTAAATAGAAATTGGCATATCACGTTGTGGTTTTGGCGTAGGTAAGAAAGGTTCTTGCTAGCACCCTATTGCAGCCATGTTAAAACATGCAACAACAATTAGAGGACGTCTAACTTGTTTTTGCAGCATATGCCTTGTGATGTGATATGGCCAAAAAGGATGTGATGAATGAAATATATGTGATGTATGAGATTGATCATGTTCTTGTAATAGGAATCACGACTTGCATGTCGATGAGTATGACAACCGGCAGGAGCCATAGGAGTTGTCTTTATTTATTGTATGACCTGCGTGTCACTGAATAACGCCATGTAATTACTTTACTTCGTTGCGAAACCGTTAGCCATAGTAGTAGAAGTAATAGTTGGCGAGACAACTTCATGGAGACACGATGATGGAGATCATGATGATGGAGATCATGGTGTCATGCCGGTGACGATAATGATCATGGCGCCCCGAAGATGGAGATCAAAAGGAGCAAAATGATATTGGCCATATCATGTCACTATTTGATTGCATGTGATGTTTATCATGTTTTTGCATCTTATTTGCTTAGAACGACGGTAGTAAATAAGATGATCCCTCATAACAATTTCAAGAAAGTGTTTCCCCTAACTGTGCGCCGTTGCGAAAGTTCGTTGTTTCGAAGCACCATGTGATGATCGGGTGCGATAGATTCTAACGTTCACATAAAACGGGTGTAAGCCGGATCTACACATGCAAAACACTTAGGTTGACTTGACGAGCCTAGCATGTACAGACATGGCCTCGGAACACAAGAGGCCGAAAGGTCGAAAATGAGTCGTATAGAAGATACGATCAACATGAAGATGTTCATCGATGATGACCAGTGCGTCTCACGTGATGATCGGACACGGCCTAGTTGACTCGGATCATGTATCACTTAGATGACTAGAGGGATGTCTATCTGAGTGGGAGTTCATTAAATAACTTGATTAGATGAACTTAATTATCATGAACTTAGTCTAAAACTTTTGCAAAATGTCTTGTAGATCAAATGGCCCACGCTTATGCCAACCTCAACTTCAACGCATTCCTAGAGAAAACCAAGCTGAAAGACGATGGTAGCAATTATATGGACTGGGTCCGGAACCTGATGATCATCCTCATAGCTGCCAAGAAAGCATATGTCCTAGAAGCACCGCTAGGTGAAGCACCCGTCCCAGCGAACCAAGACGTTATGAACGCTTGGCAGTCGCGTGTTGATGATTACTCCCTCGTTCAGTGCGGCATGGTTTACAGCTTAGAACCGGGGCTCCAAAAGCGTTTTGAGCAGCACAGAGCATATTAGATGTTCCAAGAGCTGAAAATGGTTTTCCAAGCTCATGCCCGGGTCGAGAGATATGAAGTCTCCGACAAGTTCTACAGTTGTAAGATGGAGGAAAATAGTTCTGTCAGCGAGCACATACTCAAAATGTCTGGGTTGCACAACCGCTTGTCCCAACTGGACATTAACCTCCCGGATGAGGCGGTCATTGACAGAATCCTTCAGTCGCTCCCACCTAGCTACAAGAGCTTTGTGATGAACTACAATATGCAGGGGATGGTGAAAACTATTCCTGAGGTATTTTCAATGCTGAAATCAGCGAAGGTAGAAATCAAAAAGGAACATCAAGTGTTGATGGTCAATAAAACCACTAGTTTCAAGAAAGGCAAGGGTAAGAAGAACTTCAAGAAGGACGGCAAGGGAGTTGCCGCGCCCGGTAAGCCAGTTGCCGGGAAGAAGCCAAAGCACGGACCCAAACCTGAGACTGAGTGTTTTATTGCAAGGGGAACGGTCACTGGAAGCGGAACTGCCCCAAGTACTTAGCGGACAAGAAGGCCGGCAACACCAAAGGTATATGTGATATACATGTTATTGATGTGTACCTTACCAGTACTCGTAGTAGCTCCTGGGTATTTGATACCGGTGCGGTTGCTCATATTTGTAACTCAAAACAGGAGCTGCGGAATAAGCGGAGACTGGCGAAGGACGAGGTGACGATGCGCGTCAGGAATGGTTCCAAGGTCGATGTGATCGCCGTCGGCACGCTACCTCTACATTTACCTACGGGATTAGTTTTAAACCTCAATAATTGTTATTTAGTGCCAGCTTTGAGCATGAACATTGTATCTGGATCTCGTTTAATACGAGATGGCTACTCATTTAAATCCGAGAATAATGGTTGTTCTATTTATATGAGAGATATGTTTTATGGTCATGCCCTGCTGGTCAATGGTTTGTTCTTAATGAATCTCGAACGTGATGTTACACATATTCATAGTGTGAATACCAAAAGATGTAAGATTGATAATGATAGTCCCACATATGTGTGGCACTGCCGCCTTGGTCACATTGGTGTCAAACGCATGAAGAAGCTCCATGCGGATGGACTTTTGGAGTCTCTTGATTTCGAATCATTTGACACGTGCGAACCATGCCTCATGGGCAAAATGACCAAGACTCCGTTCTCCGGAACAATGGAGCGAGCAACCAACTTATTGGAAATTATACATACTGATGTGTGCGGTCCAATGAGCGTTGAGGCTCGCGGTGGCTATCGTTATGTTCTCACCCTCACTGATGACTTAAGTAGATATGGGTATGTCTACTTAATGAAACACAAGTCTGAGACCTTTGAAAAGTTCAAGGAATTTCAGAATGAGGTGAGAATCAACGTGAAAGAAAAATAAAGTTCTTACGATCAGATCGTGGGGGAGAATATTTAAGTCACGAGTTTGGTACGCACTTAAGGAAATGTGGAATTGTTTCACAACTTACGCCGCCTGGAACACCTCAGCGTAACGGTGTGTCCGAACGTCGTAATCGCACTCTATTGGATATGGTGCGGTCTATGATGTCTCTTACCGATTTACCGCTATCATTTTGGGGATACGCTTTAGAGACAGCTACATTCACTTTAAATAGGGCACCGTCTAAATCCGTTGAGACGACGCCGTATGAATTATGGTTTGGAAAGAAACCTAAGATGTCGTTTCTAAAAGTTTGGGGATGCGATGCTTATGAAGAAACTTCAACCTGAAAAGCTCAAACCCAAGTCGGAAAAATGCGACTACATAGGAAACCCTAAGGAAACCATTAGGTATACCTTCTACCTCAGATCCGAAGGCAAGATTTTCGTTGCCAAGAACGGGTCCTTTGTGGAGAAAGAGTTTCTCTCGAAAGAAGTAACTGGGAGGAAACTGGAACTTGATGAAGTACTACCTCTTGAACCGGTAAGTAGCGGAGCTCAGGAAGATGTTCCTGTGGTGCCTGCACCGACTGGAGAGGAAGTTAATGATGATGATCAAGGTACTTAAGATCAAGTTACTACTGAACTTCGTAGGTCCACAAGGACACGTTCCACCCCGGAATGGTAGGGCAACCCTGTCCTGGAAATCATGTTGTTAGACAACGGTGAACCTTCAAACTATGAAGAAGCGATGGCGGGCCCAGATTCCAACAAATGGCTTGAAGCCATGCAATCTGAGATAAGATCCATGTATGAAAACAAAGTATGGACTTTGACAGACTTGCCCGATGATCGGCGAGCGATAGAAAATAAATGGATCTTTAAGAAGAAGACGAACGCGGGTGGTAATGTTACTATCTATAAGGCTCGACTTGTCGCTAAGGGTTATCGACAAGTTCAAGGGGTTGACTACGATGAGACTTTCTCTCCCGTAGCGAAGCTGAAGTCCGTCTCAATCATGTTAGCAATTGCCGCATACTATGATTATGAGATATGGCAAATGGACGTCAAAACGGCATTCCTTAACGGCTATCTTAAGGAAGAATTGTATATGATGCAGCCGGAAGGTTTTGTCGATCCTAAGAATGCTAACAAGGTATGCAAGCTCTAGTGATCCATCTATGGGCTGGTGCAAGCATCTTGGAGTTGGAACATTTGCTTTGATGAGATGATCAAAGCGTTTGGGTTTATGCAGACTTATGGAGAAGCCTGCGTTTACAAGAAAGTGAGTGGGAGCTCCGTAGCATTTCTCATATTATATGTGGATGCATACTTTTGATGTGAAATGATATAGAACTTTTGGACAGCATAAAGGCCTACTTAAATAAGTGTTTTTCAATGAAGGACCTTGGAGAAGCTACTTATATATTAGGCATCAAGATCTATAGAGATAGATCAAGACGCCTCATAGGTCTTTCACAAAGCACATACCTTTATAAGATATTGAAGAGGTTCAATATGGATCAGTCCAAGAAGGGGTTCTTGCCTGTGTTGCAAGGTGTGAAACTGAGCTCGGCTCAATGCCCGACCACGGCAGAAGATAGAGAAAAGATGAGTGTCATCCCCTATGCCTCGGCCATAGGGTCTATTATGTATGCCATGCTGTGTACCAGACCTGACGTAAACCTTGCCGTAAGTTTGGTAGGAAGGTACCAAAGTAATCCCGGCATGGAACACTGGACAGCGGTCAAGAGTATCCTGAAGTACCTGAAAAGGACTAAGGATATGTTTCTCGTTTATGGAGGTGACGAAGAGCTCGTCGTAAAGGGTTACGTCGACGCTAGCTTCGACACAGATCTGGATGACTCTAAGTCACAAACCGGATACATGTATATTTTGAATGGTGGGGCAGTAAGCTGGTGCAGTGGCAAGCAAAGCGTCGTGGCGGGATCTACATATGAAGCGGAATACATGGCAGCCTCGGAGGCAGCACGTGAAGCAATCTGGATGAAGAAGTTCATTACCGACCTAGGAGTTATTCCCAATGCGTTGGGGTCGATGACTCTCTTCTGTGACAACACTGGAGCCATTGCCCTTGCCAAGGAGCCCAGGTTTCACAAGAAGACCAGGCACATCAAGCGTTGCTTCAACTCCATTCGTGAAAATGTTCAAGATGGAGACATAGATATTTGCAAAGTGCATACGAATCTGAATGTCGCAAATCTGTTGACTAAACCTCTTCCGCGAGCAAAACATGATCAACACTAGAACTATATGGGTGTTCGATTCATCACAATGTAACTAGATTATTGACTCTAGTGAAAGTGGGAGACTGTTGGAAATATGCCCTAGAGGCAATCATAAAATGATTATTATTATATTTCCTTCTTCATGATAATTGTCTATTGTTCATGCTATAATTGTGTTATCCGGAAATCGTAATACATGTGTGAATACATAGACCACAACATGTCCCTAGTGAGCCTCTAGTTGACTAGCTCGTTGATCAATGGATGGTTACGGTTTCCTGACCATGGACATTGGATGTCATTGATAACGGGATCACATCATTGGGAGAATGATGTGATGGACAAGACCCAATCCTAAGCATAGCACAAGATCGTGTAGTTCGTCTGCTAGAGCTTTTCTAATGTCAAGTATCATTTCCTTAGACCATGAGATTGTTCAACTCCCGGATATTGTAGGAGTGCTTTGGGTGTACCAAACGTCACAACATAACTGGGTGGCTATAAAGGTACACTACAGGTATCTCCGAAAGTGTCTGTTGGGTTGGCATGAATCGAGACTGGGATTTGTCACTCCGTATGATGGAGAGGTATCTCTGGGCCCACTCGGTAATGCATCATCATAATGAGCTCAATGTGACCAAGTGGTTGGTCACGGGATCATGCATTATGGAACGAGTAAAGTGACTTGCCGGTAACGAGATTGAACGAGGTATTAGGATACCGATGATCGAATCTCGGGCAAGTAACGTACCGGTTGACAAAGGGAATTGTATACGGGATTACTTGAATCCTCGACATCGTGGTTCATCCAATGAGATCATCTGGGAACATGTAGGAGCCAACATGAGTATCCAGATCCCGCTGTTGGTTATTGGCTGGAGAGTTGTCTCGGTCATGTCTGCATGATTCCTGAACCCATAGGGTCTACACACTTAAGGTTCGATGACGCTAGGGTTATTAGGAAGACTTTTATGTGATTACCGAATGTTGTTCGGAGTCCCGGATGAGATCTCGGACGTCACAAGGAGTTCCAGAATAGTCAGCAGCTGAAGATTTATATATGGGAAATTGTCATACGGTCACCGAAATAGTTCGGGGGAATACCGATATTGTACCGAGCGACCGGAGGGGTTCCGGGGGTCCACCGGGAGGGGTCACCTCTCTCGTAGGACCTTATGGGCCATAGAGGAGAGGGAACCAGCCCCTAGGAGGGTTGGGCGCAACCCCCCTAGGGCCCATGCGCCTAGGGTTGGGGGGGGGAACCTTAAGGGGGGGCGCCTCCCTTGCTTAGGGGGCAAGCCCCCTCCCCCTTGGCCGCCCCCCCTCTAGATCCCATCTAGAGGGGCCGGCCCCCCTTCCCCCTTCTCCTATAAATAGAGGGGCGAGGGGAGGGCTGCAGCACCACATCCAAGGCACAGCCCCTCCCCTCCCCAACACCTCTCCTCCTCCGTTAAGAGCTTGGCGAAGCCCTGCCGGAGTACTGCCACTCCATCACCACCACGCGGTCGTGCTGCTATTGGAGCTCTCTTCCTCAACCTCTCCCTCCTCCTTGCTGGATCAAGGCACGGGAGACGTCTCCGATCCGTATGTGTGTTGAACGCGGAGGTGCCGTCCGTTCGGCGCTAGGATCATCGGTGATTTGGATCACGACGAGTTCGACTCCATCAACCCCGTTCTCTTGAACGCTTCCGCTCACGATCTACAAAGGTATGTAGATGCACTCCTCTCTCTCTCTCATTCCTAGATGACTCTATAGATTGATCTTCGTGATGCGTATAAAATTTTAAATTTCTGCTACGATCCCCAACAGTCCTTGGCGACCGCCTTCCGGCTCCCCCTCTTCGCCGATTCCGCGTCCAACTTGGCGATCTCCTCTGGCGTGCACTCCGACCGCGGCTTCATTGGCGCCTTGCCCTTCTTCTTCTTGGCCATTCCGGGCGGGTCGATGGCCAGCCCGTCGAAGTTCGGCTAGGCGTCGGCCATGGACGGGGGAGGGAGTGGGACGGCGGGATGTGGGAGGGTTTGGGAGGGTGGCGCCAAAGGGGCCGCGGGGGGGGGGGGGTTGCTTTGTGTCACCGACAAGAGGGCCAGGGGCAGACAAGCGCGTGCGTCCCGCCCGTCTGTGCGCTGTCCGTTTCACCCCAAAACCGGCGCAAACTTGGGCCGGGGATGGGTCGAAAGCGGACACAAAACGGACAAAAGTCCGTTTGCTCCCGCGCGCTGGATCGTCCGGTTTGTCCCTTTTGCCCCAAACGGATGGGGCCAGACAGGATGGGGTCGCACGGTGGAGTTCGCCCATGTCCACTTCTGTCCGTTGGGTTAGGGGTGCCCCAACGCGCGGCCGCATTCCAAATCATGTCCGGGATGGACGTGATTAATAAACAGAAAAACTAAAATGAAATGTCAAAAAAAGTTAAATAAACACAAATATAAAAACATAAAACATAAATTAACCATCACGGCCACAAAACGGCCCGGTTCCATGGTTCACATTGCCATAACTAACAAAAAAACACCGTCCGCGCGCTCCTGCCGTGCCCGTCGATGCCGTTGTCGTCGCCGTCTTCTCAGTGGTCGCCGTTGTCGTCGTCGTCGCTGACGAGGTCGACGTAGTCCGGCGGCGTCTAGAGGTGGGACGGCGGTGCGTTGTACACGGGGGTGGGCTGGAAGGCCGGAGGTGCCTGCACCACCTCCTCCCGTGGCGACGCCTCCCGCTCCGGTGACAGCGGCGGTGTGGGGCACTAGTTCATGCCCCCCACGGCGTCGGCCATCCCCGGAGCCGTGCACGACCAGCTCCACTGCTGGCCCACCAGGCCCGGGTGGAACGCGGCCAACGACTCCTCCTCCATCACGTCCTCCGCCTTCACTATCTCCATCTCGGGAATGGCGATGTCGCCGGCCGTAGAGAGGGCCATCATCTCCTCATGGCCCTCTCATTGGCGCTCATCGTGCGTGTTCATGGAGTCCTCCGTGACACGTTGCATGAGTCGGGCCTCCTCCCCCGCTGTCATGCGAGGTGGTGGTGGTGGAGACGGACATGGTGAAGGCGACGGCGTGGGCGTGAGGCCGCGCACCCGTGTACGCCCGCGCACCTGTGAAGCACGCGCTGCGTGCTCTCGACGTGGCCGTCGCAGCCCCGACGAGGTGCCGGCGAAAAAAGACGCGTGTCGCACGTCGTGCTCGTCCTGGAGCCACGTGTCCCAGAGCACGGAGTCGGGGGCGTACCCGGAGTCGTAGTACAGGTTGTCCGGCAGGAGGCGGTGGCGACGCTCAATCTCCTCGCGGTGCGCACGACCGCTCATCAGGACCGGCGGGATCGGGACCCGGTCGGCGGAGAGGTGCCAGTTATTGGGGAGGTGCACGTCGCTCCATGGGAGCGACGTCCTCGTCTCCCAATAACACCGACATACATCCGCGCGTTGCCGGTCGCGCTCGCCGCCGGCCGTAGGGCCGATGGTGAAAGTGGCAGGTGCGGGGGCCCGACGCCGTGGTGATGCGGGCTCCTCCTTCATGGAGCCGCGGCGGCGGCCCGAGGACGAGCTAGCCTCGCGGTCGTGCTTCCCCTTGCGACTGTGGTTCCATAAGCCCATGGCTGCGAGGCGGGCAGCCGGCGAGATCGAGGACGGGGAGAGGCTAGGGTTTGGGGCGTGTCTGGTTTCGAGGAGGCAGGAAGGGCTGGACTGGGGAGTGTGGACGACGACCGGTCCACGACTTCCCCATTTAAGAAGGACGGCTACCGTTCGCCTGGACGGATGACAGGTCAGGCCTACCACCCGTGTGCATTAATGTCGGGCGGTGGGAGGTAGGTGGCCGCCTGCCACACGGCCCCGACGTGGACAAGCGAGGCATCCGTCTGCCGTCCGCCGCGAGCCAAACCGCGCACATGTTTGCGCTCGAAATGAATCGACCCGGACACAAAACGGACCAGATGGGTCCAGACCGTCGCGCACTAGGCCGTTTGGTTTATCCATTTTACCCCAAATGAACGGGACCGGACGGGATGGAGTCGCGCGCTGGAGTTAGCCTAACCCCACCCCTTCACATGCACGATGCATGTCGTTGATTACCATCTCTACCTAGAGAACCAGACTAGTCGTGTGACTCCCTCCAACTATTCATTTCATGTGTATCGCTGCTCCCACCAAAAATCCATATATGCATCTGAGCTCATCTGCACTCGCACTGACGAAAAAATCAAAACAAATACTAGAAAATTTTAAAAAATAAATATGCGGTAGACAATTTGATGCGCGAGGTCCGATCCAATTTTCAAATCATTTAGATATCTAAGGAGCTCTCAGCAAAAAAACAAATTGGGGGTCTATAAAAACGTTTACTGTTCATGTACTGTGTTGGCCTGATTTGTCCTTTTTGCCGAGAGATGCTCATCAGATGTACAAATGACTTGAAATTTGGAGCGGGCCTCACGCATCAAATTTTCTACGGCACGATTTTTTTTTGCAATTTTTGAATTTGTTTTAAAAATTTTATATTTTTTCTCTATCCAGGTGGGTTTGAGTCTGGGCACCGAAACACCCTACTATACTCCCACAAACTTTACAGCAACAAAAGTTTGACACGTAGAAGGAACATTTCAAATGATGACGGGTAGCCAGCCCCCCCCCCCCCCCCCCCCCCAAACACACACACACAACATGTCATCGTCACAAATTACTACTCCATCCCAACAGTGATCTAAACGCTTTTATATTTTTTTATAAAAAGAGGGAGTGTGTTATAATTACCTTCCTATATGTTTTGTCAGTCGTTGCTTGTTATTACTACTTTTCTGTGGTGCATTTGGATAACGGATAAAATGTAATGGCATGTACAACAGTGACATATAGATAAAGATGCTTCATGACAAAAAGTAGATTGAGCCATCTACATTGATTTTTCTCTCCCCGATGCAATCTACCACTAATGAGTCTCATCAAAAAAGTAAAAAATAAACACTCCCAATACACATGCATCTCTACTCTTCACTTCAAATTTTTCAGTTTTATGCACTGAACCACACTTTTTCTTCCCAAACATCCGCCTCCTGCAGAGGATCTCTACTCTATTCAAACCTATTTTTTCTGACATCCGATTCTACGTGGCATCACCCTGGAGTTATGCATTGGCCATGCCCTAAAGGAGCTCCTCAAGGGATAAGAAGATGACATGTAAAGCTAATTTGTTTGGGAATCTGCATCAGCAAAGTACGCCTGCTGCTATGCCATTATCAAAGGCGGCTAAATTTGGTGCATTTCCTTGTCAACTGGTCGACCTGGATGACTGGGTAAGTTTTTTGTCTTCTTCATCCGATGAACACAAGAGTCCCACTGATTACGGCAGACAAGAAAAACATCAACGTGGCTTTTGCTATATATTTCCTCCGTCCGGAAATACTTGTCATCAAAATGGATGAAAATATATGTATCTACAACTAAAATACATCTAGATAGATCCATTTCAATGACAAGTATTTTCGGACGAAGGGAGTATACTACTAGTGCTCGTACTACGCTATAATTAAACCACAATCCAAGGTTTCAAAAAAAAAACACCATCCAAGTGCTTAGATTTCCCGGGCAGCGAGGCAAAATTATCAGACAACAGCGCGGACAAGTATGATGCATCTTTGTAATTTTGTATCCAGGGATGAATGACAGCTTCGAAAACAACTCCCACTTTGGCATGCAGGAGGATACGTAAAGCAACCAAGAGGAGGAGGATTCAGATTCCAGGTCTCCTTCATGACTGCAAGGAGTGTACATCACTGTGTATGAGGCAAAGGTGCCTTGCCCTCTCCTTGTCAAGATGCAGGCTTGATTGTATTCGCTTCATAAACCCTAACTAAGGACCCACCTCACACTTTGTCAACTGGTCACAACACCAGGCTACGATATTATCATCACTAATACAGTATTACCCTTTGATCCAACTATAGACATAAAAATCTTGCTTCACTCCTTTCTCTCTCTCTCTCTCTCTCTCTCTCTCTCTCTCTCTCTCTCTCTCTCTCTCTCTCTCTCTCTCTTAAAAAAAGAGACCACCTTTCTTGTACTGACTCATCACTCATACATCTATCCACATCTGAGCCGGTACAAAGGCTCCATCCATGTCCAGAGCAATGTGCTTCTAGAAGCATTTCGACATCTTAGCTGCCAAAGCATCCATCCTGAACGGTATAGAAGCAGAAAAGAGCCCACCACCCAGCACGAATCAATCAAAATGTCCACCAAAAAGAGAGAAAGAAAGTGCAGAAACCGGAGCGGAGGGCACCCCTCCACTTTCTTTTTCCACATAAAAATCCAAGAGAAAGCTACGAGGTGGCAAGTAAAGCAACCACAAAAAGTAGATGACCCATGAGTTGTAAAGCAGGAAAACACTGGTAAATCTAGGTCGCAATCAACTGGCATGCATGTGTGCCACCACCAGCGCATGAACATGTCGAGTAGGACGTACTATTTTATCTTGCCTTCTAGAAACGTTTCAACGGCTCAGTGTACAGACAACAACAAAAGCTCCCATGGAAAAAGGTACTACTCAAGCCCAAGGAAGGAGTGGTATGAGAATGCAAGGGAGGAGTATACGAATTTTATCTAGGGAATCCACATTCTCTTGCTCAATTGATTATTGCTACAATTAACATATGCAAAGAAGTTAGCAGCCTGCATAGCATATCCAAGAATAATGTGAATTCGGCAAAAAAAAATCCAAATAAATGTATAACTATTTAACTATAGCTACATGAACACGACTGCTACAACGACAGAGATGGAGACGCCAACTTTTGCCTGCAGCGTCTCAGATTATAAAATCGCCCATCTTGGACAGCACCCGTCCTGTCCAGGCCTGGCCTGGCCACCACAAACGAATGGAGCAAACGGCCCGTGGCAAAAATCCAAAGGAAAATACTGCTTCAGCCGTGGAATCAATCTTGCATGCAGAACAGTCCAACAGTACGCGAACGCAACGCCGTGTGTTGCCCGGCAAGCTTCGCCAGCGCCAAAACCCCGGCGCTTAATCTGAAGCGGTGGGTCTTCATGTCTGCTGTATGCCGGAGAGCTCCGAACGTGTGGATGCGTGATTCATGGCGACGGTCGATGAGACCCCCTTTCTTTCTCAAGCTTTTCCTTTCCTTTGATCGTTCTTATGCTTCTGGTCGCTCGCTGTAGAACTGAGCTCCATGCGTCCGCTTCCTTCTTGGAAAAGTACCTGAGCTTCGGATGATTCGCTTCTAGAAGCATGTCGACAGGCAGCGGATCGAAGTAGAATATGCCCAACTGCTAGACTGTATGGAACAGATCACCGCGCGAATCTAATCGACTAAGCAAACTTGGAATGACGTGTTCGTAATAACTATTCAATCACTGCCCTTTCAATATTTCAAGAAAGTGAATAGTACAAATCCGGGGGCGCCAAAGTCGTCGCCTGACTTGCATTATCATGGTACACGCCAAGGCAAACATCACAGGAGGATATGGTAGAGTAATCACACTTGGCCTGGCATCATTTTTCTACTATCTCCGGATGCCAACAGATACATAATCCAAAAACAATGGACTGGCGCCAATGGTGCCAGGGAAAGTCCGCGGCAGTTTTGTACTACTACCATTCGGCGCCACGAGGCAAGGCACGCACGATTTCGATTATTAATCCTCTGAGAGAATTCTTGGGTTTGAAATGTCCTGGTATTTCTTGCAAAAAAATATGTTCTGGTAGCTAGTAATCTGTTCGTGCTCAGCACATCTCCTCCGCGAAAACGATGGGATTAATTAGAGACGGATGGTTATTACGTCGTACCATGTGCTGCGTCCATATGGACCTTGTGGGCGGCGCCGGCGACGTGCGGTTTCGTGCCCTCCATGGGGTGCCATTGCCGTTGCAATCCCGTGCGAGACGCTGGCTCTGGTGATTGAGAAGGAGCCACGGGCGTCGCTTGTGGGCGAGCCAAGTTTGCTCGCCGCCGTCAGCTCACATGTTTGTTTGACTTGTACGGGAGGAGCATCAATATCAAGGTAGTATCATCTCCGCGCAGGAGACTAGTAGTATCAATCTCACACCGTTCTCTGTGTGAATTAATGTGAGCGATGGAAAGGAGGCGAAGCGAATCAATGCTCGTGACTTTGGTGAACGAGGTGTGTGAAGTGTGTGCCAAAGATCCCGGCAGATTGTATGGTGTCCCGGCCTCCGGCTCGGGCGTCGGGACGCGGCGCGGCGCAGGTCATGCTCCGGAGTACGGGAGGCGAATATGATGGAGGTCAGGGCGGATGTCATGGCCGGTGGACGAGGTGGTATATGCACCACCGATTTTCCCGCGCCCAGGGGGACACGCGGTCCGTGCTTGCCAAGGGCATCGTCCTTTGTTGTAAACCTGGACAAGGGCCGGGCCGGGTTTTGGGCCGGGCTTGTAAAAGCCCGACCTTCATTTCTCAAGCCCGAACCCAGCCCGAAGCCCGAAATACTCCCTGATTTCAAGCCCGAGTCCAGCCTGAAATCAAGCCCGAAGCCCGAAAGCCCGGCTCAAACGCTGTTTTTTAGTACGTGTACGTGCAAGCCCGGCCCGAAAAATAGAAAAAGAGAAGCCCAAGCCCGGCCCTAACTACCTTTTGGGTTGCAAAACAAAGCCCGAGCCCGGTCCGGCCCGGCTCGGGTTTTTCGGGCCGGGTCATCGGGTCGGGCTGCCCATGCCCGGGTTTAGTTTGTTGCACGCCGCTTCAATTTGTGTCACGTCACTCACGTGATAGCTCATTTTATCGGATGTCCCCAAAGGGACCGTGATAGCTCATTTTGGAAGATCAACGACGATCCCTGGGAGGTTCCATTAAGGGCTCCTTTGATTCAAAGAAATTCTATAGGGTTTTTGGAAATTGAAATCCTTAGAACTTTTATCTATGTTGGTCTTTAGATTCATAAGATTGGACCACATGAGAAATTTTCCTACAGAAACTTTTGTAATATATTTCATAGGAAATCTAACATCCGCTCGAACTTTTTTTCACAATTCTTTGTTTTTTTCGTGGCATCAAACACTCCTTGCTAATCTTATAGGATGCAAGTGGGCAAAGCACTTAATCCTATACTTCTCCTATTTATGTGATTTCATAATCCTAGAATCAAAGAGGGCCTAAACATAACGACCTGGCACTGGAAAAATCGTCCAACGGGGAGAAACAAAACCAAGAACAAATTACTAGGAGGAGATCCGCTTGAATTTGTGTCACGTGATAGCTCATTTTGGAAGATTAACGTCGACGCATAGGATTGCACTCAAAGAGTGACTTTGGGTTGTTCAAGTCTTCAGCCTTCTGCATTCATCAATGAAGCATCATGAGCATAACTCGATGCCGCCTCTAAGCTTCTCTATGGGCGGAGCAACTTTTTAAACTCAGAAGCTTGTAGAACCAGTAACCAAAAAGTCATCGATGCAGACCAGAAGACGGATCCAAACCGTGACCTGTGAAGCACTACCCCAAAGAGGGGGATATCAAAAAGGGCTCGTAGAAACTCCAAACTCCACGTAAGTCGGTTGAGTCCAGACGGATTTACTGGAAACCTAAACCGGTCGAATTCTAGAAGACCGATCGGAAGCACAAAACCACATGCCCATCATCGATGATAAGCACATCAACAAAAGGGAATATGCCCAAGAACAGGGACGGATCCAGGCCAGCAGACCGCTCTAGGCCACCTTCGTATACAATATACAAAGGATTTGGGCCTCATGCCCTGGCCTGGTCCGTGGGGAACTAGGTCCTAGATCTGCCATTGCATGCGGAGATATTATTTGGGAAAGCGCCCCCACCATGCCATCCCAAACAAACACGATGAGTGTGTGAAGTCTACTTGAGAGACATTTCCTACGTTGTTGTAGGCCAAGTTCGGATCTGAGATCGAACTCTGATGGAATAGCCCGACCAAGCCACCATAGAAACTCACCGCACTATATTCGTCTGGCTGCCGCCGACTTCACCGACGTGGTCACCAAGCACCACCTGACGAAGATCTCCACTTGAAACTTTCTCTTCTTCTCTGACCACGGCAACCCTCCAAGACTTATCAGCAAGCCACCCTTGAATCGGGCCTCCCCCCGACATCCGACGAGAAGCGGAGGCGGCTAGGTTCTCGCGATCGCCTTTGCCCTCTTTTCATAGTTGTGCTTGACATTCCATTAAACCGACTAGACACGAGTAAAGATTGTACAACAGGGAGAAACAAAGCCATGGATGATTTACTAGGAGGATCCACGGTGAGCAGCGCACACTGTGTGTTCTTCAAGTTACACTTGACTACATTAGGGCATCTCCAATGGCAACCCGCAAAAAACCTCTTGCATCCTTCTGCGGACAGGAGGGACCAGTCCGCGGACACGGATGCGGGAGGCAGCCATCCAACGCTAACTGGATACATTTTCACAACAACTCAAACCAACAGGACGAAATTCATGCACACAGGTGCGGATTTCATGCAAACATGATGGATTTCATATAAAAATGCCGATTTTTCATATAAACATGGCATATTTCGATACATTTACATCAACGGTGCTAGTCTGACTATGAAGGTATAGTTAATACCTAATCTGAATCACTGCTCGCGGATCCCTTTGTCTTTCTCACCGATAGCCCGATCACCAGATAGGTGGGAGCCTGGAGGTATATGCTTCAGCGCAAAGGAAGACTCGCTTCCCCACCACTCATCGGAGTGGAAACCTTGGCTGATGCTTCAGCGAGAGGGGAAGGCGGCGTGTACGCTTCCATGAAGCCCATGTGGGATCGGCGGAGGTCCTCGAAAGAGAAGAACCGGGCAAGACACTGGTTGTGTACACTGGTGTTGCCTAGGCGGTAGACTTTATGGGACCCAAGCGGCGGCGGACTCCCGTGTCCTACTTCTCCTCGATGATGGCGGCGGACGCGGAGGCGACGGCCACCGACTAGTCACTTTCCGCACACCAGGCTTCTGCATCTGCCTTCATGGCGCAGTCGCACGCACGAGAGGCATAGTCGCATGCATGAGGGGCGCGACCGCAGACACAGGGATCGCAACCATCGACGGCAGCGTTGACGCTCGTGCGTCGTGCTGGCATGGAGCAACTGGCCACTCCTCATCGTGTGGCCCTGGAGTGGCGAGTTGTTGAACCACGTGGCGGCTTGGGGGTGGCAACTTGCTCCTTCGGGTGAGGCGCGGAGGTTGAGCATCGAGCTGTCTCGCTCGTATCCAGTGGGCTCGGCGGGACATCCTGTCGGCTTATATGCTGGAAAACTTCTCTTAGGAAGCCATCGAAAGAGTGATGGAGGAGGAGATTGGGGGAGCAGCGGAAGGGTGTGGTTTTTGCCCAGCGTCTGCCCTTGTTTAAATAGAGGGCGAACGGTAGGTGCTCGACCGGCGCGTTTAATGTTGGCCTGCTCATGAACGGTCATGTGGTCGGAGTAGATTTCCCAGCTTCTCCGTGGGGTTAATGAGGGCGTATGAATGCAACGAGGAGGCGTGTTCAGCAGGGCGTGCAACGGGTTGCACCCTCGCCGACACGCCGCTTCAATGGTGGAGGCAGTGAGAGATCATGTTCGCATTAAGCCGTCTTCTATGCAGATCGGCACACTCTACAGTGGCATGGCAGCTGGCGCCGGGTGGAAGCGCGCGTGGGAGTTTTTTTTTGTTGGCCAGGGCAGTCAGAAGCGGGCTTGGAAGCGGTTCAGACTCCCACAAACCCCCCCCCCCCCACTTTTGTCTCTAGTTTACGGGAGAAATCTCGTTCGATCCGCCCCGCGGACTGATACAGGTCGACGTTGGATGGCCTCCACGGTCGGGCAGTCCCCGGACGGTTGCGGGAGGTTTAGAGCAACTGCAATGCGGCGACTCATTTCGTCCGCCGTCGTCCGTTTGGGTCGGCGCAAACAAGTGATGGCCCAACATGGCGACCCATTACCAAAAGGCGTCCGTGCGGACCCATTTCCGGCCTAAATTTGGGCCTGAAATGCGTAGGCGCCAATGTGAAGCGGACACCCCACGCGTCCTCTCGGTGTATGTCATGGCCCCACATGTCGCTGGGCCAACCACCGCCTGCGGTTATAGTAAATGCACCCACCTATTTCGGGCCCGCCTGGCAGTGGGTGGAAGGGTCGCGTGCCCATCCTTTTTAATGCAGGATTGTGGCAGGGCCGGCCTCATCCACTTCCACCGCCCATCCCCATCTGGCAACGCCTGCTCCCTCGTCGGTGACCAGGAACCCTAGCTAGCCAGCTGCAAGCCAACCATGGGGATCTTTAGCGGGAAGGGGAAGGGCAAGTGCAGTGCCGACGCCAGCTCTTCCCGCGTGCCTCATACACCATCGCCGCCAGCTGGACGTGGCTCGCCCCGCGGGAGCGGGAACGGCTGCACATACCAGTCCACCAAGCATGGTGGCATTGGCAGTACCGCCACCTTCTGCAATACCCAGATGTTAGCTTACCGCACGACTGGCATCTGGACCCGCAGATGATCCCCATTTCGGCGGTGCCGCGCTCGGCCAGGGCGCACGCCGAAGAGGTTCGCTGGCGGCGCGAGCTCCTCACGCCGGACTAGCGCATGATGCGTGCCTACGCGCCAGACTCCCCAGCTAGGAGCGCTGGTTTGTGCTAGAGCACGAGGAGGAGCATCGCCTCGGCGTCAACGTCGACCACGCCATGCCCCCGCCGCCACCACATGCCCTGCCGGAGGAGGAGGAAGCGGAGGCGACCTACTAGGCCGCGCTGGAGGCCACCATGCAGCGGGCCCTGGAAGAGAGCCAACGCGAGGAGGATGCACGCTGGGTCAGCATGGAGGAGGCCCACGCCTTGTCAACGGCCGGCGAGTGCGTCGTGCCCCCTCCGCCGCCACCATCGGCGTTCCTCCCCGAGTCGAAGCCAATAGAGCACCTGCCGAAGGTCTACCAGTGGACCGGCGTGCTCCGCGAGTGGGTCAGCGCGCCTCCCATCTGGCTCGACGCGGCGCCGGAGCAGGAAGCCGCCTACCTCCAACAATGAAGGACGCGCGCGCTGGCGGACGAACGCGCCGACGGCGAGCGGCAGGCGCCGCCTGGCATTGGAGGCGGGGGAGGAGCCCCTGGAGAGGGAGGAGGAGCACGCCCGTGCAGCTGCAGTGCAACCGCCACCACCAGGACAACCAGTGCTGGCGGGACTGACGGCAGGGGAGGAAGCGCGTGCTACGTGGGAGACCGCCTTCCCCTAGGCTGGGCCGGCTTTCATCGACCTCACCGGCCCCGGGAAGGAGGAAGACGACGTCGCCTAGGGCAGCATGCTAATGGCACAAACTTTTTTAGTTCTATTAATGTTTAAGTGGACTTTGGTCGGCACGATGACCGGTCATTTATGTTTAATTGTGCATATTTTTCGCCTGCGTGTGTACATTTTTTTTGTATGGCCGGTCGCAGATTCGGATCTGTCAATCTTGGGTGCACCTGCCGATTCAAATGAAAAGGCGGGCACAAACGTTCGTCTGGCCGACCCAGACCAACAAAGCGCGTGTTCGTTCGGTCGGCGCATTGGAGTTGCTGTTTCGGTGGGGCGCATTGGAGTTGCTCTTGCAGGGTCGACTTGGAGATGCCCTTATGAAATGATCTCAAGCAAGGCATGACGCTGAAGAATCCGCACAAAGCCCTTCATTTCGCCTAATCTTGTGTTTGTCAAAGCCCATTTCAACTGCGCACATTTGGTTGTTACTCTCATGAGGAGATGTACTAGCATCCATAGAGTGTTCGCCTGTTTTTACATGTTGGGGACGTAGTATTTTTGACTGAAGAAGGCGGATAAATGTTGCTTGCCAAGAACAATCAGGTAATCCAACCTCTATAGATTCGGAAAACAAGGATTACTACACCCCTGATCCATCAGTCCAACCATACGAGCAGGAATTCAGTTCTGCAACAGAGGCAGATGAACACAGCTGAGCTAACTACACTACCTCTCTTCGCCTTCGATGCCGTCGACTACTCACATCTCTGTGCCTTCCCCCTTCCGCTCATCTCTCGCACACATGACATGACTAGCAAGAAGTCTCCTTGGGCAGGAGAGCGGTCCGAGACATCACACGCGCACGGATCCAATGGAGAAGACGAAGCCGGCGAACTGCGGCGGCGGCCGCACCACGGTCCAGTTCTTGGACTTGACGTCGAACACCCACAGCGCGTGCCCCGTGCCTCCTCCCTCGGACTCGATGGCGCCGGTCACCACCACGCGCTCGCCGCCTCCGACGGCGACCGCGCGCGCCGTGCCGGCCTTGAGCCCCGGCGGGGACGGCCCGACCTCGCGCCAGCTGCGCCGCTCCCCGCGGTACTCCATCACGGCCGTGCCCTCGATGCACCACACCCGGCCGCGCACCACCACGTGCGCCGCCGACGGAGGCGCGCGCACGCGCTCCAGGCGGCGCCACTCGCGGGACGCTGGGTCGAACCACTCGGCGTCGCGTTCGAACCCGCCCTGGCGGCCTGTGCGGTACCCGCTCACGGCCAGGAACCGGTCGCCAGCGACGGTGGCCATGCCGTCGCACTCGTCGCGCTCCTCCGACATGTCCGGCAGCGGGTCCCAGGCGTCGGCGCCCGCGTCGTACGCCTCCGCCGTCTTCAGCGCGTTCTTGAGCTTGTCGTGGCCTCCCGCGACGTAGATCTTGCCGCCCGCCTCGGCGCAGGCGAAGAAGGACCGCGCCGACCGCATCGGTGCGCCGCGGCGCCACACGCCGGTGGACGCGTCGAGCACGTGCACGTCCGCCACGGGCTCGAAGGTCTTGGGGTCCCACCCGCCCAGCACGGCGAGGCGGCTCCCCACGGCCGCGCACTGCGCGAACATCGGCACGGGCGGCGCGGCGCCCTCGCGGCGCCACTCCCCGGTGGTGACGTTGTACACCGACACCCCGTACGCCTGGGCGTTCTCCGGCGCGACCCCGTCCGCGTCCGCGGCCGCCGGGTTCCCGAACTGCAGCAGGTAGACGAGATCCTCGTTGGCGCCGGCCTCGGCGCGCGCCAGCGCGAAGTCCGGCGCGGTGGCGGCGCTGTTCCAGCCGCGGCACACGCCCCGCATCGAGCGGAAGGAGGCGTGCGGGACGCGCGCCAGGCAGTCGACGGCGACGTCGTCCGGCATGCCCGGGATGAGGTCGATGTGCTCGACCTTGCACTCCTGAACACGGCTCTTCTGGTTCCTCATCTTCGTTATCTCTGGGATTGGGATTTGGGATTGGGGTTGGGAATGGAGATGGATGGCTCTCTGGCTCGGTCGATGGGTGGCATAAATAGAGCGCTGAGGGGGCACGTGGCGCGGCGTGACTGGAGCAGAGGACACATCGAAAGCTGTATTTTGAAGAGAAGAAAAATCAGTGCACTGGCGCCAGTCGAAATGCAGTTCACCGCGCACCGACGACAGCACCGACTGCGACCGATCTCTGTCGTGGCTCGTTCGCTTGTTTGATTCTCCCTACGATCGAACCTTTTGTTTTAAATACACATTTCGTTCGTAACGCAATTTTCATACAAAATTCGAAGCATCTTTATAAGTATTTCGCAAAGCAACAGCCGAGCAAAACCCTGGACCACGCGCCAGCGTCCTCCATTTTCCATCTACGCCGTTGTAGCAGATGCGAGAGGGAGTGTAGTTTTGATTTCATTTAATTTTGTGCTATTAGAGTAATTCTGGCAAGTTTCCATAAGTACCGAATTCCCATAATTACTGTCCGGTTGGCATTTGAGATTCGAAAAACAGGTCCAGCAAATTATGTGATTCATGCAAACACGCCCATTACGGGTACAAATCGGCCCACTGTTGCTCGGCGGTGCCACTCATCACCCATCTCTTCCTTTCGCCAGCATCACTCCTTCCTCATCTTCCCCGTCGCTACCACACTCACCCCACATCGGCCATGTCACAGCGGCCAAGCCTTTCGCGCGAAGTTTTTCAATGAGACAAAAGAAGACCGCGTCGAGAGAAAGTTTTAGGAGAGGATGTGAAAATGGTTTGAGTGGGTCGAGAAGGACGCGCCCCACAAGGCTGCATCAGCCATTGGGCACAACTCCCAACCACCTATTACTAGGTAATAGCACCCCAGGTACCCTAACTTGCACTCAATGTGATGATCTAGTCCCAAACTTGCAAAACTAGACCAACTCATACCCCAACTTGCAACCAATGTGATGTTTTAGTCCCAGGCCAATCACAGCTCGCCAATTGGCTGCCAAGTGGCCGGGCCGGTCAGCGCCCGTAGTTTTGCACAAACCCCCCTGCCGTTTCACTCATTCAACCCGCAGTTACCCCCACCTGAATTAAATCTGTCGAAGGAATCGAGTTCATGTCCGCTCTGCTGGTCCACTCGTTCCCCATCTGCCCCCTTGCCCCCGCGGCTCCAGCATCAGCTTATCCACGCCGACAGCAAGCTCGCCGCCGCCGTCCAGCTCATCGCCGCCGTCCAGGTCGCCTCCATGGTATCTTGGAGTGACGGATCGAGCTCGTCCTCCGACGGCTACTCTGTGACAAGTGAGGTTAGTTCTTGGCTATGTCTCTGGCAGATAGGGATTGAGCAAAAATGTATGTTCTTGAGTAGCAAAAATGTATGTTTGGTGACAAGAATATGTTGTATGTAGGCTCCTGCTCCTGCCACCATTTTCTGCTCTGAGTGGACAGGCCTTGCTCCAGATATTGCAGCTAGATGTGAACACCAGTGTGTGTGTGAGAAGTTTGTGTGCTTTGAATCAGTTGACAGTGGAAGGAGGTATCTTGCTTGTGCCCAAAAGGTAAGTAGATCTACCAAACTTGCAATGTGTCATGTAAATGTGGAGGAGTTCATTTGATCTGTATAATAGTGTGCCATGTAAATGTGGAGGAGTGCATTTTCAGTTAAGAGCATCTAGTTTGTGAACTTAAATTAATCCTTTAGTTAACAGCATCTTGTTAGTCAACTTAAGTGAATTTCAAATGAACTAACTGAACTGAACTTAACTTAACTTAATTGAAATGAAATAACAGAATTTAAATGAAATAACAGAACTTAACTGAATTAGAATGAAATAGCTGAACTTAACTGAAATTAACTGAATTCAAATGAATAACTGAATTTAACTCAATCCAAATCAAATGAACTAACTGAATTCTATCTTATTTGTTAGGAAATACCTAAATGCAAGTTTGTGGAGTGGATTGACCCTGAATGGCCAGACACTCTGAAGATGAGTTTAGCCAGGGTTTGGGCCATGTATGATGATGAGGTAAAGCTGAGGCTCAGGGGAAGTGTAGTTCTTGCTGAAGAAAATTTTAGGGTTGTGAAAGAGAAGGAGAAGATGGCAAATGATCTGAGGTTTTTTAAACTAGATTTTGCTAAGACGGTGGGTGACAAGGAGCAGGCAGTTACTGAATTGGGCAATGCAAGACTTGCTCTTTCTGACCTAAAGGAAGAGGTTCAGAAGAAGAAGATGGCTGATAAATCTACCACTAGCATTCATCAGGTTGTGAGGGCTAAGGCAGAGAAAGAGAGGGATGAGATGAAGCAACAGATGGAGAGCATGAAGGAAGAGTTGGACAAAGTGGTGTCACAGAGGGATGAGCTGAAGAAGGAGAAGAAGAAACTAGAGTACATGATTGGTGATCTATTCAGGCACAAGGAGGAGACCAAGAGCAAGATAAGGAGGATGAAGGAGATCTTAGATGAATCTGAGTAATTCATTGTTGGTGCAAGTTGTATTAGACTGAATTTGTATGAGTAACCAAGTTATGTTGTTGCAAGTTGTATTAGACTGAATTCGCTTTTAGTTAAGTGAATTTGTATGAGTGCCCCAAGTTAAGTGAATTTGCAAGTTGTATTTCATTTGCTTTTAATAAACTGAATTTGCTTTTAGTTAACTGAATTTGCTTTTAGTTAACTGAAATTGCTTTTAGTTAACTGAATTTGTGTGACTTACTGAATGACCAGTTCAGTGAAGATTCAGTTACATGCAAACTCTAGTAAAAATGTCCAGAATTGGAACTAACAGAGAATAAGTAGTATAGATTTAGTACATTGCACTAAGAGTTAACTGACTCATACATAGATAGAACACTGACTCATATATAGATAAAACTCTGACTCATACATAGATAAACCACACTCAGTCACAAACATAGATAAAACACTCACTCATACATAGATAGACTTGCATTGACATGCAGTGCATTCATACTTAGATAGAAGAGCTAGGAGCAATGGGGTGTTTAAGAGCTCATTCATCTGGGTAGAGGATCCTACTCCACCTCAGCCTAGTGCACTGAAAAGGATGGAGATTAGCCCTCCTCCTTGCCCAGTAGATGATATCATCATCAGTGGGGTTTGATCCAGGTGGGAATGCCTCCAGGAACTGTTGTACATCCTTGCGGTTGCGTGCTGCAAGGATCCTCTCTGCCAGCTGCCTTCTTTGCAACCTTCTTGCCTCTCTACACCTAGCTCCACTGGGTACCTCTTCTGCATCTACTACCTCTCCAGGATCCATTGGGTTCTCTCTTGCGGCTGGGGGGAGAAGTGAGAGATTTGGCTTTGACTGGTGTTTGTGCCATTTGGTGTGCTTTATATAGAATTAAGAGGGGTGGGTGGTAGGTAGGCAGAGGTAAATATGGTAGGTGGGCAGAGGTAGCCCATTATTGTGTGCTAATTTTAGGCACGAAAATAATAACAAGCCAATTTAGTTACTGGCTAATATTAGTTAATTGGTAAATTTAGCTAATTTGTATTCAGTAACTACGACTGAATTGGTATTCAGTAAGTTTAGCTGAATTTAGCTAATTTCTTTCAGTAAACTCATTCTAACTGAATTTGTATTTGTATCAGTTTGCTTAACTGAATTTCTTTTAGTAAACTCATTTTAACTGCATTTGTATTTGTGTTCAGTAAGCTTAACTGAATTTGTTTCAACTCATTTTAACTGAACAGCAAGATTTCTTAGCAGCATATACAACTACCAACAGCAACAACAACATAATTAGATGGCAACAGTTGCAGCATAAGTTCAACCCATATGCAGTTGCAGCATAAGTTCAACCCAAAAGTAGTTCAAACCAGCCCATTCGAAACTACAAATAACTTATGTGCTACCAATATACGAAGCACACCTAACTACTAACTGATATGCTAACTTATATGCTACTCAGCATACCTAACTACATTCTGCAGTCTTCAGTTCTTCATTTCTGGAGCTCCTTCAGACGTTGGGACCGGCGCACTTCCCCTGCAAGTGGAATCTTCGTCGGCTTCTTCCTCTTCTTGGAGGCATCCCGTGCTTGCCCGTCCACCACCTCCATCAGCACGTCCTCCAGCACCTCCTTCTTGACAAAGTCAGGCATCTCTGGCAGCAGGTCCACGTCAATGGGGCGGTGCCTGTCGCCCTCGTTGTCGGCGACGACGGGAGCCAGCATGACGACGTCGTCCGGCTCGTCGTCAGATAGCAGCACTACCTCAATCTCCTCCTCGGCAGAGTCAGAGTCGGTGTCGTCGGAGAAGGATTCATCGTCGGAGGAGGGTTGGACGTCCGAGTAGGTGGTGTTCACCGGCGCGGGGAGGGCGAGGACGACGTCGTCGAGGCGCTGCATCCTGGAGGCAACGCGGAACGAATCCGGGTGCGGCGACGGTGTGGTGGCGGAGCGGTACATCCACCACCGCGCGCGCTGCCTCGGATCGTCCGACCGCGTCTCCGCC
The DNA here is from genome assembly GCF_018294505.1 of Triticum aestivum. Lineage (NCBI taxonomy): Eukaryota > Viridiplantae > Streptophyta > Magnoliopsida > Poales > Poaceae > Triticum > Triticum aestivum. The sequence continues at coordinate 91,383,506 of NC_057804.1, forward strand.
ATTGCGAAGCGCAAGACCAGGACCGGAGCTACGCCAGGTGCGGGCATGGCGCGACGCTTCTCGTCGTCAGTCATGACCTTTACCAGGCCTAGCGCGTGGTGGAGGAGCATCTGGCCGGAGGGGAACCAGCGAGCTATCTCCTTCAGGTCCGCGCGGAGCGCATCGTCGTCGCCGGCCAGATCCTCGATGACCCTCTGCCATGCGGGGGTCTTGTCCATGGCGCCGGCGGCGGCGTGGAGCTCGGCGACGAGGGTTTTCTTGGTGGAGCGGGGGGTGGCGGGGGCACCGAGGAGCGGGGGGTGGCGGGGGCACCGAGGAGCGAGCTGCGACGTGGGTGGACTGGGAGCTAGGTGGAGTGGCGTGGAGTTGAGCTAGTGGAGTTGAGTTGGTTGGCTTTAAAGCACTAGGAAACCGAATCGGCGGAGCGAACGAACTAGTGGAACGGTGGGTCTGCTTAACTACAGTGCGTGCTACCATCTGAACAAATCACTACTACTATCACACTGGCAATGCAGTTAGGTTTGCTATTCACAGGTCCTGGGTTCGATACCCAGGACAAACATTTTTTTTATAAACAACAGCACTATTGACTACAGTACTCACTTAACAGCAGCAAAATTCACTTCAGTTAACACCACAGAATTCAGTTAAATTCAGTATATTGGTTTTTTCTCCAGTCAATAGCAGCAAAATTCACTTCAGTTAACACCACAGAATTCAGTTAAATTCAGTGAACAGCAAAATTCAGACATGTGGCAACATTCAGTGAATTCAGACATGTGCAACATTCAGTTAACTCCTAATTATAATATTTAATTACAAAAAGGGCACTGTATGCCATGGTTTGCCATCCAGAAATTAGGCAATATATGCCACAATTTGCCTTCAAAAAAGAGGGAATGTATGCCACAGTTTGACATAACAAAATAAGGCCAGTTTATGAGTTACATAAGTATAGGCCTTGTCAAAAAATGGTGGTTGACAACTGCCACTAGATCAGGCAGCAGGAAAATCATCAGGAGGAGCATTTAGGTCAGGAATATGACTGGCAATGTCATCTCCAAACATTATCCACCATGCCCTCTCACCTGCTTGGCCTCCTCTCCCTCTGCCAGCACCTGGAATTGCTCCTCTCCCTCTGCCAGCACCTGGATTAGTTCCTCTCCCTCTCCCAGCACCTGCATTTGCTCCTCTCCCTCTGCCAGCACCTGGATTAGCTCCTCTCCCTCTCCCAGCACCTGCATTTGCTCCTCTCCCTCTGCTAGCACCTGGATTTGCTCCTCTCCCTCTCCCAACACCCGCACTTGCTCCCTCTCTTGACCCTGCATCTGCACTAGCACCTCTTCCTGGAGCTGAGACTGCACTTGCTCCCCTTCCTCTTCTTGCATTTGGATGTACCTCTTCTCTGCCTCTCCTTTTCTTTCCTCTTGCAATGTCAGCTTCAGTTCTTGCCCTTGTCTGCCTAGCAACATTCATTTCTGTAGTCACCCTGGGTTGTGGTATTTCAGCCCCAGCAGCAGCAACAAATGAAGAGAGCTCAGGCAATGGGCCATGGACCCTTTGAGGAGGTCTTCTTACTCTTTCCCTGCTGGCCATGTTGAAAACCATGCTAGTTGGTGACTCAGTAGGATCCAGCCTAGGATCTGGCCTGTTTGGAAAGATGTTCTGCAAAGAAAAATGTTCAGATAAGCTCATTTTAGAGAGTTCATGCATTACAGCCAACTGTGCAAAATGAGATGCAGCAGAAGCATACCTGAAGAAATGATGGATCATCATAGTTATCATCAACAAGCTCTACTCCTTCTGCAACTAGTGCTTCCTGCCACCTGTAGTGCCCTTTCCTGTTGTGGTCAGCTCTGCCACAAATTGAGCAGTGCATTGTCACACCTTTTTTGTTCAAATATCTAACACCATTCCTGCTTCTCTTCTCTTCTGGTGTTTTCTTCCTGTTTTTCTTTGGCCTTCCCAACTGTTTAGTGAAAACTGGTGGATATACCTTGTCTCCATTCTGTTTCTCCCAATGCTTTGGATCTCTAAGTGGAACCAAAGTGTATCCATATGCTTTAAGATAATTCTCCACACTATAGCATTCATGAACCATTGTCACTGGGTCAATTCTCTCCTCCCTGCAACATGCTATACTATGGCCACATGGTACTCCAGAGAGCTGCCATCTCCTGCAGTCACAAGTGTGCAAGCACAAGTCAACTGTATAGCTAGAGTTACCAGACTGAACTCTGAACAATTGTTGGCCAGCTTCAGAGACATGGCAATTAGCAGCAAACTCAGTGTTCTTGTCTAGTTTCTTCATGATCTTTGGGCATATTCTCTGCCCTGCCCACTTCTCTATGGCCTCCCTCTGTTTACTCACTAGCCTTTGCATTATCTTGTAAAAAATGTATTCCAGCATGGAGAGTACTGGCATCTCTCTGCCCTCCAGAATATAGCTGTTAAATACTTCAGAGTTATTGTTCAGCAGAATATCACACTTGGGAAAAACACTAAAAAATGATTTACACCATGTCTTTGGATCTAGTCTCTCAGTCCAATGGAAGGCAGCTGCACTGTGGGAATCCATTTTCTCACAGTTTTGGCTCCACTTAACCCTGTTTGGTGCTCTTGCAATGGCCCACAGATCTTGCTTCAGTTGCTCTCCTTTGTGCTTCTCATTGAAATTCTGATAAATATGCCTAACACAAAACCTATGCTCAGCATCTGGCCAGATTTTTTGCACAGCATTGATCAAACCTTTCTGCTTGTCACTCATAATAGTGAAAGGAGCAGTATTTGTGATGTTAAGGTCATCTCTCAATGTAGTGAGAAACCACTCCCAAGAACTGGTGCACTCTACTTCTACCCAACCCATTGCAATGGGGAAAATGCAGTCATTTGGATCAATACCCACTGCACTAAGCAACACTCCTTTAAACCTATTTTTCATGTGACAACCATCAATGAAAATAATAGGCCTGCATCCCTTGAGCCAACCCCTTTTGCATGCATCATAAGACCAATATAGAGTTTTCAGACATTTCCTGCCCTGTGGGAAATCTATGTCTCTAACAACCTCAGTTGACAGAAGAAATGTAGACCCAGGGTTGGTATTCCTCAATTCATGACCATAGTCCCTAAGCCTACTGAACTGCTCTTCTTCATCACCATGGATCTCCTTAAGTGCTGCAGTTCTTGCCCTAGCTAGCTTCCATCTGTTAGGGGTGACATGAAATTCATTGGTGATCTTTCTTGAAAATGTACCTAGTGACATCTTCTGGTCATCTCTGAACTCATTTATGAAATACTTGCACAGGAATTTTGCTGTCAGTGACCTTATCTTCCATTTCTTCTGACATATATGTTCTCCATAGTAAGTCTTGATGACAAACCCCCCTGTCCTGTTGTCATTGCCAGCATACAGATACCATGGGCAACCATCTTCACAAACTGCTTCAAGTCTCCTCTTGTCATTCTTTAACTTCTTGATCTGCACTCTGTTTCTAACTGAATATGCAGTCAGTGCATGTCTTAACTCAACCACATCAGCAAATACCATCCCTACTTTAAACACAGGGCAAATCATGTCCACCTTTGCATTGAAAGCTTTAAACTTGTACCTAAGTTCATCTGCTTCTTCAGTTGATAGGTTGAGATCTTCATCCTCAAGGAAATATTCAGGCTCCACATCATCCTCATCCTGATCTGCTTCTTCATCAACATCAAAGTCAATGTTGTCATCATACAGATCATCATCACCATCATCTATGTCATAGTCACTGTCACTGAAATCAGAATCTGATACAACTACATCTTCAATAACTGTTTCTCCATCTTCAGTTAGCATGTTCTGCTCAGCATCCTCCGTAAGCAAACTCTGTGGGTCTGTTCCAATTGGTGCAATATCTAACAAGGGATCTTCAGTTAGCATGTTCTGCTCAGCACCCTCAATAAGCAAATTCTCTGGGTCTGTTCCATTTGCTGCAATCTCTGACAAAGGATCTTCTACAAAGACTGAAACTAGGCTATGGGAAGGGGATGCACTTGCTGCTTCAAAACTTGTGCACACCAAGTTAGACCTAAAGTTGCTGATGAAATCTGTATGGTCAACCTGCACTACAAGCACCTTATGCTCAGCACTGGCTCTGATCATATGCTGCACATCCTCATCACTGCTAATTCTGATCAACCCATCTGAGATTGGTTTATTTGGTTTGCTGAAGTAGATGATGTGCTCACTCACAGGATATCCCAACCAAGCCAAGTGTTGTTCAAGGAATGCATAACATAAAGTGCCAGAGTCAACAAAGTCTAACACCTCAACAGAAGGGCTCCAGTACTCCAGGTTTGTGATTAGGCCACAGAAAATTCCACCATGCTCAAGTTCCAGTGTAAAAAATGGACTGTCCACCATTTCTCCATTTGCTGCATCACACACTGTTTTCAATACAAAGATGCATCAGTTCATAAACAAATAGCCAGTTAACTGAATATTCAGTTAACTGAATAAATTAGTCAATTGCATAACATACTTGAACAACAGTAAAACATTAACTGAACCATGATCAAGTTCCAGTGTAAAGGATTCAGTTAACTACAGTTGTTGACAAAATTCTGATAACTACAGTAACTGAAAATATTCAGTTAACTACAGTAACTGAACCTGTTCACTGAACTGCCGATAACTGAACATATTCAGTGAACTAAATATAAACTAACCATAAATGAAATACACCATTAGCACAACATTAACACAAACCATTCAATTTGTCTGATACTTAGCTGCACATACCATTAGCATTACCAAAACTATACTAAATGGTGTAACAGCAAAAACGACTTAAATTTCACCATACGAGCAGAATACAGGCTACAACAGCAAGATAAGGCATTAACATCTAATTTGTCCGCCATAAACCCTAGCTATCGTGTCGAACCCAAACCTAAATTCATCGGCTGAAACCCTAGCTTCACTTCGCAATACATGACCCTACTCAAACCCAAACCTAAATTCATCGGCTGAAACCCTGGCTTCACTTCGCAATACATGACCCTACTCAAATTACACCACTAGACGACCCCGATTCGAGCACAAATGTACGAGATTCGAGCTGCAAACGGCGGGGCGACGAGCTCAGAGCTCAGAGGAGTAAAGCAGAGGAGAGGAGAGGGAGGAAAAGAAAACAGAGAGACGGGGCGTCGAGCTCACAGTAATCAGGAGGGAATGCTCCGAACGGCCGGACGAGATGAGCAGATGCCGGTGCCTCCACGCCGCCGTTCGCCGGCGGCGACGACGCCTGGGACGCTGACATCACCATCGCCCCGCCAGCCCGTGAGCTCTGTCGCCCCGACAGCGACCAAGTGAACCCTCTCGAACGGACGTCAACTGGAATCCGACAGATTTAATTCAGGTGGGGGTAACTGCGGGTTGAATGAGTGAAACGGCAGGGGGGTTTGTGCAAAACTACAGGCGCTGACCGGCCCGGCCACTTGGCAGCCAATTGGTGAGCTGTGATTGGCCTGGGACTAAAACATCACATTGGTTGCAAGTTGGGGTATGAGTTGGTCTAGTTTTGCAAGTTTGGGACTAGATCATCACATTGGGTGCAAGTTAGGGTATCTGGGGTGCTATTACCTCCTACCTTTTATGCATGATGACAAATCACCTTTGCAGAGAGGGACGTTGCGCTCATGGCGGGCTACGTTGTGGCCCATGTGGCTTAGGATGCCACGTGTTCGTAAACCACTGGAGTGGAAGAAGCCGAAGTATGCTTTATTTGAAAGTTCATTTCCAAACGAAGGAATAGGTCGTTAATAAGTTGGTAGTAGTCTCGTTGTTGAAATCATACTAGGAATCTCTATTCAGATCCTTGTCAAAATAAAGTTCAAAGTTTTTCAATTGTTATTTGGTGAGATGGAGAAGACATAGTTCTTGGTAGCGAATGACAAACGAGTCCCACATGGAGATTTATTTTGTATGCTCGGTTTATGGCAGCTATGTGTTTGCGCACAGGCTCGCCAGCGACCAAAACATTATTCTCTGTGTTCCATATGCACTATGACGACTCTGCTAGAATTGTTCTTAGCGACTATTCATGATATCTTAATTGATTAAAATATCTATTCGCATCTCCTCCAACCCCCACTCATTTTTACCCAACAATTATCCTTATCTTCCCCTTCGCCGGCACACTCACCCACATCGGCCATGTCGCGATGGCCGAGCCATTCGCGCGAAGCTTTTCTCGGTGAGACTAAAGAAGACCATGCTGAGAGAAAGTTTCGGGAGAGGGTGTGGAAATGGTTTGAGTGGGTTGAGAATGACGTGCCCCACAAGGCTGGATCAGTCGTTGGGCTGGAGCGCCTCCCAGACGCCCATTACTACCTTGTCTGCATGAAGAAAATTGCCTTGGCAGAGAGGGATGCTATGCTCACGGGGGGCTACCATTGTGGCCCTCGTGGCCTTCTCACGTACCAAGGATGTCATGTGTTCGTAAACCACCATAGCCGAAGCATGCTTCATTTGAGAGTTCACTTTCAAACGAAGGAATAGGTCGTCTATAAGTTAGTAGTAGTCTCGTTGTTGAAATCATACTAGGAATCTTTATTGAAATCCTTGTTAAAATAAAGTTTTAAAGTTTTTTCAATTTTTATTTGGTGAGATGGAGAAGAGATAGTTCTTGATAGCAAATGACAAACGGGTCCCACATGGAGATTTTTTTTGTAGGCATGGTATATGGCGGTTATGTGTTTGTGCACAGGCTTGCCAGCCTCCAGAACATTATTGTGTGTGTTCCATATGCATTATGGCGACTCTGTTAGAATTTTTCTTAGCGGCTATGGGCCAAATTGTGGGTGTTGTGTTGTGAATTGATGGTCCTCTCTCTTGTGTTACATTCGTGGTTGATGTCTAGAAGCTAGTGGTGTCTTAGTTTCTCTAGTTTCACTCTATTTTTGCCATGGTCTTCCCCTTCGGCGTTACTTGAGTTTAAGATCTCATTTCCTTTGGGGCGATCGGGTGATGAAGCAGCGGATAGCAACACTTATGACATGTGCGTCCCCAGTCATGATGTATTTAACAACATCAGATTTTTCTAATAATTCTCACCACTTATGGCGGGCAGCTCATGCAACTATGAATTTTTTTAAGGTTAGTCGAGCTTATGCAAACTTGGAAAAGGCGGTAGGCGTAAGCGAGGCGGTTGGCCTTCGCCTAGTGCCTAGGCAGTGCCTAAGCGCCCTAAGCGCGGCCTAGGCAGTAATATAGTTTTTACTCGTAGTGTATTTTTGATTATTATATGGTTGTTGATATTAGTTTAGGGCATATAAATAAGTTAGTTACCATCTACTACCATCGGAATATAACCCATTCGGCATGTCAGTGCAGTATGTGGCATGATTTCTTGCTTGGATGGATAATTCCTTGCTTTCCCTGCCTAGACCTCCATTCATGCCCCAGGCGAGGCGTTGGGCCATTGTCTAGCGCCTAGGCGTGCTTAAGCGTCTCCTAGGCACTGCCTTTTCCAACAGAGTGCAAACATAACCTTCTATTAATTCTTTACGCCAACATAAAATGCTTTTACATATCTACTATTGTCAAAAGTGAAAGTAAAGAAAAGCTCTTCATACTCCTATTCGCCATCCACGTATTCTTATCCCGGAAAACATCCAAATTGTTTTTTCTTTTCTCTCTTTATCGAATGTAATGAGCATAATTAACCCCTCCAGTTTCATTTGCATCATTTGATAGATCAAGCATCTGCAAGGTCCGCGGTAAACTCCAGGGTGGAATACATCCCTGCCTTAACATAAAAATGGTACTTAGTACAATTTTAGAAAAATAATTAGAAGGAAACATATCATGTATACCTAAGAAGTTGATCCTCATTATCCTATTTATCTCATCGTGCACACATGCTACCTCACCACACATGTCACCTCATCAATTATTATTCTCTCTTTCTTAATTGCATGCTCCACCCAACTAGCATGCTTAATGCACCTGCAACCATGCATGAATGAAAAAAATGTCTACCTCAATACACAACCATGCATGAAAAGAAGGTTGACACTATACAATTGATGGAGAACGAAACATGAAAATCAAAAAAGTTCCTACGAACACCCAAGATCTAATCTAGGAGATGTGTGGCAATGAGAGGGGAGTGTTTCTACATACCCTTGTAGACCGAAAGCATTAGCGTATGTAAATTGGTTGATGTAGTCGTACTCTGCACGATCCAGTGGCGATCCAATCCGATCTAGTGCCGAACGGACGGCACCTCGGAGATTAGCACATGTTCAGCTCGATGGCGTCCCCTCCTTTTGGATCCAGCAAACGAGGGAGAGGAGGTAGATAAGATCGGAACCAACACGGTGGTATAGTGATGGTGGTGGCTTGGCGATCTAGTGCCAAGCGAGGGCTTCGCCAAGCGCGTACCGGAGAAACGTGGGAGGAGTTGGGAGAGGCAATGGGCAAGGGTGAAGGGGTGGCTGCTCCTATGCGCCTCCCCCTCTATATATAGGCTAGGGGCAGTGGAGGGCGTCCAAAGTCCTCCTAGGGCTGGCCACATGGGAGAAATCCCTTTAAACTTGGAGATAACATCTTATCTCTAGATTCAACCATTTAAATTTAGAGATAAGACCTTAGCTTAGATTTAAACGACATGTGCCTTGGGGAATGGTGCGGCCAGCCCACGTGGGATGTAAGCCCCACCCCTCGGTCCATGTGGGCCCTTCCTGGGTTGTTGGGCCCCATGGTGGAACCCTCGGAACCTTCTAAAACCTTCCTAGTACTCTACCGAAAATTCTCGAACTTTTACCGAACCCTGAATATGACTTCCCATATATAAATCTTTACCTCTGGACCATTTCGGAGCTCCTTGTGATGTCCTGGATCCCACTCGAGACTCCGAAGTACTTTCGTACTTTCCACTATTAATATCTCAATATTACCCTAGCGCTACCGAACGTTAAGTGTGCAACCCTACGGGTTCGGGAATTATGTAGACATGACCAAGACACCTCTCCGATCAATAACTAATAGTGGTACCTAGATGCCCATATTGATTCCTACATATTCCACGAAGATCTATATCCATTGAACCATGATGTCGAGGATTAAGATAATCCCATATGCAATTTTCTTTGTCTGGTGATATGTTACTTGCCCGAGATTCGATCGTCGGTATCTCCATCCCTAGTTCAATCTCGTTACCGACAAGTCTCTTTACTTGTTCCGTAATACAAGATCCCGTGACTAAAGTCATTAGCCACACGCAGCTTCTTGTGACGTTGTATTACCTAGAGGGCCCAGAGATATCTCTCCGTCACACGGAGCTACAAATCTCAGTCTCGATCCAAGCAACCCAACAGACACCTTCGGAGATACCTGTAGAGTACCTTTATGGTCACCTAGTTACGAAGTGATATTTAATAGCACACAAAGTATTTCTCAGGTATCCGGGAGTGGCATGATCTCATGGTCTGAGGAACTGATACTTCACATGAAGAAAATTAATAGCAAATAACTAAGCGATATGATCTATTGCTACACTTACGGTTGGGTCTGTTCATCACATCATTCTCCTAGTGATGTGATCCCGTTATCAAATGGCAACTCATGTCTATGGTTAGGAAACACTAACCATCTTTGATCAACGAACTAGTCCAGTAGAGGCCTACCAGGGACACGGTGTTGTTTATGTATTCGCAAATGTATATAAGTTTCCGGTCAATACAATTCTAGCATGAATAATATTAAATTATCATGAACAAGAAAATATGATATAAGCAATTTATTATTGTCTTTAGGGCATATTTCAACAACAATAGACACATGATATTAGTAATTCACATATTTATGCTCCATACAACCAATCTCATTAGAATATATGCAACCAGTTCCCACCGCAATGCGCGGGCTATCATCTAGTTAGAGATGGTATAAGTACTCTAGGAAGGCTCTTCTCCTTGACCATATAAACAAATAGAAAGTCTTACTTCATGATGTTAAAATATCAATTCGCATCTCCTCAACCCCCGCTCGTTTTTACCCAGCGATTATCCTTACCAGCGCCCCAACCATATCTTATATGAAACAAATCAAAAGTAAATGATGCAGATTTCTTGCCCACTGGCGATATATGTATTGAAGTTTTTTTATTATGTAATCTGGAGAAATATGCTAACCAATAAGAAATATGTGATATAATGCTAGTAGGATAATAAAGTGATACATTCTAGAACAGGGTGCATTTATAACCTTCCATAAAGACCATTACACACCTATATCTACCAATTAAATCACATGCCCAATTACAAAACTCTGAGACCGATAGTATATTTATCAGCACTCCAACACACATCTCACTACATCCAAGGCATATATAGAAATCATGCAATGAAGAATAACCGATCAAGACACTCCTTGCGACAGAATGGGCATTTTGCATTTCCCTCCCAGACCCTCTTGCATAGGTTATCTCTAGTGAGAACATTGTTTCCAAGAATAATAGTGTTGAGAGGGGTGGGAAGATGGTGGTAGCACTTGGGAGGTGGCGGTTACAAGATTTGCTAGATTAACAAGTCGTAGTTGGGAGAGGGAGAAGAGGACAAATGTGAAGGTTTGACACATGCATAATCAGTGCAGTACCTAATTTCAGTTATAAAATTTTCTAGACAACACTACAAGATCATGGAATAAGCCGCTAAACCTTTTACATGTAAAGAATATCCAAAATGTAACTCGGAAAGTTGTATACACAATTGCACGAAACTGATTCACCATAGTTATTAAAAGTATAATTAATTAGTGTATACCTGGATTAATTATAGAAGGGGCAAAACCAGGCCGCATCAATGTAGTCAATGAGAAGTTTACAGTCAATGCTATTTATTCTACAAAAGGTATCCAAAGTGTAATAGGTCCCAAGTTTTACGGAGAATTACCAACAAGTGCAACGGATGTATCCATGGGAAGTCCAATATGTACTCCATAAAAGTTCTCTAAACCAGGCGCATGCTCTAAAAACAAACTATTTTCTCCTAATCCTTCGGTTCACAAATATAAGATGTTTCAGATACATATATTTCAATATAGAGCCTGAAATGAGAAACAAACTAACTAAAACGTGTCTATATACATTTTTTGTCGAAATAGACCACCTACCCAACAAAATTGCCAAAAAAGACCCCTTTCAGATAAAATTGACAAAAAAGACCCCTTGATCGTGGCGGCAGGCGCGCCGGGCGACACGTGGCACCTGCCGCCACGGTGTGAGGCGGCAGCCCCTGCCGTCACCGGATCAGGCGGCAGGCTGGCCAGAACGAGAATCCTCCCCCGCGACGGAACGGGGCTAGCGCTGCAGGCAGTAGCGCTGTAGCTGTTGGGCCCTGCCGCCTGCCAGGCAGCAGACTTATCTCGGGCAAAGGGGTCGAACGGGTCGCTGACCCAGGGCGTCTACGCGACAACCACACGTCTATTCAATTAATCACACAAATCGTTTAAAAAAAATAATCACACGAATGATGACCAGATGAACTGAACACACCTACATGTATCATGTTACGTCTTGATTATGGCGAGATGAACCCACTCAGTTACCGTGTGTTCCTCACATGCGTAGCCCAAGGGCTCCACGCTGGACCGTCACGTGTTGTTTGCCGCTGCGAGCGATTATTCTGGAGCTGGCCGTGCCGCTGCTGCTCCAACGCACATAATCAGTCAGTACACCAAAGCGGCGTGCACACGGCTGCCGCCTGCCCCTTAGGCGGCAGGGCCCACAGCGCCAGCCCAGTTCCGTCGCGGGTGCGGATTCCCGTTCTGGCCAGCCTGCCGCCTGACCCGGTGGCGGCAGGGGCTGCCGCCTCGCACCGTGGAGGCAGGTGCCACGTGTTGCCCGGCGCGCCTGCCGCCACGGTCAAGGGGGTCTTTTTTGTTAATTTCATCCGACGGGGGTCTTTTTTGGCAATTTCGTTGGGCAGATGGTCTTTTTTGACAAAAATTCGTCTATATACATCCGATTCACAAAAAGGTAGATCATATTATATTTTTGAACGGGGGGATTTATTATAATGTTACCGGCAGTAATCTTCTTTGTCACGTTACCAGCCAGCGTCATACCATATGCTTGATTGGCTCCATGTTATTCTGTGGATCACTCCGGCGGCTAGACCGTGGCGTAGGATGTTAAGCAAACGATGTGAATGGTTTAACACCAACAATGCATCAGCACCTTATCTCTTGTGGTCAGCCATGTTTTCTGTCACCATATATTACATAAGACATGTGTTATCGCTATATTATGGATGAGCACAAACACCCTAGTAAACGCTTATCTCGTGTTTGACTAATGGTGGCAGGTTCGGTTCTTCTGCCCCTCTGATAACCTGTTGCTCTCGTAAATCACCCATTTTCCAAGGCAAGAATCATCCAACTTGTTCCATGACAACGAACATTGATGCGGCCTGGATGGAGATGCTGCGCTATATTATCTCGATATATATTTGTCAGTCAATCTTTTCGTAGAATTATTACTTTTGGTTAGATTTTTTGGGCAAGAAAACTGGATAAGATCGAGAGCGGGTTATTGTCAAAAAAGAAGATCGTCAGTGGGCTGGACCAATCAGGAACAGGGGCCTATGGAGACAGCCCATGTGAGGGTGGAGTGAGAGTGGCCTCCACGAAGAAGATGAAGAGATAGCTTCAGCTGCAACAGTTGATTTTGTTCGAGTGCAAAAGAAAAAACACGTGAGTCCATGCTGGATGGCAGGTGGGGCAGTGGATCTGAACGAACAGTAGAGTTTGTTACATATGGCGGTCCTCACTTCAAGTTTCCTCACGCCAAGGGCATGACCATGGGTGCTTCTAGAAGCTTTTCTATGCATGTGTGCTGCCGTTTAGGAGTGAGAGCAGTTTGTGATGTTTATCCTGCGTTTAACTTTCAGACGACGCATGTAAGAAAGAGTGTCAAGATTTTCTGGACCTCACATGCTTCTGTAAGCAACCAAGTGGTCAGCTTGGTAAGCTATCAACAAAAAATTACAATCACATGCGTCTGTAAGCAAAGATTTGGAGAGTTGACTTGTCAAAGTCAATAGCCGGAGATAAACGAATACGTTTCGAGTGGCACCTAGCCTCGATGTACTACCCGTATGCATGTTGGAAGAAATCAACACACGAGATTTGTCCCGTCCAAGTACTACTACCTCCGTCCGGGTTTATTGGTCCTCATTGTATTCCGTGCCAAATTTTGACCATAGATTAAACTAACAAAATGTTTACGCATGTTATCAAACATTATATTTTTAAAAACTATGTTCAAATACGAATCCAATGAAATAATTTTTCTTGACATGCATTAACATTTCGTTAGTTAAATCTTTAATCAAAATTTGACGCCAAACTACAAAGGAAACCTATAAACCAGGACGGAGGTAGTACTTCTCGGCGGATTTGAAACGTCAAACGCAACTTGGACGTGGACGTGGCTGGAAGCATCTATCGAGACAACCAGAAAACTCTACTGCTGGCGGGTCTGCTCTAACCAATTCCAACTATTTGCGCGGTGGTGCGGCTGTGCCGGCCGTCATCATGGCTCGATCAAAACGCGTGCGGGCGGCGACGTGCGTTGCACCGGCCGGCCGGTTTATGCAGTTCACCAGCCACTAGGGGCCAGGCCACCGTGACGCCACGATGGACTGTTAGGCTTGCCTAAGCGCATCGGGATCACGAGAGCTTAGCTGCTCACCTTTCTTCTCATTATAAATAAACTAGACGCTTCCGGTAGGCGGTCGCCATGATCGGCAGTTAATCCTAATTCTGGGCCAGCTTCATATCACGCTAGACTAATTATTACCTCTGACAGTGTTATCCTTCTGAAGCAAGCTCTCCCTGCTTTTAGCTTGCGACATGGCCACGTGCTTCTAGAAGGCAAGGCAGTGGAGGAGTACTTCCACATCTTCCAATAGGAAAAGTACTCACTGGTGACTGGAGTGCTTCAGCAGAATAGACGTCTGAATCTTGAATCACATGTCATGTGGCGTGAGCCTGCTTGCACGATTTTTCCGCAGGAAAGACGAGCTTTCCTAGGCGATGCACATGCCCTGCCTTTGCTTGGGGAGTGATGGATTTAAATAATAATAGATAAATTGAAATTTAGGCTGCAAGCTAGCTGAGTACTGGTCGCTGTCAGTTATACTTGTGGAGAGGCAGCTATGGATCAATGGCGAAGGAACGACGGCAGCACAGCCCCGGGCCGCCGCCGCAGCCTGCAGGCATCGTAGACATGCAGAGTTTGCTTGCATTCCCCTCCAAGCAAAGCCTCGGCGTCCGTCACCGCCTCACCGGCTCTGAATCTGTAGCCGCCACGCAAGCAACGGACTGGAGGAAGCCGCCTCCGTCAGCCGGCCGGGGACGAGTACAACAGCAATGGCCGTGGCGCGAGGCTGCGGGAAGGGTCGGATAAGTTGACGGGACGTGGCGGGCAGAACGGCCCACATCCGCCACCCATGCGCGACGTACGCACAGTACGCGACGTCGCAGGGTGCGGAAAAGTCCGGCTTGGCATCCGCATCCCGGGATAAGAAAGCCACGTCGGCCGGCTGAGCCGCGGGCGGGGCGCCGTGGGAAGACGTTAACAGGTTGGATCACTAAAATACTCACATACAATTCCAAAAATAAATAAATCGCATGATGTCACCTCAAAAGGAAGAAGGTACTTACGTGTCACATTGGTGCTGATCCTAGCTCAAATCACTTCTCCATTTTTTTCCCGTTAGGTTCGTGACACAGATGATCGGGTCAGTTGTCAATCGTCCCCTGACAGCCGGCTGTGCAATCAGCAAATGTGTTGGACATGGAATTTCGAAATCTGGGTACATGCACATTCCTTATGAACAATAAAATAAAATAAAAATGTAATAACACGTTTTGCTGCAAAAAATTAGCATACATGATTGAGTGTTTTACTTATGTGCAAACTTCGCGTAGATACACCATATTCCCTTCATTTATAAATATAAGTGTTTTTGGAAATTCAAAATACCAGCTCCGTTCCTTATGTGCAAAGTCCCCGTGACTACATTCGTAACAAAAATGAGTGAATCTACACTCTAAATTACGTCTATATGCATCTGTACGTAGTTCGTACTAAATAAAATCTTTAAAAAACTTATATTTAGGAACGAAAGGAGCAGATGGTATTTTATGCAAAAAAGACAAAATTTGGAATAGGGTACCAAGTTTTTGAACATAAAAGATAAGAATTATTTGACTTTTGTGTCATTTTCTATTTTATTTTTTATGAAGGACTCGGGTGGAGTCGTGCCATATGTGTCCATTAATAGGGATCTTGCAAACCAAAAACCTTGATGTATGGCCCTCCTCCTTTTTGGCCCGATTTAATTAAGTGTGAACGCATGGTCTTCCTTTTTTTGTTGAAGAGAACGATGCATGGCCTTCCTCGGCCGCATATGCTATTTCTTGCCCGATGCAACTCGTAATATGTATCGCCTACGGACGGGCCCGCACAATATTGTACCTCACCTAAGTTTTATGCGTAATCTGTGTGTGTGTGTGTGTGTGTGTGTGTGTGTGTGTGTGTGAGAGAGAGAGAGAGAGAGAGAGAGAGAGAGACTTTTTCACAGTTTTGAGTTGGTTTTCTTCAGATTTATTTAGTTTTCTTTGGCTTTCTTCGTATTTCTTTTTCTTTGGTTTTCTTTAGCTTTTTATTTCATTCTTGGTTTTAAACAGTTTTCTTTGGCTTTCATTTCTTTTTCTATTATTATTTTCTCAACATTTGTCTACTTTTTAAAACTCATCATACATTTTTATATACATAAATTTTTTTATACATATTTAATATATTTTATAATATATGTTTTGATTGCTACTTTTACCATATACATCTAAAACATTATTTAAATACGTTTACCATTTTTCAACTACATGATTACAAGTTTTATAGATACATTTTGGTAGTTTTTATTAATATATGTTCAAGATATTCCGAATGATGGGTAACTTTTTAACTACACGAACATTTTTCCACGTTGTATAAACTTTGTTTAAATGCCACAAACATATTTCTGAAATCTGTGAACATTTCCTAGTGGCATGAAAAAATTATTGGTATGAAACATTTTTATTGAATTACACGAATATATTTTTACATTGTATAACATTAAAAAATGTTGAGTAAATATTTTTTAGAATGCGTGAACATTTTCTAAATGCCACACATATTTTCTGAATTGTAAAACCATTTAAAAATGTCGAGTGAACATTTATTAAATGTGCTATGACTACTTTCAGTATTAACTAAATTCTCTTTCGTAATATATATATTTATTTATTTTTAAATTATAACTAATACAAAAAAAAACGTACTAGACCTGTCCACTGTGCAACGCAGCAAGTACACTAGCACAGCAAAGAAAGACCAACGTACTTCAACAAGAGCTGTGGGCACACAGAAAAAAAACAATATCCCTGGCCGGCCTACTTTCGACTGCACTGTAGGCGAGCGCTACATGTAGCTCGCAGTAGGCAAGACACAGGTGGTATTCCCTATACAGCGCTTAAGGCGCTTGTATTTTCACTAGGAAAAGGCCCGTGAGTTGCAATGGGAAAAAACGGCATTTTCAATGGTCATCAGCACATTCTGTTGCATCATCGTGAGACACTGTCACTCTTAATATTGTGAAATTATGAACAATTTTTGAAATATTAACATGTTTTTAAACTTATCAGTAAATATGAAATCGTGAACATTTTTCAAATTCATAAACACTTCTACAATTTTTCGAACATTTTGTAAAGTCAAGATTTTTTTTATGAATTCATGAAAATTTTATACTGTTTGAAAACAGTTAAAAAATTATTATCATTTTTATATAATTTTCTTGAATCGGTGAACATATTTTTTTGGAAATTAATAAAATAATTTTAAAAATTCACGAACTGTTTTTGGATTTATAGAACATATTATGGAATACATGATCATTTTTGAATCAGCGAACATTTTATGAATGTATAATATATTTTGTACTCCCTCCGTCCCAAATTAAGTGACTCAACTTTATATTAAATTTGTACCAAAGTTAATATAAAGTTGAATCACTTATTTTCGGACGGAGGGAGTATGTCACAAACAGTTTTCAATCTTTAGGAAATTTTTTCATTCATGAACATTTTATGTATTTGTGAAATTTTGTTCAATTTCATTAATTTTAATACGAGAATCTCTACTACCTAAAAGAAACGTAAGGTTCCCTCTCCCCTCTTACGTTCCCCTCGCTTCGTCCAACCTCTCGTACGTCCCCCTTCTCCCCTCAATCGATTTTCTTTTCTCCCCATCGGTTTTCTCCCTGGCGGTTTTGTCCTTGGTTTTCTATTCCTTTCTTCTATGTAAACAAATAATGCATGTATGGTAACCAAATGCAATCAATTCATGCATGGTAATATAAAATCTGATTTGATAACACAATAACTCGTGATCAATCTCCTTCCTTCTTTAGATCAATTTCTTTTCTTATATCTCCTTCCTTTCTTCTATCACCGTGGTATAGATTCCTTTCTTCTATCACCATGGTTTACCCGGCCGAATCACACTCGTGAGTTCTGTCGATCCCACCACTACTTTGCCTGGGCATCAATGAGCAAGTCTGACGCATCCATGAGATGTGCTTGCAAGGACGGTCTCCGGCAACGAGAGGCACTGGAGGAGATCATGCATTGGGAGGGCGGCACACACGATGGGGTTGGGCTGCCGGGGCGCGCGATGGGCACTAGAGAAAAAAATACACTTCCGTGATGATACGTGTTTGTCACAGCAGGTCGCGTTTTCTGTCATGCATGTACATCCATGACGATTTTATGACAGAATCAAGATAGTCATACCTGTGCTGTCGTAGAAGTGTTCCATGACATTACCAAAATTATCATCACGGAAGTGTCCACTTCCATGACGATAAATCGCGCGTCATAGAAGTGCTTTCGTCAAGGGTGACCAACACGTGGCATCCACCATAACGGGACGCCGTTAACCGCAGTTAACCTATCGGGTCCGGTTTTTGGATCCGATAACCCGCTAACAGCCACGAACAATGCCGATTTTCCATGTGTAAAATTCTCATTGGCTGACAGATCCACGTGTCAGCTCCGGGTTGGCACAGGTGTCACTCATCAAACGGTCGAGATGGGCCTATGATATGTTGACACATGGACCGGCTCAAAATTGGCCCATAAAGTTTAAATGGGCCGGCCCAACCGAAGGCCCATAAGATTTAGCGGGCCATAATGGGCCGACCCAACTAAAGGCCCACAAGATTTTGCAGACCATAATGGGCCGACCCAGCTAAAGGCCCACAAAATTTAGCGGATCATAATGGGCCGGCCCAGCTAAAGGCCAACACAATTTTGCACACCATAATGGGCCGGCCCAGCTAAAGGCCCACAAGATTTTGCGGACCACAATGGGCCGGCCCAGCTAAAGGCCCACAAGATTCTGCAGACCATAATGGGCTGGCCCAGCTAAAGACCCAACATTCTCTGTCAAATCGGCCCGTCAACGGCCTGTCCTAAACTTGTCATCAACGCGGCCCATGGTCACTTCTGTCTCGTTAACAGTCCGCTAAGTAATTAGGCCGAATTACAGCCCGGTGTATTTCCGGCCCGTTAAAGGTCCTGCTTCATTTGGGCCCATTTATAGGCCATCAAAACTTTCGGCCCATAAATGACCGTGAAGGATTTGGGTCATATTCGGCCATGTCCGACATTCGGCCTGTTAGAGACCCACTATAGAGATGGGCCACTTTCGGCCTGTTGTCATTTTCGGCCTGTTAACGCCGGACAAAAACCATGGGCCACATGTGGCCCAACGTCATATTGGGCCCATTAATGGCCCATATAAAAATAAACTAGCCCGACCGAAGTTCTAGCCTGTTAAAGGCCCGTGTATTAGGTCGACGCATTTACGACCCGTCCGAATTTCCGCATGTCAAAGATCCGCATCGTAAATGGGCCACCATTTCGGCCTCCTAAGACGAGTGGGTTATTTGGCACAATAAGGGCCCAATCTCACTTCCGGTCTATTGAAGGCCCATGTTTTTATGGGCTCGAGATATTTACACGTGTAAATGGCCTATTTTTACTGAGAGCCCAAATTATGTTTAGGCCTGTTAAAGGCCCACTATGGGCACAGGCCTACTAGAAAAATATGAAAGCTTATGCTGATTTAGGCCCAGATATTTTTAGTGGGCTGCATGCCAATTTCAGCCCGTAATTGTTTTTATCCCAATTGGAATGGGCCCGACGAATGTTGGCATGTTTTGCTCCTACGAAGCTTTCGACCGAATACATTACTAAGATAAACCTACACTATACAAAAATAGCATCGTAATTACTGCAGCCTGTGGCAGCATCATAAATGTTGTATCACAACAAAATAAATTCCAACCATACAACAAAAGGCCTGTTGGCATAAAGTTTACAATCCTTCCAGATAAAAGCACCATCAGATGTACAGAAGCACAGATCATTTGACCTGAGTGCTAATGTTTCAGGCTGTAGAATCTGATGGAGCAGCACGATCTTCACCTTTTTTCCGCCATTGCTCTTGAACAACGAAGCGAATGTGTGATAGTCTGGTTTCAAAACCATTCATATCTTGATGACATTTGTCAACCACTATTCTTGTTTCCGAAACAACGTCCATTAGGGATTGGACTTGTGTCTGGAGCACAGATATATCACTCTATCTAGCAGGAAGATTTTGTTCAGTAGGCGATTTGGACGAGTTTACCTTGACAACCAACCCAGAATTACGCAGGAAGGTGCTTTTTGCACTGTTAATGGAGAGATACTGACACACTGTAGCAAGAGGTGACATTGTGCATGTGGTAGCCTGGTGGTTGTGGCTGTTCAATCATTTGTTCCATAGCTTCCTGAAAGTTTGAACTTGTAGATTAGTGTACTAGATAAGTTACTAATGAGACAAAAACAAACAAAGTAGGTTAAACGTTTATACATAACTTATTTTGGTGAACTACTGTAATACATTAGCATGTATTGTAGTGCCAACTACATAATAAAATCACTTTCGGAACATATGTCCATGTAGCATGCCTACTGTATTTTCTATTTCCTCACATTCGTTGACATCTAAGGATAAAGAGACATGGTTTAAAGTAGGATGAACATAGTATGACATCATTCATATCATGGGCAAACAGATATAAAACAAACATGCTATTTTATCATTGTGTACGCACGTGAACATAACAACTAGATTACAGATCAAGACCAAAAGAATATCCTTCACCTCTTTTAAACCATGTAAGGTGAAATGATACGTTAAGACAACTGTGTATAAAAGTGAACAGAGTAACTGACATTGGCTGCAAACCAAGTAGTTAAATGAACACATCACAGTACTAATCAGTTGAAGGCAGGAGGAGTAAGGACTTAAAACAACGGCTTGAACTGGTGTGCTCGTGCCCTTGATCTTGCCAGTGTGGTAATCCTTGAAGATTTGCACTGCATTTGGTTCAGGTTCTTTTTGGTCCGCACGGGCTTTCCTCTGTATTTCGAACAAGTCAATATAGATACGATAATATGGCACAAAAAAAGAAGGAAGTAGCAGCTATTTACAAGAGCCTCACAGTGTGCAATATAGCTACGAGATCCTGTTGTGTGTTGGAATTTCACTTTAGAACGGTTGGTTTTGTTCTTCAAACAGTTAGCCTAGAAGAAGATACACTTGTAAGGCACATACATAGATACAAGTTCAATATGTGGTCTGATCAAATATATATAGCCTACCTGATACTTTGGATCAGACCAGTGTTTAACAAGGGTTGTCCAGTCTTCATCTGTAATATATTCCACTAGAGATATTTGTGCGATTTCATTGTTAGCCTTGCCTTCAAAGTGAGATTTTCTAAGGTGGTACCGATACTGTCGCAGAGCAGACTGAAAAACATGAGTGCATGCTTGTTTAGTTGCATCATCTTTCGGATCCAACTTGAACCTCATCTGTTGAAAAAAGAATGTGAGTCTTATTAGGAGGAAGCTAGAAAGTATGGGACAGAGCAAGACAATATTACTAATTGCGATGAATAACATTACTTACGTATAAATGGTGAAGGAAGGTGTTAAACTGGGTATTGTCTTTCTCATTCTTGTATTGGATCCACGTTGGGAGGATACGTGCATGACACTTAACGACAACGGCTGCCTCTGATACTAACTTGGCTGACTCTGTAGCATCACGTGGCCTTTTTAAACCTGCCTCAAAATGGATCTCCATCCTTCCTCCTTTAGATTTTGTTAATCTGTCAAGCATTATCCCTGATGTCTGTTATCGCTTGCGCCGTGGTGCTAGTTCAACAACGAATATGGAAAGTGTTAGTGTACATCAAACTATGAGAGTACATATAAAGGAGCATGCAGCTGCAACTTGACTCGGTCAGGTACCGTCTTGGTGTTGATGCTCATGAGGTTCATCTGATCTTGCCAAGTCCTGTTGTGTCAGCAGTGCTTTGGAAGTAGTGTTAGGTGTGAAGGCAGCTTGGGAACTGGCCAGTTCTAGAGCAAACGAACGAGTAACTCGTTGAGATGCTGGTACAATTGAAGCAGATGCTGCAGCTGGTGGAGCAGGTGATACTACGTTTGTAGATTTAGCCGGTGGACTTGGACATTCTATTGCACTATAAGTACCAGCAGAATCTCGACGGCAGATCCTTTTCCGTTTCACCCGACGAGTAACAACACTCCCTACTATATTATTTTCCTTGCTCTTTTTTGACTTTGCCATGTCAAGCCGTACCCACAACACAAAAGAATAAAATCGCTCTTCAGAACTCATTGATGCATGATACAGACAAGCAAAACTTTGATGTAAGACAACCGTATGAGGATGGAATATGTAAGAAAAACAGGACGGTACGACATATTCACAACTATGATGTGCAAACTTTGCAGAAGGATTTTCAAGAAAATAGAAATAATGCAGGCTAGACACCATATGAAATATGCAACCAATATTACTCTTCTAAGTTAAAAGTGTCTTGTCATAAGTGGCAATTCGAAAAATTAGAAGCAATACAACGTAGAAATCAATGCAAGATGCAACCACTATCAAACTACCATGTTAAAAGCATCCAATCATGAGTGACTGATGTGTGATACACAACAACAGTACTTTGATGTAAGAACATGGTATGATAGATAGATGAAGTGTATTCTAGACACATAAAGCCATGTCATATGCACATGTATAACATATAAACCCCGCAAGTGGAATTTAATCAAAATAGAATAAATACAGGCTAGAAAACATATGAAACGTGAAACCAATTATCACACTATCAACTTAGAGCAAGCACCTGCGATGGTGGAGTACGGGAGATGAACTCATCATGTAGACTTGGGACTTCAACTTCATTAGCAGTAGCAGTGGCAAATCTAGAGAGTCTCTATTTGCGTCGGTGCGGAGGACCACCAACATCCCCTAACTTACTCTTTTCCTTCCTATTTTCTGATATTGCCTTATGAAGTCAAAACCACAAGAAGATGAATAAAATTAGCTTTGCATAACTGGTTGATGCATGATACAGACGAACACTACTTTCATGTAAGGCAAGCGCATGATAGGAGGATGGAATATATACAAAAAAGACAACATTTCATATTCACACGTATGATAGGAGGATGGAATATGTATGAAAAAACAATAAGCGAAGGCATTTCAACAAAATTAGAAGAAATGAAAGCTAGGCACCATATGAACATGCAACCAATATCACTCTATCTGGTAAAAAGTGTCTCGTCGTAAGTGCCATTTCAAGAAATTAGAAGCAGTACAAGCTAGAAGACAATGCAAGATGCAACCTACATCACTGTCCCAAGTTAAATGTGTCTTATGGGTAAGTGATCATTGCAGGTATAAGTTGTAAGCTACGCAGATGCAATTCAATGTAATCAGAAGCAATACAAACTAGACATCATACGGAAAACGCAACTACATATAACAGTTCCAAGTAAGAGCAAGCACGTGTGATGGTGGAGTAGGGGAGATGTGCTCATCATGTACACGTATGTTCTAGAAACAGGAACACGTGTCATATTCACAGGCATTATGTGTAAAGTAAGCAGACACAACTCAAATTAGAAGCAATACAAGCTAGACATCATATGCAACATGCAACCACATATAATAGTGCCAAGTTAGAGAAAGCACCTGTGATGGTGGAGTAGGGGAGATGTGCTCATCATCTACACAACTACGTTGACTGTCCAACCTTGTGTTGTCTTGCGAATCTTGTTGGGAGGATGGCGGAGTAGAATCTATAGAGACCCCCTGTTTGAGTTGCTCCGAAGGACCACCATCATCCATTGTCGGATTAATTTCCTTCAGTTGTAATGATTTTGCATTGTGAAGTCAAACCGATAAGAAAAAGGAATAAATATCGCTCTTCAGAACTCCTTCATGCATGATACTGACGAACACTACTCGGATGAAAGGCAAACACATGATGCGAGGATGGAATATGTATGAAAAACAGGATGACATGACATATTCACACCTATGATGTGGTAACTAAGCAGAAGGCATTTCAACAAATTAGAAGCACCGCAAGCTAGACACCATATGAAAGATGCTACCAATATCACTCTGCCAAGTCCAAACTGTATGGCGTTTCAACAAATGACAAGCAGTACATGCTAGAAATCATATGCAAGGCACAACCAATATCACATTGGCGACTTAAAGGTGCCTTATCATAAGTGACTGATGCGGGATATGCAAGAACAATAGTCTGATGTAGAAACAGGAACACATGTCATATTCATAGGCATTATGTGTAAAGTAAGCAGATGCAATTCAACAAAGTTAGAAGCAATACAAGCTAGACATCAGATGCAACATGCAACCACATATAATAGTGCCAAGTTAGAGCAAGCACCTGTGATGGTGGAGTAGGGGAGATGTGCTCATCATCTACACAGCTACATTGACTGATTAGCCTTGTGTTGTCTTGCGAATCTTGTTGGGAGGATGGCGGAGTAGAATCTGTAGAGAACCTCCGTTTCAGTTGCTCGAAAGGACCACCATCATCCAATGCCTTGCCAATTTACTTTAGCTTTATTGATTTTGCATTGTGAGGTCATACCGACAAGAAAAAGGAATATAATTCGCTCTTCAGAACTCATTCATGCATGATACTGACGAACACTACTCTGATGAAAGGCAAAGTCATGATACGAGGATGGAATATGTACGAAAAAATGGACGGCTTGACATATTCACACCTATGATGTGGTAACTAAGCAGAAGGCACTTTAACAAATTAGAAGCACTGCAAACTAGACACCATATGGAAGGTGCAATCAATATCACTCTGCCAAGTTAAAACTGTCTCGTCATAGGTGGCGTTCATCAAACTAGAAGCAATACATGCTAGAAATCATATTCAAGATGCAAACCAATATCACACTGCCAACCTAAAGGTGTCCCATAATAAGTGACTGATGCAAGATACACAAGAAGAGTAGTTTCATGTAAGAACATTGCGTGATAGACAAATATAGTATGTACCAAAAACAGGAAAGCGTGTCATATTCACATGTATCATGTGTAAGCTAAGCAGATGTAGTTTACACTAATTAGGAGCAATACGAGCTAGACACCATATGCAACATGCCACCAGATATCACACTGCCAAGTTAGAGCAAGCACCTTGGATGGTGGAGTAGGGGAGCGGAGACTTGGACCTTGTAATGCATTATTAGTACAAGGAGAATCGGTACAGATGCCCCGTTTACGTTGCTGTAGAGGACCACCATCATCGCCTTCCTTACTCTTTTCCTTCCTCTTTCTTGATTTTGCGTTGTCAAGTCAAACCCACAAGAAAAAGGAATAAAATTTGCTCTTCAGAACTCATTGATGCATAATACTGATGAACACTACTTTCATGTAAGGCAGCCGCATGATAGGTGGATGGAATATGTATGAAAAACAGGACGGCGTGACATATTGACATGTATGATGTATAAAGTGTAAACTAAGCACAAGGTGCTTGAACTTGTTAGAATCAATGCAAGCTAGAAACCATATGAAAGATGAAACCAATATCACTCTGCCAAATTAAAAGGGTGCCCTAACAAATGTATTTGACCAAATTAGAAGCAATACATGGCAACAGGCTAGAAATAATATGCAATATGCAACGAATAAAGGTGACTCATCGTAAGTGATTGATGTAGGATACAAAAGAGAGGTAGTTTCATGTAAGAACAAGGTTAATACATGGATGTAGTGTGTACCAAAAATAGGAAGGCATGTCATATTCACAGGTATAGTGTGTAAACTAAGCAGATGTAATTTACCCTAATTAGAAGCATTACAAGCTAGACACCGTATGCAACATGCAACCACATATCACACTGCGAAGTTAGAGCAAGCACCTGTGATGGTGGTGTAGGGGAAGTGCGGTCTTCAAGTACAGAGCTACGTTCAATATCTTCATTTAGGCTTGCTGTTTCTTGAGAATCATGTGGAGAGGATGAAATTGCATTCTTTATAAGAGTATTGTGTCTCATATTAACCCATGCGCGTGACTGTGTCATCATAAGCGATAGATGCAGGATACACAAGAACAGTAGTTTGATGTAAGAACATGGTGTGATAGGCAGATGTAGTATATACCAAAAACAGGAAGGCGTGTCATATTCACATGTATAATGTGTAAGCTAAGGAGATGCAATTTAACAAATTAGGAGCAATACAAGCTAGGCACCATATGCAACATGCAACCGGATATCACACTTCCATGTTAGAGCAAGCACCTTGGGTTGTGGAGTAGGGGAGATGAGATTTGGAACTAGCACTGCAGTATGAGTAGCAGGAGAATCTGCAAAGATCATCTGTTTCGGTTGCTCCAGAGGACCACCATCATTCCGTGCCTTCGTCCTTTCGGATTTTGCCTTGTCAAGTAAACACACAAGAAAAAGGAATGAAATTCGCACTTCCAAATTCGTTGATGCATGATACTGACGAACACAACTTTTATGTACGGCAACCACATTGTAGGAGGATGGAATATGTATGAAAAACACTAAGAAGAAGGCATTTCAACAAATTGGAAGCAATGCAATCTAGACACCATATGAAAGATCCAACCAAAATCACTCTACCAAGTTAGATGTGTCTCATTATAAGTGGCACTTCAATAAATTAGAGGCAATACATGTTTGAAATGATATGCAAGATGCAACCAATATTACACTGTCAACTTGAAGGTGTATCGTCAGAAGTGATTGATGAGGGATACACAAGAAAAGTAGTTTGATGTAAGAACATGGTTAATAGAAAGACGTAGTATGCACCAAAAACAGGAAGACATGTCATATTCACAGGTATAATGTGCTAACTAAGCAGATGCAATTTACCCTAATTAGAAGCATTATAAGGTAGACACCATATGCAACATGCAACCACATATCACACTGCCAAATAAGAGCAAGCACCTGCGATGGTGGTGTAGGGGAATTGCGGTGATCAACTAGGGAGCTATGTTGACTATCTTCATTTAGCCTTGCTGTTTCTTGAGAATCATGTGGAGAGGATGACACTGCATTCTTTAAACGAGTAGGGCGTCTCATAGTAACCCACTCGGATGACTATCTCATCATAAGTGATTGACGAGGGATACAAAAGGGCATTAGTTTGACGTACGAACATGGTTAATAGACATATGTAGTATGTATGAAAAACAGGAAGGCATGTCATTATCATAGGTATAATGTGTAAAGTAAGCAGATGCAATTTAACCAAATTGGAAGCAATACAAGCTAGACACCATATGCAACATGCAACCACATTTGACAGCGTGAAGTTAAAGCAAGCACCTGGGATGGTTGTGTGTGGCAATTGAGATCATCAACTGCAGAGCTACGTTTACTGTCTCCAACTGCTGACACTGCACCCATTAGAGCGCTGAAACGCTTAGTGCTTATCTTCGAATTACACTGGAGTGACTTCTGTCTTTTCTTTTCTGCAATCATCAACACTACGTCAGAGTCTGAAATACCCATGCATAAAAAACAATAGTGTGAGTATGCGTGAAGTGTGTGCACAATTAGTACAGTATAAAGGTATCAGATAGCAGGTCAGTGAGAAATAAATGACGGGAGACATATGATAGCTCTACAACATGCATGTCACACTAAATTACTACAGGATTCTATGAAAATAACAGTTGACTAAAAGAAAATAGGTCAGTCCATTTTTTCTGCATCGTCCGATGTTCAAAGAACGGCAGATCACCTTCACCTACCTCCAGCCAGTCAGTGTTGACGATCTTCCTCGAAATGCCAGCGACCATCGGCCCAGTATTCCTCCCCTTCCTGCGCCCTCCCCTCGACCTCACCGCACCGCCGTGCTTGGCACCGCCCCCCGGCCATCCATTCAAGCCCCACCGACCTCCAGATCGGGCGCAAGCAGCTCCTGCACCCCACACCCCTATGATAGACATCGATGCGCCGCTTCCCCGGGGGACAGGCGGACTAGGTGCTCCGCGCGCCTAAGCGGGTGCTGCTTCTTTTAATTGCGGTTCGACTGACCCTAAATTGAAATCCAGGCAGGCTACTGACCTCTAGCAAAGGTGAAATAGTAAAAGGGAGGAAACCTTGTGCATTTAGTATCACAAAGAAGATGCAGTAAGAAGCGCTCAACTAGTTTCTTTCATGGGATGAATACGGTGTGAGCAGAGACGTAAGATTTGGACGAATAAGGGAAGAGGAGTACCTCTTTCTGCTGGCAGTGCTGTGTCCTCCTTCTGTTTTTCCGACGATCTTCTTGTTGTTCACCGGAAACCAGAAGTTGTGGAAGACGGTGCAGCCTTGGACGAACCCATGGCCGCCACACAGGCGCTCTCCTAGTTGGCGGGCTGGTCGCCGCGTCGGAATGGGCGCGGGGTAGCGAAACTTTGGCAGGCGTGGGCCTAGCCTCGCCCCCAGAGATGCCCCCGGCAAGGGTCTTGCCGGGGTCTCATGGCCATCCCCGGCAAGGGTCTTGCCGGGGGTCTTCGTCTGTCCCCGGCAAGGATTTTGCCGGGGGCCTTCGTCTTCTGGTTTCTATGTAGATTCACAGGCCTTTGGTCTTCACAAAGATCTTTGTGCCACCATGCAGGCGCCCCTGAGTCTTGGTCTTGATGCTGTCGATGGTGTCAGAGCTCTCGGGCTCAAGGGTGGTGTCCTTGCTAGTGTTGGGCAAGTTGCCCCGGCAAGGCTCTTGCCGGGGCTATGTAGGCCACCCTGGCAAGGGTGTTTCCAGGGGAAATCCATCTTGTCCTTTCGCTCTTCATGCTTCTGGCTCGAGTGCCGCCTTGGTAGTCTTGTACCTTTCCTTCCTTTTCCTCGCCGAGCATGGCCGCAGGCGAGGCTACGACTGCCCGTGCACAAGTAAAGGGGTACTGAAAGGCCCCTACTTTTGTACACCGACAGGAGCCCCCGGGCCTGGGCCACACATGAGCATGGAGCGCTGTTGGGCCGGGCCCAGAATGGTGCACGGGCACGTGTGGGAGAGTTTTAACTATGGTAATTCCTTCGTCAATTGTGCTTCCCCACGACCCATATTGAGTGCTTGACGTGGGGGCCGTGCATGGCACGGTCACAACATGCTTGCGTCATCTCGTGGGGAATAGTAAAGAGGCGGCCCATGTCTTCCCCATAAAAAAAGAGGAAGCCGCAGGGGCGCGGCTCATTTAAAAGTGGACTCGGGTCGTGGCCTTCATGGCGCTCGCACCCCACGTTCATGGGACGGAAAACGGTCGTTCCACTTGCCTTCTTAATCCCAGCCCGCCCGCCATGTGTTGCCCACGCCTCAGGGAGGTTAGGTGGCGGATACGGAGGGCACGTGCACTAATGACAAGGCGGGAAGCCAGGCGTTGCTAATTGGAGCAGTGGGTCGGTCCTGATTCCCTGCGCCTCTGGCTGCCGGATTGGTCGAGTGGGGCGGCCGCCCTTAGGTTGGGGGGCCGAGTCCCCGACCCCGCCCCTCTATAAAAATGGAGAGGAACAATGTCTTTCTGCATTCGTCTACTTCCAGCTTGATCCCTTTCTTCCCTTCGCCATTGTGAGAGGGCGCGCTGGCGCTCCAGTGGTGGCGACGAGGGCTTCTGCACGACAGCGTGTCCCCCCTCCTTCGGAGCTCATGGTAGCAGAGCCTGCTATGAGAGGAAGAGGGAGGGGGCGAGGTCGAGGCCGCTGTGGCGCTTGGGAGAGAGGAGGATGGGGTGGCGCACCGGCCGCGCTTCTGCCAGCGGCCCTTCCCCCAATGCAGGGCCATGTCGGAGACCAGCCCCACGAGTTCTTCATCAGGCTGTACATGCCGGTGTGCCATCACCTCCGCCTCCCCACCCCGTTTGCTCGGGTAATGGAGCTTGACCCATCGCAGGCCTTGAGGCTGCATATGAGGGGTTGCGGGAATGGCGGCATGCGGGTCGACGTCGACTTCCCCGCCCCTCATGTCATGTATCTCCGCTATGGGTGGAAGACCTTTGCCCGCGCCCATAGCCTGTCGGAGGGGCTCGTTCTCCATTTCAAACTAATGGAGAACGGCCTGCTCTCCGTCAAGGTCTTAGGGCACTTGGGAATCCGCTTAAGGTGTTGCGCGGAGAGCTCCACCGACAACGAAACGTCCTCCTCGGGCGACAGTGACGAGGCGAACAACGACAGTGACGACGAGGGTAGCGGGCGGGAGGATGCCGATTCCGACTCCGGCTGATCGTCAGCGCCAGCATCGTCATCCGCATCGCCCTTCTCCCTCGGCCACGCGCCTTGCCGAGGGTCATCACCGCCATGCTCTCCATCGGCGCGTTCCTCGTCGCCCCTTCTTTGCCTTCTCCTGCCGCACCTGGGAAGAAAGGGGCAAGAATGGAGATCACGGGGCTCTTATCTTTCCTTTAACTTATAGACACTTGCCAAATCTTAATTTCTAAGTAATGTAATCTCTCGAGCCCATGCTTGTGTCCTGTAACATTCGTACTTGTATCAGCATGTCAATGAAAAAGACCAGCTTTGCTGGGAACCCATGCACGTATACGTTCCTGCAAGGGCGAAATACTTCCTTAATGCAAATAAACAGTCCTCCTGGCAAGCTGTCCTACCGGTGCCCTCTGCGCCTGCCGGAGAATCACATATGTCGGGTTACAGACAAAGGGTCCAGCCCCTCGTCAATCTCCTTTTAGCAAGGGCTACTACGACCATTCCGACCGAAGCAGCGTTCAGGCTGGGGATGGGAGCACCCGAGTTTTTTAAAGGAGAGTGGCAAGGTTTTCTAGTGCACAAGTCACAGGTTACAAACATGAATGGGAAAGAGGTAAACTTTATCTGTTTGCTCGCTGGGGATCGCCGTGCCGGGCCGTCTTCTCAACTTCTTGCTGGAGCTGGGTCCTTGGCGGGATCGAGTGTCCTTGCCGCGGGTGGAAGGAAGAGAGGGCAAGAGCATGGAACCTTGGCGGTCCATCAACATTTGTTGGAATCAAAAAGCAGTACAATATCCTGGACAAGCATGCATATACGTATACACATAAAAAATGGAAATCAACGGGAAACTATACATACTAAGGGTTTTCTTTCCCTGACTGCGCACATGGTCTGCGCCTGGCTTTGTGCATAGGGTTACATGCCTTGCCAGCAAGGCTAGTACAAAAAAGGGGGGTTGCCAGGGCTCCCGGAAACCGCGCCTTAGGGGTAAAACTTGCGAAGATGTTCGATATTCCAGGAATTGCTCATCAGAATGCCATCTTCTGTCTCCAGGCGGACTGCGCCGGGCCTGGTGACTCGTATTACCCGATAAGGGCCTTCCCATTTTAGCGTCAACTTGTTTGAACTCTTGGCAGATTGGATTCGCCGAAGAAAAGGTTGCCTTCCTCAATGCTACGGGCTACCTTGCGGCTATGGCAGCGATGCAAGGCTTGCTGGTAGCGAGCGGCTCGCACAGCAGCCTGAAGACGATCTTCCTCAAGGAGCGTTGCATCATCTCCGCGCAACTGCTCTTGCTCAAGCTCATCATAAGCGAGCACTCGAGGTGACCCATATATGAGTTCCGTGGGGAGAACTGCTTCTGCCCCGTATACCAGGGAAAAGGGTGTCTGGCCAGTGGCTCGATTTGGTGACGTTCTGATCGACCAAAGAACCGTTGGCAACTCATCAATCCAGCGCCTTCCACACTTGTGTAGCCTGTCAAAAGTCCTTGTCTTGAGGCCTCGCAACACTTCCGAATTCGCCCTCTCAGCCTGGCCGTTACTTGTGGGATGAGCAACAAAAGCAAAACAAACCTTGCTGCCGAGGTCTTGGATGTATCGCATGAAGGTGCGGCTCATGAACTGCATGCCATTGTCGGTGATGACCCTATTTGGCACACCAAAGTGGCAAACTAGTCCCTTGAAGAACTTGACGGCTGATTGTGTCGTCACCTTTCTCACCGGTTCCACTTCCGGCCACTTTGTGAACTTGTCGGTTGCGACGTACAAGTACTCAAAGCCCCCGATAGCACGGGGAAAAGGGCCCAGTATATCGAGTCCCCAGACAGAAAATGGCCAGGAAAGAGGGATTGTCTAAAGAGCTTGAGCTGGTTGATGAAGCTTCTTTGAATGGAACTGGCACACTTCACACTTGGTTACTAGTGTAGTTGCATCTTGGAGAGCGGTGGGCCAGAAGAAATCTTGCTGGAATGCTTTGCCCGCAAGGGCTCTTGACCCTATGTGGGAGCCACACATGCCTCCATGTATCTCTGCCAACAGCTTCAGTCCGTCCTCCTGAGGAATGCACTTTCATTTCACGCCGTTCGATCTCCTTCTGTATAGGGCATCATCCACAAACTGGTACATGCTGGACCGACGGGCTACTTTCTCTGCCTCTTCCTCTTCCTCGGGGAATTCCCCTGTTTGGAGGGAACGGACGGTGCACTGCGCCCATGACGGAGCCTGGGGCTTGATGGCAAGGACTAAAGGCTCATCTTTGGCCGTAGGGGCAGCTGCCTCTACGATCAGGGCTTGGGGCCCCGTCGAAGGTTGCTGCTCCCCGGAAAGCTTGGGGCACTCGGCAACGTCCTTGCCGGCGGCTCCTGGGAGCTCAGCGGGAAAGTACTTACTAGGGCCTGCCGTCCTTCGTTTGTTCTGTCCTACTGATGGCTCAACGGATGGCTGAGTTAATTGAAGCACAAAGGTACCTGGTTCCACAGGCAACTTGAGGGCAGCTTCGACAAGTCGTTGGCAATGCTGTTCTCTGCTCGGGGAACATGCTCTGCTTGTAGACCGTCAAAACGCTCCTCTAACTTCCTCACTTCATCCACATAGGCCTCCATCAACGGGCTCTGGTAATCCTTGTTAACTTGCTTGATGACGAGCTGCGAATCACCTCTAATGATGAGCTTCCTAATTCTAAGGTCTGCCACAATCCTGAGACTAGCAAGCAATCCCTCGTACTCCGCGGTGTTGTTCGTTGATTTTTCCTGAGGAATGTACATCTGGACTACATACTTGAGGCGCTCTCTGGTGGGTGCGACGAGCAGCATGCCGACACCAGCACCTTGCAGCGAGAAAGCTCCATCAAAGTACATAATCCAATCATGGCTCGTCTCCTTGCCGGGAAGGGTGGTCTCTTGAATCTCTTCATCGGGCGTTGAGGTCCATTCTGCTATGGACTCTGCCAAGGCTCGGCTCTTGATTGTTGAGGTACTTTCAAACCTGAGGCCAAAGCTTGATAGTTCCAACGCCCACTCCACAATCATCCCGGTTGCATCCGGGTTGTGCAAGATTCATTGCAAAGGGAGGCGGGTGATGACGGTGATCTCATGCACTTGGAATTAGTGACGTAGCTTTCTCGAGGCCATGAGGAGGCCGAAAAGTAGTTTCTGTATACTAGAATATCTTAATCTAGCCCCCTACAAGGGGGAATTGACAAAATAGACCGGGTGCTGCATCACCTTCTTCTTATGTTTGACTTCGCCCGCTTGCGTAGACTGTGTCTTGCTGGGACTAGGCTCCGCTGGGGGTTCCGTCTTGCCAACATTAGGCCATGTCAGGGAGAGCTCCGGCCTATCATCCGACGGCTCCGCCGCTACCGCTGCTTCTTCCTCAAATTCTCTTTGTGTCACTAGCGCAACACTGACCACTTGATTCGTTGCCACTAGATATAGTAGCAACGGCTCTTGCGGTTTAGGCGCGACTAGTATTGGCGTGGAGGAGAGGTACTTCTTCAAATCTTACAACGCTGCCTCTGCCTCCGGAGTCCGTTTCATTGGACCCACCTTTTTCAAAACTTTGAAAAAGGGGAGGGCGCGCTCTGCAGATTTGGAGATGAACCTACTTAGAGCAGCAACGCAGCCGGCGACCCTACGGACGTTATTGATTCGTCTTGGCGCCTCAATCTGCTCAATCGCTTTGATCTTGTCGGGATTTGCTTTGATTCCGCGTTGAGACACAAAGAACCCAAGAAGTTTGCCGGATGGGACGCCAAACACGCACTTCTCTAGGTTGAGCTTGAGGTTGATCTTGCGCAGGTTGTAAAATGTTCCCTCCAGATCCTGCATGAGCGTGGCATTGCCCTTGGTTTTGACTACTATATCATCCATATAAGCTTCCATATTTCTATGCAGCTAGGGATCAAAACCAATTTGGACTGCTCGGGAAAATGTCGAACTGGCGCTTTTCAACCCGAAAGGCATCCGTACAAAACAGTACGTACCACATGGGGTGATGAACACAGTCTTTTCTTTGTCTTCCTTCATCATGAAGATCTGGTGGTGTCCTGAGTAGGCGTCGAGGAACGACAACAGGTCACACCTGGCAGTGGAGTCCACTATCTGGTCGATACATGGCAGAGGGAAAGGATCCTTTGGACATGCTTTATCGATAACTGTGTAGTCAATACAGAGTCTCCATTTCCCATTTGACTTACGCACTACCACTCGATTGGCCAACCACGTGGGGTGGAGCACTTCTCTGACCAAGCCTGCCACCTCCAACTTCCTGATCTCCTCGATGATGAACTCTTGTCGCTCCAAAGCTTTCTTCCTGACCTTCTGCTTGATGGGCCGCGCATGGGGACAAACGACAAGGTGGTGCTCGATCACCTCCCTGGGAACGCCGGGGATGTCGGATGCTTGCCATGCAAACACGTCGACATTTGCTCGCAGGAAGGCGACGAGCGTGCTTTCCTATTTGCTATCATGGGTGGAGCTTATGGTAAAAGCTCCACCCGTGCCATCCTCCTTGACGGGCACCTTCTTGGTTTCTGGTGGGGCCGCCTTGGATCTCTTGCTCCCGCTGGCGGAGCTCTCTCGCATGTCCTCAACGGGAACGTGATGCTACGAAGAGGCGCGTTTGCCGAAGGAGGTGCAGGATTCCTTGCCGGGGTCAGAAGTCTTGCCGGCAGGGGCAGAGGCCTTGCCGGTTTTCTTCCCTCCCCGGGTCTCAGCGGCAGGAACAAGTGCCTTGGCGGCAGCTGCTGCAACTGCCTCCCGGTAGAGTTGGTCGGCACAGATGAGCGCGTCTTTCTTGTCAGAGGGGATGGTGATGATGATCATCGGCCCGGGCATCTTCAACGTGTTGTAGGCATAATGTGATGCTGCCATAAACTTGGCCAGCGTTGGGCGGCCAAGGATCCCATTACAGAGCAAGGGGATCTTGGCGACATCAAAAATAATCTTCTCCGTCCTATAGTTTAGCTCGCCCCCAAATGTAACAGGCAACGTGATCTTACCCTTCGGCTGACTCCTCCCCGGTTTGACCCTTGAAACATGCCCGTTTCCTTGAGATCTCCATCGGGGATTTGCAGCCTCTTGATCACGGCAGGCGAGATCAGGTTCAGACCGGCCCCACCGTCAACTAGCACTTTTGTCACCTTGAGGTTGCGTATTGTTGGTGAAACCAACAACGGAAAACACCCAACCGCAGTCGTGCAATCAGGGTGATCGTCGGTGTCAAAAATGATAGGCGTGCTGGACCACTTCAGTGGCCTCTAGGCATCGAACGATGGCTCCGCCGCAATGAGTTCACGCGCCCACTGCTTTAGTTGGCGGTGAGAGGTGTGCAATGAGGCGCCACTGTCGACACACATGGCCTCCGTAGCTTTCTGGAACTCGTGCTCTCCGGACTCCTCGTCCTCATCATGATCATCATCTCCCTCCTTCTTCTCGCGGCCCCGAGCGCGCCTCTCTTGTGTGTTATCTTTGTCACGGCGACCCCCTCAACCACTGCGCTTCTTGCCGGACCCCTCACCACTGTCCTGGCCCTTCTCCTTATCATGCCTCTCATACTTAGATTTCTGCTTCTCTGCGAGCAGCTCAACCTGTCGGCAATTCTAGAGGTCATGGCCCTTGGTGCGATGGATCTTGCAGTACTGCTTGTCGGAGCCTCCCGGCTTGTCGACAGCCGCCAAGGCCCGGCAGGCAGCGCACCCGGAAACTTCCTTGCCGGGGTCGTCAACCTTGGCCTTCTTGTCGGCGCCGGGATCGCCGGATCCCTCGACGGCAAGCACGGTCTTTACCTTATGCTTCATATTGCAGCGTCGGCCCTTCTTTGCCAGGGCGACGGCGTCTTTGTCTGTGGAGTTGGTTTCCACGCCGGCATCTTCGCCGGGGTACTTCCTCCCTTCTCCAGCATGAGCACATCTATCGGCCAGAACATAAAGCTCGGCTACATCCTTAACCTTGTTCATCGCCAGCTCCTCATGCATCTTGTGGTTGCGCACATTCTGATGGAATGCACCGATGACAGCGGCGGGATGAACATCTGGGATGTTGTACTGCACACGGCTAAACCTTTGTATGTACTTGCGCAGGGTTTTGCCGTCCTTCTGGGGGATGACATGCAAATCACTCGCCTGGCCAGGAGCTTGGTGGCCTCTGGTAAAGGCACCAACAAAATCGTGGCACATATCCGACCAAGAAGAAATGGAATCTACTGTCAGGTGCATCAACCATGACATGACGTTGGGCTTAAGTGCCAATGGGAAATAGTTGGCAAGCACCTTATCGTCGCGAGCCCCGGCAGCTTGCATCGCGATAGTGTAGATGCTGAGGAACTCTGACGTGTGAGTCTTGCCGTTGTACTTTTCTCTGACCTTAGGCTTGAATGTGCGGTGGGTGGGCCACTGGAAGTGCCGTAGCTAAGGGGTAATGGCCGGACAACCCACCTTGTAAGGTAGGTCACCGGAACCCCCCGGCGCTGGGCGGTCCGTAGTGGTCCCTGCACGCCTATCTGAGTGATGGTGTGCGTCCCGCCGCCGCTCGATAGTGGTTCGAGCGTCTTCCCGAGCTCGCTCCCGAAGAACTTGATGTTGGTCGCAGCGGGCTCGCGGGTCGGACGACAACGTGGAAACGTTGTCATGGGCGTCGGCTCGACAAGACGGCGGCTGCTGTTGCGGGCGTGGGGAAGGAGAGTGCATCGTGGTAGCAGCGTATCCAGTCCTTCCACCGCTGGCGTGCACCGGCTCGACAGAGCGCCGGCACGAGGGTCCCGTTGGTCGTGGTTCATCTTTATTGGCGAAGCTGATGAGGCTCCGAATGGTGGCTCTCCATGTTGGGAAACATAGTAATTTAACAAAAATTCCTATGCACACGCAAGATCATGGTAATGCATATCAACGAGTGAGGAGAGTGTGTCCACGTACCCTCGTAGACCGAAAGCGGAAGCATTAGCACAACACGGTTGATGTATTCGTACATCTTCACGATCCGACCGATCAAGTACCGAACGCACGACACCTCCGAGTTCTGCACACGTTCAACTCGATGACGTCCCTCGAACTCTGATCCAGCCGATCTTTGAGGGAGAGTTTCGTCAGCACGACGGTGTGGTGACGATGATGATGCTACCGACGCAGGGCTTCCCCTAAGCACCGCTACGATATTATCGAGGTGGATTATGGTGGAGGGGGGCACCGCACACGGCTAAGAGATCCAAGGGATCAATTGTTGTGTCTATGGGGTGCCCCTCTCATGTATATAAAGGAGTGGAGGAGTGGGCCGGCCAGGAGGAGGAGGTGCGCCCAAGGGGGGGGGGGAGTCCTACTCCCACCGGGAGTAGGACTCCTTTTCCTATTTGGAGAGGGAGAGGGAAGGAAGAGGAAGGAGGGAGGAAGGAAAGGGAGGCCGACCCCCTCCCAATTCGGATTGGGCTTGGTGGGGGGGGGGCGCCCCCTCCCTTGCTCCTTTCCCCTCCTTTCCACTAAAGCCCATTAAGGCCCATATACCTCCCGAGTGGTTCCGACAACCTCCTGGTGCTCTGGTATTGTCCCAATCTCACCCAGAACCATTCCGGTGTCCAAATATAGTCATCCAATATATCGATCTTTATGTCTCGACCATTTTGAGACTCCTCGTCATGTCCGTGATCACATCCAGGACTTCGAACTACCTTCGGTACATCAAAACACATAAACTCATAATATAACCGTCATCAAACTTTAAGCGTGCGGACCCTACGGGTTCGAGAACTATGTAGACATGACTGAGACACATCTCCGGTCAATAACCAATAGCGGAACCTAGATGCTCATATTGGCTCCCACATATTCTACGAAGATCTTTATCGGTCGAACCGCATAACAACATACGTTGTTCCCTTTGTCATTAGTATGTTACTTGCCCGAGATTCGATCGTCGGTATCTCAATACCTAGTTAAATCTCGTTATCGGTAAGTCTCTTTACTCGTTACGTAATGCATCATCCCGTAACTAACTCATTAGCTACATTGCTTGCAAGGCTTATAGTGATGTGCATTACCGAGAGGGCCCAGAGATACCTCTCCGACAATCGGAGTGACAAATCCTAATCTCGAAATACGTCAACTCAATAAGTACCTTTGGAGACACCTGTAGAGCACCTTTATAATCACCCAGTTATGTTCTGACGTTTGGTAGCACACAAAGTGTTCCTCCGGTAAGCGGGAGTTACATAATCTCATAGTCACAGGAACATGTATGAGTCATGAAGAAAGCAATAGCAACATACTAAACGATCAAGTGCTAAGCTAACGGAATGGGTCATGTCAATCACATCATTCTCCCAATGATGTGATCCCGTTAATCAAATGACAACTCATGTCTATGGTTAGGAAACTTAGCCATCTTTGATTCACGAGCTAGTCAAGTAGAGGCATACTAGTGACACTATGTTTGTCTATGTATTCACACATGTATTATGTTTCCGGCTAATACAATTCTAGCATGAATAATAAACATTTATCATGATATGAGGAAATAAATAATAACTTCATTATTGCCTCTAGGGCATATTTCCTTCAGTCTCCCACTTGCACTAGAGTCAATAGTCTAGATTACACAGTAATGATTCTAACACCCATGGAGCCTTGGTGCTGATCATGTTTTGCTCGTGGAAGAGGCTTAATCAACGGGTCTGCAACATTCAGATCCATATGTATCTTGCAAATCTCTATGTCTCCCACTAGGACTTGGTCCCGGATGGAATTGAAGCGTCTCTTGATGTGCTTGGTTCTCTTGTGAAATCTGGATTTCTTTGCCAAGGCAATTGCTCTAGTGTTGTCAGAAAGGATTTTCATTGGACCCAATGCACTAGGTATGACACCTAGATTGGATATGAACTCCTTCATCTAGACTCCTTCATTTGCTGCTTCCGAAGCAGCTATGTACTCCGCTTCACATGTAGATCCCGCCACGACGCTTTGTTTAGAACTGCACCAACTGACAACTCCACCGTTCAATATAAACACGTATCCGGTTTGTGATTTAGAATCGTCCGGATCAGTGTCAAAGCTTGCATCAATGTAACCATTTACGACTAGCTCTTTGTCACCTCCATAAACGAGAAACATATCCTTAGTCCTTTTCAAGTATTTCAGGATGTTCTTGACCGCTATCCAGTGATCCACTCCTGGATTACTTTGGTACCTCCCTGCTAAACTAATAGCAAGGCACATATCAGGTCTGGTACACAACATTGCATACATGATAGAGCCTATAACTGAAGCATAGGGAACATCTTTCATTTTTTCTGTATCTTCTGCAGTGGCCGGGCATTGAGTGTGACTCAATTTCACACCTTGTATTACAGGCAAGAACCCTTTCTTTGCTTGATCCGTTTTGAAGTTTTTCAAAACTTTATCAAGGTATGTACTTTGTGAAAGTCCAATTAAGCATCTTGATCTATCTCCATAGATCTTGATGCCCAATATATAAGCAGCTTCACCGAGGTCTTTCATTGAAAAACTTTTATTCAAGTATCCTTTTATGCTTCCAGAAATTCTATATCATTTCCAATCAACAATATGTCGTCCACATATAATATTAGAAATGCTACAGAGCTCCCACTAACTTTCTTGTAAATACAGGCTTCTCCAAAAGTCTGTATAAAACCATATGCTTTGATCACACTATCAAAGCATTTATTCCAACTCCGAGAGGCTTGCACCAGTCCATAAATGGATCGCTAGAGCTTGCACACTTTGTTAGCACCTTTTGGATCGATAAAACCTTCTGGTTGCATCATATACAACTCTTCTTCCAGAAATCCATTCAGGAATGCAGTCTTGACATGTATTTGCCAAATTTCATAATCATAAAATGCGGCAATTGCTAACATGCTCCGGATAGACTGAAGTCTCATCGTAGTCAACCCCTTGAACTTGTCGAAAACCTTTTGCAACAAGTCGAGCTTTGTAGACAGTAACATTACCATTAGTGCCAGTCCTCTTCTTGAAGATCCATTTGTTCTCGATGGCTTGCCGATCATTGGGCAAGTCAACCAAAGTCCATACTTTGTTCTCATACATGGATCCCATCTCAGATTTCATGGCCTCAAGCCATTTTGCGGAATTTGGGCTCATCATCGCTTCCTCATAGTTCATAGGTTCACCATGGTCAA
This sequence comes from Triticum aestivum, assembly GCF_018294505.1. Lineage (NCBI taxonomy): Eukaryota > Viridiplantae > Streptophyta > Magnoliopsida > Poales > Poaceae > Triticum > Triticum aestivum. Next base: position 91,423,415 of record NC_057804.1, read on the forward strand.
GAAAATGACCTCCAGAATAGGATTACCGTACCACTCTGGTGCGAATCTTACTCTGGTTGACCTACGAGGTTCGGTAGTAACTTGATCTGAAGTTTCATGATCAATATCATTAGCTTCCTCACTAATTGGTGTAGTCGTCACAGGAACCGGTTTCTGTGATGAACTATTTTCCAATAAGGGAGCAGGTATAGTTACCTCATCAAGTTCTACTTTCCTCCCACTCACTTCTTTCGAGAGAAACTCCTTCTCTAGAAAGGATCCATTCTTGGCAACGAATGTCTTGCCTTCAAATCTGTGATAGAAGGTGTACCCAACAATTTCCTTTGGGTATCCTATGAAGACACATTTCTCTGATTTGGGTTCGAGATTATCTGGTTGAAGCTTTTTCACATAAGCATCGCAGCCCGAAACTTTAAGAAACGACAACTTTGGTTTCTTGCCAAACCACAGTTCATAAGGCGTCGTCTCAACGGATTTGGATGGTGCCCTATTTAACGTGAATGCAGCCGTCTCTAAAGCATAACCCCAAAACGATAGTGGTAAATCAGTAAGAGACATCATAGATCACACCATATCTAGTAAAGTACGATTATGATGTTCGGACACACCATTACGCTGTGGTGTTCCGGGTGGCGTGAGTTGCGAAACTATTCCACATTGTTTCGAATGTAGACCAAACTCGTAACTCAAATATTCTCCTCCACGATCAGATCGTAGAAACTTTATTTTCTTGTTACGATGATTTTCAACTTCACTCTGAAATTCTTTGAACTTTTCAAATGTTTCAGACTTATTTTCATTAAGTAGATATACCCATATCTACTTAAATCATCTGTGAAGGTGAGAAAATAACGATACCCGCCGCAAGCCTCAACATTCATTGGACCACATACATCAGTATGTATGATCTCCAACAAATCAGTTGCTCGCTCCATAGTTCCGAAGAACGGCGTTTTAGTCATCTTGCCCATGAGGCATGGTTCGCAAGTTCCAAGTGATTCATAATCAAGTGATTCCAAAAGTCCATTAGTATGGAGTTTCTTCATGCGCTTTACACCAATATGACCTAAATGGCAGTGCCACAAATAAGTTGCACTATCATTATCAACTCTGCATCTTTTGGCTTCAACATTATGAATATGTGTATCACTACTATCGAGATTCATCAAAAATAGACCACTCTTCAAGGGTGCATGACCATAAAAGATATTACTCATATAAATAGAACAACCATTATTCTCAGATTTAAATGAATAATCGTCTCGCATCAAACAAGATCTAGATTTAATGTTCATGCTCAACGCTGTCACCAAATAACAATTATTTAGGTCTAAAACTAATCTCGAAGGTAGATGTAGAGGTAGCGTGCCGACGGCGATCACATTGACTTTGGAACCATTTCCGACGCGCATCGTCACCTCTTCCTTAGCCAGTGTCCGCTTAATCCGTAGTCCCTGTTTTGAGTTGCAAATATTAGCAACAGAACCAGTATCAAATACGCAGGTGCTACTGCGAGCTCTAGTAAGGTACACATCAATAACATGTATATCACATATACCTTTGTTCACCTTGCCATCCTTCTTATCCGCCAAATACTTGGGGCAGTTCCACTTCCAGTGACCAGTCTACTTGCAGTAGAAGCGCTCAGTCTCAGGCTTAGGTCCAGACTTGGGTTTCTTCTCTTGAGCAGTAACTTGTTTGCCGTTCTTTTTGAAGTTCCCCTTCTTCTTCCATTTGCCATTTTTCTTGAAACTGGTGGTATTATTGACCATCAACACTTGATGCTCCTTCTTGATTTCTACCTCCGCAGCCTTTAGCATTGCGAAGAGCTCAGGAATTGTCTTGTTCATCCCTTGCATATTATAGTTTATCATGAAGCTCTTGTAGCTTGGTGCACTACAAAAAAATACACTTCCGTGATGATACATGTTTGTCACAGTAGGTCGCGCTTTCTGTCATGCATGTACATCCATGACGATTTTATGACAGAATCAAGATAGTCATACCTGTGCTCTCGTAGAAGTGTTCCATGACATAACCCAAATTATCATCACGGAAGTGTCCACCTCCATGACGATAAATTGCGCGTCACAGAAGTGGTTTTGTCAAGGGTGACCGACACGTGGCATCCACCGTAATGGAACACCGTTAAGCTATCAGGTCGGATTTTGGATCCGATAATCTATTAACCGCCACGACCAATGCCGATTTTCCACGTGTAAAATTCTCATTGGCTGACGGATCCACGCGTCAGCTCCACGTTGGCACAGGTGTCACTCATCCAACGATCGAGATGGGCCTATGAAATGTTGACACGTGGATCGGCCGAAAAGTGGCCACAAAGTTTAAATGGGCCGGCCCAACCGAAGGCCCATAAGATTTAGCGGACCAAAATGGGCCGGCCCAGCTAAAGGCCCACAAAATTTAGCGGACCATAATGGGCCGGCCCAGCTAAAGGCCCACACAATTTTGCAGACCATAATGGGCCGGCCCAACTAAAGGCCCACAGGATTCTGCGGACCATAATGGGCCGGCCCAGCTAAAGGCCCACAAGATTCTGCACACCATAACGGGATGGCCCAGCTAAAGGCCCAACATTATCTGTCAAATCGGCCCGTCAACGACCTTTCCTAAACTTGTCATCAACGCAGCCCATGGTCACTTCTGGCCCATCGTACTTCCAACCTGTTAAAGGTCCGGCTTCATTTGGGACCATTTACAGGCCATCAAAACTTTCGGCCCATAAACGACCGTGAAGTATTTGGGTCATATTCGGCCATGTCTGACATTCGGCCTGTTAGAGGCCCACTATAGGTTTGGGCCACTTTCGGCCTGTTGTCATTTTTGGCCTGTTAACGCCGGACGTAAACCATGGGCCATATGTGGCCCAACGTCATATCGGGCCTATTAACAACCCATATAAAAATGACACTAATCTAGCCCGACCAAAGTTCCGTCCTGTTAAAGGCCCATGTATTAGGTCGGCGCATTTACGGCCCATCTAAATTTCGGCCTATCAAAGATTGGCATCGTAAATGGGCCACCATTTCGGCCTGCTAAGTCCAGTGGGTTATTTGGCACAATCAGGGCCCAATCTCACTTCCGGTCTATTAAAGGCCCAAGTTTTTTATGGGCTCGAGATATTTACACCTGTAAATGGCCTAATTTTACTGAGGGCCCAAATTATGTTTAGGCCCGTTAAAGACCCACTATGGGCACAGGCCTACCAGAAAAATATGAAAGCTTATGCTGATTTAGGCCCAGATATTTTTAGTGGGCTACATGCCAATTTCGGCCTGTAATCATTTTTAGCCCAATTGGAATGGGCCCGACGAATGTTGGCATGTTGGGCTCCTATGAAGCTTTCGGCCGAATACATTACTAAGATAAACCTACACTATACAAAAATAGCGTCGTAATTACTGCAGCCTGTTGTAGCATCATAAATGTTGTATCACAACGAAATAAATTCCAACGATACAACCAAAGGCATGTTGGCATAAAGTTTACAATCCTTCCAGATAAAAGCACCATCAGATGTATAGAAGCACAGATCATTTGACCTGAGAGCTAATGTTTCAGGCTGTAGAATCTGATGGAGCAGCAAGATCTCCACCTTTTTTCTGCCATTGCTCTTGAACAACGAAGCGAATGTCTAATAGTCTGGTTACAAAACCATTCATGTCTTGACGACATTTCTCAACCACTATTCTTGTTTCTAAAACAATGTCCGTTAGGGATTGGACTTGTGTCTGGAGCACATATATATCACTCTGTCTAGCAGGAAGATTTTGTTCAGTAGGCGATTTGGACAAGGTTACCTTGACAACCAACCCAGAATTACGCAGGAAGGTGCTTTTTGCACTGTTAGTGGAGAGATACTGACGCACTGCAGCAAGAGGTGACATTGTGCATGTGGTAGCCTCGTCACCTTCAGGTGGTTGTGGCTGTTCAATCATTTGTTCCATAGCTTCCTGAAAGTTTGAACTTGTAGATTAGTGTACCAGATAAGTTACTAATGAGACAAAAACAAACAAAGTAGGTTAAAGGTTTATACATAACTTATTTTGGTGAACTACTGTAATACATTAGCATGTATTGTAGTGCCAACTACATAATAAAATCACTTTCGGAACATATTTCATGTAGCATGCCTACTGTATTGTCTATTTCCTCATATTCGTTGACATCTAAGGATAAAGAGACATGTTTTAGAGTAGGATGAACATAGTATGACATCATTCATATCATGGGCAAACAGTTATAAAACAAACATGCTATTTTATCATTGTGTACGCATGTGAACATAACAACTAGATTACAGATCAAGACCAAAAGAATATCCTTCATCTCTTTTAAACCATGTAAGGTGAAATGATACGTTAAGACAACTATGTATAAAAATGAACAGAGTAACTGACATTGGCTGCAAACCAAGTAGTTAAATGAATACATCACAATACCAATTAGTTGAAGGCAGAAGGTGTAAGGACTTACAACAGCGGCTTGAACTGGTGTGCTCATGCCCTTCATCTTGCTGGTGTGGCAATCCTTGAAGATTTGCACTGCATTCGGTTCAGGTTCTTTTTGGTCCGCACGGGCTTTCCTCTGTATTTGGAACAAGTCAATATAGATACGGTAATATGGCACAAAAAAAGAAGGACGTAGCAGCTATTTACAAAAGCCTCGCAGTGTGCAATATAGCTACGAGATCCTGTTGTCTGTTGGAATTTCACTTTAGAACGGTTGGTTTTGTTCTTCAAACAGTTAGCCTAGAAGAAGATACACTTGTAAGGCACATACATAAATACAAGTTCAATATGTGGTCTGATCAAATACATATAGCCTAGCTGATACTTTGGATCAGACCAGTGTTTAACGAGGGCTGTCCAATCTTCATCTGTAATATATTCCACTGGAGATGTTTGGGCGATTTCATTGTTAGCCTTACCTTCAAAGTGAGATTTTCTAAGGTGGTACCGATACTATCGTAGAGCAGACTGAAAAACATGAGTGCATGATTGTTTAGTTGCATCATATTTCGGATCCAACTTGAACCTCATCTGTTGAAAAAAGAATGTGAGTCTTATTAGGAGGAAGCTAGAAAGTATGGGACAGAGCAAGACAATATTACTAATTGTGATGAATAACATTACTTACGGATAAATGGTCAAGGAAGGTGTTAAACTGGGTATTGTCTTTCTCATTCTTGTACTGGATCCATGTTGGGAGGATACGTGCATGACACCTAACGGCAACGGCTGCCTCTGATACTAACTTGGCTGACTCTGTAGCATCACGTGGCCTTTTTAAACCTGCCTCAAAATGGATCTCCATTCTTCCTCCTTTAGATTTTGTTAATATGTCAAGCATTATCCCTGATGTCTGTTTCCGCTTGCGCCGTGGTGCTAGTTCAACAACGAATATGGAAAGTGTTAGTGTACATCAAACTGTGAGAGTACATATAAAGGAGCATGCAACTGCAACTTGACTCGGTCAGGTACCGTCTTGGTGTTGATGCTCATGAGGTTCATCTGATCTTGCCAAGTCCTGTTGTGTCGGCAGTGCTTCGGAAGTAGTGTTAGGTGTGAAGGCAGCTTGGGAACTGGCCAGTTCCGGAGCAAACGAATGAGTAACTGGTTGAGATGCTGGTATAGTTGAAGCGGATGCTACAGCTGGTGGAGCAGGTGATACTGTGTTTGTAGATTTAGCCGGTGGACTTGGACCTTCTACTGCACTATAAGTACCGGCAGAATCTCGACGGCAAATCCTTTTCCATTTCACCCGACGAGTAACAACACTCCCTACTATATTATTTTCCTTGCTCTTTTTTGACTTTGCCATGTCAAGCTGTACCCACAACACAAAAGAATAAAATCACTCTTCAGAACTCATTGATGCATGATACAGACAAGCAATACTTTGATGTAAGACAACCGTATGAGGATGGAATATGTAAGAAAAGCAAGACGACATGACATATTCACAGCTACGATGTGCAAACTAAGCAGAAGGATTTTCAAGAAAATAGAAGTAATGCAACCTAGTCAGCATATGAAAGATGCAACCAATATTACTCTGCCAAGTTAAAAGTGTCTTGTCATAAGTGGCAATTCAAAAAATTAGAAGCAATACAACGTAGAAATCAATGCAAGACGCAACCACTATCAAACTGCCATGTTAAAAGCGTCCAATCATGAGTGACTGATGTGGGATACACAATAGCAGTACTTTGATGTAAGAACATGGTACGATAGATAGATGCAGTGTATTCTGGACATAGAAAGCCATGTCATATGCACATGTATAACGTATAAACTCAGCAGGTGCAATTTAATCAAAATAGAAGAAATACAAGCTAGACAACATATGCAACATGAGACCAATTATCACACTGTCAACTTAGAGCAAGCACCTACGATGGTGGAGTACGGGAGATGAACTCATCATGTAGACTTGGGACTTCAACTACATTAGCAGTATTAGTGGCAAATCTAGAGAGTCTCTGTTTGCGTCGGTGCGGAGGACCACCAACATCCCCTAACTTACTCTGTTCCTTCCTATTTTCTGATGTTTCCTTATGAAGTCAAAACCACAAGAAGATGAATAAAACTAGCTCTGCATAACTGGTTGATGCATGATACAGACGAACACTACTTTGATGTAAGGCAAGCGCAGGATAGGAGGATGGAATATATACAAAAAAGACAGCATTTCATATTCACACGTACGATAGGAGGATGGAATATGTATGAAAAAACAGTAAGTGGAAGTCATTTCAACAAAATTAGAAGAAATGAAAGCTAGGCACCATATGAACATGCAACCAATATCACTCTATCAGGTAAAAAGTGTCTCGTCGTAAGTGCTATTTCAAGATATTAGAAGCAGTACAAGCTAGAAGACAATGCAAGATGCAACCTACATCATAGTCCCAAGTTAAATGTGTCTTATGGGTAAGTGATCGTTGCAGGTATAAGTTGTAAGCTACGCAGATGCAATTCAACGTAATCAGAAGCAATACAAACTAGACATCATACGGAAAACACAACCACATATAACAGTTGCAAGTAAGAGCAAGCACCTGTGATGGTGGAGTAGGGGAGATGTGCTCATCATGTACATGTATGTTCTAGAAACAGGAACACATGTCATATTCACAGGCATTATGTGTAAAGTAAGCAGATGCAATTCAAGTTAGAAGCAATACAAGCTAGACATCATACGCAACATGCAACCACATATAATAGTTCCAAGTTAGAGCAAGCACCTGTGATGGTGGAGTAGGGGAGATGTGCTCATAATCTACACAACTACGTTGACTGTCCAACCTTGTGTTGTCTTTCGAATCTTGTTGGGAGGATGGAGAAGTAGAATCTGTAGAGACCCCCAGTTTGAGTTTCTCCGAAGGACCACCATCATCCACTGCCGAAATAGTTCCCTTCAGCTGTAATGATTTTGCATTGTGAAGTCAAACCGATAAGAAAAAGGAATAAAATCCGCTCTTCAGAACTCATTCATGCATGATACTGACGAACACTACTCGGATGAAAGGCAAACACATGATGCGAGGATGGAATATGTATGAAAAACAGGATGGTGTGACATATTCACACCTATGATGTGGTATTTGTAGAAGGCATTTCAACAAATTAGAAGCACTACAAGCTAGACACCATATGAAAGATGCAACCAATATCACTCTGCCAAGTTCAAACTGTATGGCGTTTCAACAAATAAGAAGCAGTACATGCTAGAAATCATATGCAAAACACAACCAATATCACAGTGGCGACTTAAAGGTGCCTTATCATAAGTGACTGATGCGGGATATGCAAGAATAGTAGTCTGATGTAGAGACAGGAACACATGTCATATTCACAGGCATTATGTGTAAAGTAAGCAGATGCAATTCAACAAAGTTAGAAGCAATACAAGCTAGACATCATACGCAACATGCAACCACATATAATAGTGCCAAGTTAGAGCAAGCACCTGTGATGGTGGAGTAGGGGAGATGTGCTCATCATCTGCACAACTACGTTGACTGTCTAGCCTTGCGTTGTCTTGCGAATCTTGTTGGGAGGATGGCGGAGTAGAATCTATAGAGAACCTCCGTTTCAGTTGCTCGGAAGGACCACCATCATCCAATGCCTTGCCAATTTCGTTCAGCTTTATTGATTTTGCATTGTGAGGTCATACCGACAAGAAAAAGGAATATCATTCGCTCTTCAAAACTCATTCATGCATGATACTGACGAACACTACTCTGATGAAAGGCAAAGTCATGATACGAGGATGGAATATGTATGAAAAAATGGACGGCTTGACATATTCACACCTATGATGTGGTAACTAAGCAGAAGGCACTTCAACAAATTAGAAACACTGCAAGACACCATATGGAAGGTGCAATCAATATCACTCTGCCAAGTTAAAACTATCTTGTCATAGGTGGCATTCATCAAACTAGAAGCAATACATGCTAGAAATCATATTCAAGACGCAAACCAATATCACACTGCCAACTTAAAGGTGTCCCATCATAAGTGACTGATGCAGGATACACAAGAAGAGTAGTTTCATGTAAGAACATGGTGTGATAGACATATAGTATGTACCAAAAACAGGAAAGCGTGTCATATTCACATGTATCATGTGTAAGCTAAGCAGATGCAGTTTACACTAATTAGGAGCAATACGAGCTAGACACCATATGCAACATGCAACCATATATCACACTGCCAAGTTAGAGCAAGCACCTTGGATGGTGGAGTAGGGGAGCAGAGACTTGGACCTTATAATGCACTATTAGTACAAGGAGAATCGGTACAGATGCTCCGTTTACATTGCCGCAGAGGACCACCATCATCGCCTTCCTTACTCTTTTCCTTCCTCTTTCTTGATTTTGCCTTGTCAAGTCAAACCCACAAGAAAAAGGAATAAAATTTGCTCTTCAGAACTCATTGATGCATGATACTGACAAACACTACTTTCATGTAAGGCAGCCGCATGATAGGAGGATGGAATATGTATGAAAAACAGGACGGCGTGACATATTGACATGTATGATGTATAAAGTGTAAACTAAGCACAAGGTGCTTGAACTTGTTAGAATCGATGCAAGCTAGAAACCAAATGAAAGATGAAACCAATATCACTATGCCAAATTAAAAGGGCGCCCTAACAAATGTATTTGACCAAATTAGAAGCAATACATGGCAACATGCTAGAAATAATATGCAATATGCAACGAATAAAGGTGACTCATCATAAGTGATTGTTGTAGGATACAGAAGAGAGGTAGTTTCATGTAAGAACAAGGTTAACACATAGATGTAGTGTGTACCAAAAATAGGAAGGCATGTCATATTCACAGGTATAGTGTGTAAACTAAGCAGATGCAATTTACCCTAATTAGAAGCATTACAAGCTAGACACCGTATGCAACATGCAACCACATATCACACTACGAAGTTAGAGGAAGCACCTGTGATGGTGGTGTAGGGGAAGTGCGGTCTTCAGGTACAGAGCTACGTTCAATATCTTCATTTAGGCTTGTTGTTTCTTGAGAATCATGTGGAGAGGATGAAATTGCATTCTTTATAAGAGTATTGCGTCTCATATTAACCCACGCGCGTGACTGTCTCATCATAAGCGATAGATGCAGGATACACAAGAACAGTAGTTTGATGTAAGAACATGGTGTGATAGGCAGATGTAGTATGTACCAAAAACATGAAGGCGTGTCATATTCACATGTATAATGTGTAAGCTAAGGGGATGCAATTTAACAAATTAGGAGCATTGATGAGGGATACACATGAAAAGTAGTTTGATGTAAGAACATGGTTAATAGAAAGACGTAGTATGTACCAAAAATAGGAAGGCATGTCATATTCACAGGTATAATGTCTTAACTAAGCAGATGCAATTTACCCTAATTAGAAGCATTACAAGGTAGACACCATATGCAACATGCAACCACATATCACACTGCCAAGTAAGAGCAAGCACCTGCGATGGTGGTGTGGGGGAATTACGGTGATCAACTAGAGAGCTATGTTGACTATCTTCATTTAGCCTTGCTATTTCTTGAGAATCATGTGGGGAGGATGACACTGCGCTCTTTAAACGAGTAGGGCGTCTCACAGTAACCCACTCGGGTGACTGTCTCATCATAAGTGATTAACGAGGGATACAAAAGTGCATTAGTTTCATGTACGAACATGGTTAATGGACATATGTAGTATGTATGAAAAACAGGAAGGCATGTCATTATCATAGGTATAATGTGTAAAGTAAGCAGATGCAATTTAACCAAATTGGAAGCAATACAAGCTAGACACCATATGCAACATGCAACCACATTTGACAGCGTGAAGTTAAAGCAAGCACCTGGGATGGTTGTGGGTGGCAATTGAGATCATCAACTACAGAGCTACGTTTACTGTCTCCAACTGCTGACACTGCACCCATTAGAGCGCTGAAACGCTTAGTGCTTATCTTCGAATTACACTGGAGTGACTTCTGTCTTTTCTTTTCTACATTCATCAACACTACGTCAGAGTCTGAAATACCCATGCATAAAAAACAATAGTGTGAGTATGCGTGAAGTGTGTGCACAATTAGTACAGTATAAAGGTATCAGATAGCAGGTCAGTGAGAAATAAATGACGGGAGACATATGATAGCTCTACAACATGCATGGCACACTAAATTACTACAGGATTCTATGAAAATAATAGTTGACTGAAAGCAAATAGGTCAGTCCATTTTTCTGCATCGTCCGATGTTCAAAGAACGGCAGATCACCTTCACCTACCTCCAGCCAGTCAGTGTTGACGATCTTCCTCGAAATGCCAGCGACCATCGGCCCAGTATTCCTCCCCTTCCTGCGCTCTCCCCTCGACCTCACCGCACCGCCGTGCTTGGCACCGCCCCCCCGCCATCCATTCAAGCCCCGCCGACCTCCAGATCGGGCGCAAGCAGCTCCTGCACCCCACACCCCTATGATAGACATCGATGCGCCGCTTCCCCGTGGGACAGGCGGACTAGGTGCTCTGCCTAAGCGGTTGCTGCTTCTTTTAATTACTGTTCGACTGACCCTGAATTGAAATCCAGGCGGGCTACTGACCTCTAGCAAAGGCGAAATAGTAAAAGGGAGGAAACCTTGTGCATTTAGTATCACAAAGAAGATGCAGTAAGAAGCGCTCAACTAGTTTATTTCATGGGATGAATACGGTGTGAGTAGAGACGTAAGATTTGCACGAATAAGGGAAGAGGAGTACCTCTTTCTGCTGGCAGTGCTGTGTCCTCCTTCTGTTTTTCCAATGATCTTCTTGTTGTTCACTGGAAACCAGAAGTTGTGGAGGACGGTGCAGCCTTGGACGAACCCATGGCCAAGTTGTTGAGTGTGGTGCGGTGGCCGTCTGTCAGCGGTGGGGAAGCAGATCTGAGGCGGCGAACGATGGCGTAGTGGGAACAGCTCCGGTGCGGTGGACGATTGCGACAGTGGAGCCGCAGCAGTGAGGCGCAGGACGGCATGGTTGGAGTGGTTCTGGTATGGCGCACGTCAGTGTCGGCGTCGTGGAGGCAGCTCTGCCTCGGCTTCAGCTGCTAAGTCTTTGAGGGTGTTGTGGTTGCGGTTGCGTTGGACGATGACGTCGGGGTACCGGCTCCGGTGTGATGGAGGAGGGCGGTGGTGGATTGGCCGATATGGGGTGGAGGACGGAGGAGGCTGGGGTTTCGCGGCTATTGGAGAGGACATTTTTGCGCCCATAGAGTATGAATGGGGAAACGGAGGGAGGCAGGGAACTTAGGGGGAAAATGTTTCGGTTTGAGACGCGCTTGTTTGAAATTTGGGGAAAGTTACAAACTTTGCCCCCATCTTAAATTTTGGACATATTGCGAGTTGGGGGTAGGGCAGTCATGTCAGGTGTCCCAAATGTGGGCGGGATAGATTTCGGCTGTGCGCATGGGTGTTTAGGCGCCCACGGCATATGAATGCTTCTCGGAGGCGGTTGAGACTGGCGTCTTGGTGAAGTTACAAACCTACCCCGGTTTAGACCTTTGGACATCGGGCCGATAGGCTACACGGGCCAGAGTCAGGACAGTAATTTCATACCACCAAACATTAGTCTCGCGCGGTTTCGGGTGACCAGAGGCCTATTTGGCGCTTCATTCAATATTTGGGAGTAGAAGCATTAACGTTTACGATTCTCTTGAATTGAACTTTCAGGATTTGTCAAACTTCACAAATCTTTACTCTTGAAAATCCTAAAGCTACGATTATTTTGGAATGGAGGGGGTACATTTGAATATACATTCTACATGAGTATATATTAAAAAAATATGCAACTTACCTGAGTTCATGCATGGTTCCAAATATAATCTCCTTGGTTGCAAAAAAAGTTAGATATGCGTATGAATATATATAGCATGTTCAAACTCACAACAAAGATTGATGCCCCCTTTTACATCTGATTTACAAATGCCATTATCTCGAGTTCAAATAGATGAATGCACTTCCTATGAATTCGAATCTTCGAAACCCCCTTTATGTTGAATTCAACATGTATTCTATTTCGTAGATAGCAATTTGGAATGTATCCATGCAAGTGACAAATGTATAAAGTGCTTCACACTAACAACATGGAGTGCACTAATTAATATTTATATATGAATTGCAAAAGCATGCATTGCCTGTATTTCAAACCGCTCTCACTCTATGGATCAATAATATGAAATAAACACATGCACATGCTAGAATTCAATAGAGTATGGGTGTCTGATAGACCGATTTTCGTCCATACGCAATTTGCAAAATTCATGATCTCATCCAAAAATAATAATGCCATTTATATTTTAATTTAATGCGTAGAACCGCCTTTTACACGTAGATGCACTATGCCTCGCCCCATTCTCACAAATGCGTTATATATATCTCTCTATCTAACGCATAAGTGCACACACTTTATATGCATCGACATTTCTCTTTCACACATGCTCACAATCTCTCTCAGGGTGTCGGGGTGTCTCACGCACATGCTCTCTCTGTTTCTCTCTCTCTCTCTCTTTCTGACTACTATGTACCACTCTTTTCACTAATCTCAGTTGGAAAACACTATTTCTCTCACATGCATATATACACACGCACGATCTCTACTAGCCCTCTATACGCACATATATGTGCCTATGTTTCTCCCGCACGCACATTATCTTTAGGCCTCTCTCGCACACATTGCCCCCCGACACACCTCTCTCTTAGTAGTTGGCAGATATGATTTCATCATATCATTCGGTAGGAATCCCTGGCGGTTAGGCTGGATGGTAATACGAGGCAAAGTTTTACCCTAGTTCGGATCGGACCCTTGCAGTTGAAGAAAGAGGCTATTCCTGGTACTGTATATTAGTGATAGGGGTGTGTACAAAGTACACGTGAATACCAGGCATCGTGCGTGTGTGTATACTATCGACAAACTAGCCCCCAAGCTTGTGTAACATACTAAGGTCCTAGGGTTACAAATTTTATATAGTCGGCTTATCACCAGTGGGGATAGAGTCCTCTGCGACTCTGGTAGCTTCTTGTTGTACGCAGAGTCCTCCACATGGGTCTTTGTATAACACGTCTCGGTCCAACCTATATGTGGCACAGGATGGAACCGACCCATGAGTCTTCATGTTGACCCACCACAACTAGAAATGATGTGCCCACCACACCACACACGCAATCGGCCACTAAGAAAATAAGCATATACAATAGTACAACGATATCTAGCTCACGATACGTCTCCATATTTTGTTGATGACACTAACGGACTTTGCATTTGGTGCGTGCTCTGTATTTTGTTGACGACACTTACGATCATTGTATTTGAAGCAAAAGCACGATATGGTCACTGGACTTCAGAATAAGCTCATCACGGTCACCACATACATTTTGTCGTGCTAACCAACATGTGGTTGGATGGTTAGGAGGATAGTGGTTTCTCGAGCCCACCAAGGTTAAAGTCCCGGTGCTCGCATTTATCTTGTGTTAATTTTAGTATTTTCTGGCGATGTACGTTTAGTGGGAGGAGACGTTCCACTCGACTACGAGGCACCTATGGTGACTTCGTAAAATCTCAAGATCATATATGCTGGCCCACTCTCTCGAAGGTGCTCACAGGGGTAGGGTTCGCGTGTGTGCGCTTATAGCGGTGAGTGCTTGCGCGTATATATGAGCCCTTGCGTCTGTACCGTGTTAAACAAATACATGTCATGATTATACGATCACTGGCTCACCCATACAACTCCGTATTTTGTTGATGACACAATCAATTGACCAGTCAAACATTCCACGTGGCGCAACTAGTGTTGCACCATCGGGGCGCGTAACCGTGGGGCCCACCTGTCAGCCCGTATATGAAAGAAAGAAATGGTAATTTGAGTCTGTACTGTGTTAATAAAATAGGAGTACATTTTAGGGTGATCATACGGTCACTGGCTCACCATATAGCTCCGTAATTTGTTGATAACACGATCAATTGACCAGTCAAACGGTCCACATTCAGCAGCGCACATTACCATAGGGCCCACCCATCAGCGCGTATATGAAGGACAGAAATGGTAATAAATTAGTGGTCGGTGGGTATTCGATGTCGTGAGACCTCTGGTTGGCAGTCACCGGCGG